>NW_024503901.1:3588960-3786688 GCF_017590055.1 Onychostruthus taczanowskii
TTGCTACCTAGCTAAAGCACTAAAATAATACAGCTGAAAACACCCCACAGAAACCCACTGTTTACTTTTGGCTGATACACTGCCCAGTCCAATCCAGTGTCTTACCAGGAACTGAATATGCATTAGAAAGCCTTCTGTAACTGTCACATCTGGAAGCAAAATACCAAAAGTAGACAACCTTCCTACCCATTAGAGCACAACCAGGTATGAATCACAGAAGGTAAGCAGGAAGCATGATGGAGAATGGCAGCAGAAACACTGAAGTTTGAAATACTGCTCTCTCAAAATTTAACAACCAAAGGCAGTCCACTACTAATTCTCTATGCTGCAAAGTCACCTTAGTGATAAAAGAAGTACCAGTAACTGGATGAGAAGTTCCAAAACTAAATGTCATTTCTCCAAAGGTTACCAGGAAGCTGGTAAGCATGAAGTTTCCTTGAATAACTGAAAACTACACGTTCACACAAGCAGAACAGGCAAGGAAACAGCACATTCCAGCCATCAGTGGGTCCGTATTGCACTATTTGGCCTATTGCTTGAGCCACTTCAAGAAAGGTGAGTCTCCTGGTAAACATTTCTGGGGGGTTGTTGCTATGTTTGGTAGATCTGTTCAAAGAGGAAATCTAGAACAGGGGTGGGCTTATTTTTTTTTTTTACATACATTGTCTCCAGAACACTTCCTAAAAATTAGCACTTGCTTAACTAACAAACAAGCCCAGCATTAAGAATCAAATCATTGGGAAGACTAAGAAATGGAAGGCAAATGGAGCACTTGGAAAAACTAGTATAGTGTCTCATCTAAGAAGAAGTTTGTATGATCAATCCTAAATCTTATTCAATCTGACTTTGTATATTACTATGGCAGTGAGGATAACCAAGCATTCTGTCTGAAGACTGCTATAAGAGAAAGGGTTTATGTACTAAAACCATGTAACTACAGACATCTGTTAATCACAGCCTCCTTAGAGGCTTCAAAGGAAGTCTCTCTGAAGCATCACCTTCCAAATTCATACTGCACATTCTGCTAATAAAGCAGGACTTGAGGTCATCTAGGCTACCCTCAGTTAGCAGTACTTTCCACACTAAGGGAATAGTCCCGAGCCTAAGATACTAATTTGCAATTTCAAAGAACAATAAAACCATATACCATGTCACTTCAATTTCTCCAGCTGAAAACAAACTGTTTTAAGGTATGCAGTAAGCATCACTGTAAAAAGAAATGGCAAAGATGAAAACCTCTGTAAATTCAGGTCTAGTCACCTAGTAAATTCTCATGGAATTCATACATTCTTTTATGATACATGGACTGAGAAAACAGATACTCAACTCAGGTACAGTATAAATCTTGGCAAAGGCCTTAGACACAAGAATGTTGACACATAGCCTGGTAGTTCCAGAAACAAGGCTAGATTTGAAAGATCATCTTTCAGAGCGGAAAGACTGCCCTTTAAAAACAGAAGTTTATGGCTTCAAGAAGCTGATGGATCCTCCTGACTGAGGAAGGAGAAAATAACGTTCCATAGTTCTCTGGTTTTTCTAAGGTCATGTGACTTCTACCTAGGATCAACTTCTAATCAAATCTCCTAACCTCCTATGCATCCCTTGTATGAATAAATTCTAATACCTTTTTTTAATGCACTATCACCAGCCCACGCATTTGAAAGAGATTAATTCCAGATAGAGCCATGTCTGAATACCATCCCAAACAGGAGCAAATATTTGCTGTGTTCAGCTGTTAGCAAGGTCACTCGCCTCTAGTTCTATCCAGCATGTCTTTTCAGAACTAGAACAACTTGCAAGTCACCATAAGATTGCAGTGGGGCAGCCACTACTACTCAGAGTTAAGCACCTACACAGTTTTCCTCAGGTCAGACACTTCCCCCTACCTTCATTTCATTTTTTTCTAATGGGAAAGGAAAATAACCAGAAGTGGACTCCCTGGAATTTGTCCCAGGCAAAAGAACAAGGTCGTATCTTTTCACAATAATACAACTGAGATAAATGTGTAGAAGTGCACAAAGCAAAACAGCAAAGTTCAAGGACTGAAATACAAAGGACTGGAATTATAAAGAACACCTAACATCTACTTTAACACCATCACAAACCACACAAAATGCAACTGAGAGGACAGTTTGAGAAATTTCTGAATGGGTATTCCCATTCGCATTTGCTTTTGCAAATTGTTGAGAAGGCACACGCATTTAATTTGTGCCTTTTTACAGTATAAATACAAGGCAGTCTTGCAGAACTACACTTGTCACTGAGATTTGGAAAAACAAGCTAACAGCTCCAAGGGTAGACTTTAAATGTGCTCTAATCTCTCTCAAGACTTGCATGAAGAACACTTATTTGTTTACAAATGTTAACATAATTAAGGACATAATGAACCCTACTGTGTAAGAAGCTGCCCCGAGGTGAACAAAGCTGAAAAGCCACTCTGAAAGGCAGTTTTTCAGGTCCTTGAACGTGCTCTCAGTGAAATACCTCATACAGCCCCCACAAAGAGCAAGAGCAGCTTAAAAAGACATCCATACTTTAAGGATGTGCAGAAGGTTGCATGGACTAGATTCAACATTCAAAACTTGTTTATAAAATTGCTATTTGCATTTTAAACACAAAAATCCTACAGAACTTTTCTGAGGTTTCAGTCAGTGGTTTCTTATTTATGTCAGGATGAAACAAAATCTTTCTTCTGATTTACAAAATAAGCCTGTCATTGTTTGATTAAAAAATATTCTTGCGTCCTTCTAATATTTATCTGTGTAGCTAAGAACAGATGCATTTCACTAGAAGGCCATTAAAGCATGTTCCAGGAACATCCTTATTTTCTAAACAGACTGAAGTTATGAGGCTCCTCTGCAAAAGGACAACAAAATGAAAACAAACAATCCCCCACAAAACAAACCCCACACAAAATCCCCCAAAACCGAAAACAATTTCCCCAAACAAAGAAACCAAAATGCACCACCAATATAAACATCAGAAGCATGGTGTCCACCAGTGTTCATTAGCAGCCTTTGCTTTTTGGACATATTTTTACCCTATTAAAAAACAAAACTGTTTTGTTCATAGTTTGTAATTGCCTACGTGTAAGAAATCCTGGAAACAAAGTCATACACGAGCCAAACATTCAAAGTTCAAATGAGAAAGAAAAGAAGATTTTTAGGAAGGAGTTTAAGCTCTTGTAGTCTTTAAATTAAGATGTTCACATATTCTAAAATGTTGTAATATTCTTCCAACAACTGGAGTAAGATGCAAGGCCTTTAAGTGAAATACTGAAGCTGGTCTGAGGTGAAGCGAAGTCATAACCAATCTGTGACCTCAGAATCTCTCAGTTTTTCTTCCGCTTGCCTGAAAATACATAAATGTAAACAGCAAACTATACCAAATTTCTCTAATCTGAAGGTTCTCACCTGGCAAAGCAACTGTACCGTCTTGTTCTAAAGTTTCAGGGTTTATTCTTATGGCTGTCATACTGTGATTATTCACATCTCTGTATAATAAATAGCCCTGGCAAGAACAAAAAAAAATACGTGAAGGTATGAAAATGCCCTTAAATACATTAACAGATGTTAAAAGGGAAAAAATCCAATTATTATTTTAGATATTGCTTTAAAATAGTGGAAGCCTTCTACATCAAACAATAATCAACATTTTTTTCCTGCTAACCCAAATTATAACTAAATTCCACAATAAAAAATGGAAATTTGACTCCCTTCCTCCACTTTCTACATGCCATAGATTAGCATGTTGAAGCTTGTATACAAGTTTTGAAGCCCCGTATATTAACTCTGTTATTTGTATCTGCACACAATTAGACTTAAAAGCCACAGCCACAGTAAAAACAGAAACAATATTTCTGTATCCACTTTTCAAGTCAACAGACTAGTCGCAGGAATACCAGGAAGGTGATAGATAATGTTGTCCTACATAGAAGAGCAATCATTAATGCATATTAATATATGCATTAAAACCTAGAATAAAAAAAAATTAATTAACTACTTTGACTCCCACACTACGACAGCTTCTTCCATTGAAACTACAGATTAAATAAATCTTGGCAAAATGAGGAAAACAAGCCCACATAAATGAAGCAAAGAGCATTGAAGTAGATAGAAAAGCTTCAATCTAGAAGTAATATGATCAAATAAGAAAAATCACCTGGATTAAAGTTAACCATGCACCTGAAGGGAAATGACACTAAGGACACCTTTTATCGCTTATAAACACATAACTACCAATAAGTGCAAGTTACGCACATTTCTATAAATATAGCCACAGAATGACACTTGTCCAAACTGCAGTGCCTTTGGTTACAATCACTGTGTGAGTGCACACACCTGTACAAGCACTCAAAAAGCATCACAGACATTTATAGTCATGTACTCAATGTCCAAATGTGTAACACTATATAATGAAACCACATGAATCCTGTTCCTTTCCGAACTGATAAAACAGACTCCAGAATTAACACAGCCACACACATTTGTTTTGTGACAGTGTATCTTTTGGTGATCTGCTTTTACATTAAATAAAACCAGATTTCATGTGTTTGTGTTTACACAAACACAGTAACTGCAATGAAAGAACACATATTTGTATTGAACAATTTCACTTCAAAAGTGTGGAAAGGAGTATACTAAAAATCACACCAGGACAATGAGATCATCATCCTCCATAATTTAGAAGCCAGTACCAAAAACTTAGGGTTTTATAAAGAAAGCCAAAGGAACGATAAAATATCCATGTAAGCTTACTCTAAGCCAGGGTCTACTTAAACTACTTATGAGGGATGAGGAGGGCTGCACATTTTATATTTTAAGTATTCACTTACCTGAGCATAACCTAACCAAGACTTTTTTTCTTTTCTGTTTTTGATGCGAGATGTAGAATTGTATATATGGCCCTGAAAAGCAAAAAACTTCAATCATTTAACAAATACCAGAATGAAAACCTAACACATAATCATTTACCATCTAAGCAGTATGTTCAACCACACTGCAAAGTGAAAATTCTAACCAAATGTTGTCAAGTTGTCATAGAAATCATCAGAAAAATTTACACAAACCGTAACAGAACTGATTATCAGTGAGCTACGTAAGATTATCCATGGAAACAGGACATCACGGAAGTTAAATTAAAATACTAAGTATCACTCATCAGACAAGAAGCAGACACATTACCCTCACTGTCCCGCTATATCCAGAGCCAATTTTGTAAAGTCCATCTTTACATAAGAGATAGAGGAAAAAACCATCACTCTGAAGTAGGCACTGGTCATCTTCATCTACAGATATTTCTTTCAATGGCCATTTGTGCATCAAGGCTGCCTTCTTTATCCCATTACTGAACCAGTCCTGGATTTGGATTTTGCCCACCAGAACTGCCTGTACACTTCGCTGAAGAGAGTTCAAAATGGTTGGCACCTAAACAGTAAAAGAAATAGTGAGTGAAAAAGATGACAGTTTTACAAAAAGTTGTATTTTCTGTTCTAACTCCAATTCAAGAGCGACAAAGAAATATCAACTCATCTCAAAAATAGTGAGGGGGGGAAAAGGTAACAATTAAACAACACATCTTCTCAGAACCCATGAGAAGTACCCATTTACATAAATTCCCAGATACAGAGAAGTTTCAGTGCAAGACCTGAATAGTCTGACAAGCATGGCTGCCATTATTGGTGAGAATTGCAGAGATTGCTTGCAATGTCCTTCCTGTCTCTCCCCAGGCAGCTACCAAACTGAAGAGGCAAGCGCAGGAAAGTGCTGTCAGGGACTGTCCTGTACTGTCATTCATTCCCGTGCTACGGACAGTTATTTCCAAAAGCAGCTGGAACAGGGATTCTGTAGATAAAACACAGCCATTGCACAGATCAGTCACAAAATCATACAAAACAATTTAACTATCAATGGGAAATTAAAATAGGAAAATACATTATATCTTTCCTCAGCTGTTATGTCCAGAGCTAATTCCAGACAGAAAAGCATCTGAAATGAATTATCCTTAACTTTTCTTCTTTTCAGTCAGAAAACATCAAGTCTGGATAATCACCATGGCTGAAGAAGAGAAAACTACAAGTCCTTCTGTCACAGTGGAACACATTATCTGGAAATGGGCCAGAAAGTGTTACTATAGTAGACACTACTCAGCCTACTCCACCACGGAGATGATGTGTAGATCGCTTATCTACTCTTTATGACCATTAGCCATGTTGAAGCACAGCCCACTTCATAGAAACAAGCATTTCAAATCAAGGCTTGAAAATTATTTTGATCATATGCCTCCTTCCAAACACTGTTTGGTGGCTGAACTTCTCTAACAATCCAGGTGTGAACAGAAATCCATCTAATTTTTGAGAGCTGATACAATTAATCACTATGGCAGTAATTAAAAACTCGTCTTTGTAGCTTTTTAATACTCCATGCATCAATACCAAATAAGTTTTCTGTAGCAAATTATAATCTTCGGACATGCAATACTGTTGTCATAAAACACGAAAAATTACATGAAGTCTAAAGACTTTTTTAAAATTGTCTTTAAACAACTCAGGCTACAGCCTAGACTTCTCTGCAGTTCTATAAACCAACAAAAGATAATGGGATTTTAACGTAAAGGATATAGTCAACCATGCTCTCAAAGGCATCAGAAGTTTAACTTCTATTTTCAATATCATTAAAAAGAAAATTAATTTTCCGGGAAGCTTTGGGATGGCCAGAGAAAATAAAAACAAGAATTGTGACACTCTGCTTAGCACTTCCACAAAAAATACAAAATTAAACATGTAAGCTATAGACCACATCAGCAGATTACAAGAGAAATTCACCCTAAAACTGTATTATTTCCAGTAAGACCAAGTATTTTATATTTCAGCAAGAAAGTGAAACAAAATTTGTTAGTCTGTGATGTTTATTACTGTGTTTCAGTGAGGAAGTACTGCATACATGCACCATAAGGAGTTAACACGCCAGAATAGTCAGTCAGTTGAGAACAAGCATGTTACTATCTCACAAGTACTTGCCAAGAACCATTTTCTTCTGTCCAACACAGTAACAGATGTATGTTAATAAAGATACAGTAAGAGATGAGATTACCTAGGACTTCAGGAGGCTCTGATTGCAGGCCTTCTGGTTGCTGACCTTGGAGCACATTAAGTAGGGCTTGTAAGCTCCTGAGACACAAGGATGGATGGGAAAATCTTGTCTCTTTTATCAATTCAAAGACTTCACACAATCCAACTTCAATGATCTAAAAAAGTACAGATTTTTTTCAGAACAGATGTCAATATAATATTTTTAGATCTTCATCAAAAAAGTATATCCTAGTATTCACTGAACAAGACAATTACTCAAAAAGTTGCAATATAAAATACAGTGTTAAACCAGAATCAAAATCAAGAATCCACCTATACAACTATACCAGCAAATATTACACATAAGTTAGCCACTACATAAAAGTGCATATCTAAGCAGACTAAGTTTCTCAAAAGAATAAGGAAGCTTAAAATTTTTTGCACCATAAAAGGCAAACAGGACCTCTGAGCCCTTCTAATTTCTCTCCAGTTCATAATTTGACAGTCTTCTTTTTCCTTGCTCATTAATGTGAGCCAGCAAACTAGAACGGTCTTGCAACCTGGCTTCACATCCTGAATAACAATACATTTGACAGCTGATACTGGCAGCTCTAGAACTTTCCCCTCCAAAGGCTCTGAGATTATTTTTTATATTGTGACAAAATAAATTTATATTGTGACAAAAACAAGGACTAATTGCTAGGCACTAAAACTCCATATGTACTCGTAAAAGGCATGCATTAAGCCAAGTAACAGAACATGTTTAAAGCCCTGTTACAGCCATGTCTAACTTTCATTTTCAGAATTCCTGACTATTCTGAGATTACAGTCATGCTTCTCTTCACTGACTGCTCCCTTGCACCTCCTTCTCCAACAATGTATTTAGTAATAATGAAGATGAAAGAAAAGAGAGGAGGGTTCGCAGACTACAAATAAGCAGCTGTATTTTAAAAACTTCACTATGTGTTTTGCTCAAGAGTAGAGTCACCATAGAGTGGTTAACAGAGACTCACCCCTGAGTAAAATCTAAGGAAAAAGAGAGAAATGTTAAAATGAATAACATCATTAATGCACCTGCCACCCATGCTTAAAACATATATATTCTGGCAGTCAACTCTAAATTCTACTGGATGCCTTCTACCTGTCTTTGCTGACCTTTAACTTGATTCCCGTCCTTCAGAAACTATTTTACCATCTATATTATTCTTGGAGGAAGGATAAAAACACAACCAAGTCAAGTCCTCAAAGCACAGCAGCAATTTTCCTACTAATTACACCTTACATTTCACATCTGCAATGGAGTAGGGGGATAACACATACATGGAATCTACAGTGAAAAAAACTGTCAACATAATAATGGCATGATGTTTTTTCCAGGATCTAAACTTCACCATATCATCCTAAGGTTAAAAAATAAAATACATTGTAAGTACATTTTTAGAAATGCCCTTCCTGTTCAGTTATAGTGTCTTTGAGAGAAACTAAGTTCATTCTTCATAATCTTCAGACAGAAAACCTCATCTAGGAGCTGACAGAGGCAGCTATAGAAAGCAGAGAACATAACACAGTGGAAAATGTTTGGTAAACTTCCACTTACTACAGTAGGAATAAGAGAGAGTTCTGCTGGGATGTTATCAATTCTGCATAGGTTTTGGGTTGGTTTTCAAATATCTGAGATCATTTAAATATAAGAGACTGGGTAGTCTTCATAAAATAGGTCCATTCACTGTATTATAAAATAGGTCCATTCACTGTATTATCTCATGTATGTATATCATACATATATATATATATATGTGCGTGTGTGCGTGTGTATGTCTACCTCTCTCCTCCCAATTGTCCTCTGAAGGACAGAATAAGCAAACAGCTCTTTTTAAGATGTCTTAAGCTTGTTCTCACTGCTCTCTGAAGAGTTTTTGAGCCAAAACAAGCACTGCTCTGCCTCAGCTTCTGTGTCACAGCCTGACTGCTCTTACTGATGCTCTCTGTGCAACCATTCTCGCATTCCCTTTGCAACACCTTTGAGACTTCAGATCAAAAGTTTAAGACTGCTTAACAAAAGGTACCCAAAATTCTAGCCTGGATGCTGACATTGTGACTCCTAATTCCTAAAACCCCTCCCATTTCATCTTGAAGTCTTATTTGTGCTCTTGTTTTATTTCCTTTATCTTTCCTCTCACTGTGAGCATTATACCCAGTGCTCACATTTCTGTAATTAAAACTACACACTACTCTGAATTGATTTATATTATATACATACACAAAAGAAGGAACATTTACAAAGGTAACATTCTCCTAATGAATTTTAAAATGCGCAAAATCAGTCTCTAAAAAAAGTAATTGTCTTTTATTTTTTGTTACAACTTAAATATTTAAATTTTTGCTTAAGGTTATTAACAAAATGTATGCCAGTGCAGGAACAAAGAGTATTTAAGTCAGTTAATTCCCCCTTAATCACTTTAATCCAGTATTTGTCCCTTTTAGTACAGGGCTTTTGTGGATCATTCATTACTCAGCCTTAAGTTTAAAACTTGATGGGGAGGGGAGGCGGTGATGGTGAAGGGTGTGGGAAATACCTCTTCTTGACTCTGCAAATTACAAATCTTACCAACAGAACTGAACCTACTCCATTTTAGGTAGACAGAATTCCTCATCATTAGCTAAGAAAACAAATAAATAAGGTAGCAAATAAGTATATCAGACAAAAGCAAGTATTTCCTGAAAACCAAAAATATAAAGCTATCAAAGCAAGTTACTAAAGTATCTGAACACAACCAAAACACAAATTTTTTGTTGTGCTAGTATCTGAAAAGCAGCAAAGTCTGTCTCAATGTTAAAAACAACTATTCTCAATCTTATTATAGAAATTGCATAGGATAACTTCTGATTCCAAAATACATTCTACTTAAAGGCTCTAACAAATCTGACTTCCTCAAGTTTAAGATCTGAAAGAAAAATACTTCAATAGAACACTTGAAGTCACCTTAAGGTACAAAAACGTAGAATGTTTTCAACTTAACTCTCAATTAAACAAAAAACCACCAACATACCAAGGACTACACTCTGGAGAATCTCTAAAAGCACAAACCCCAGCCACACTATTTTTTCATATTTCACCTCACTGTCAAACTCAAAATATATCAGTATTCTTTTTAATAAACTAACAATTACTATCAGAAATCTGTCTTGTAAATATTGTAAACCTTAGAAACTTTATAATAACTTTCTTCTTTGCAGTTAACAAACTAAACCCTACAAAATATTGTTCATTGTCATGAGACAGACACCTGTATCCAGGATACCAAGACATTTACACAGTCAGCCCATAGAAGTTTTACTACATGTGAGACAATTCCAAGCAGATGCTATTTTCAAAAGCATGAATGCAACTCAAATTGCTACCTCCAAGTGACCTAAACAACCCTGTATTACCTAGACAGTTACGAAAAATGCTGAGGTTGTACAGGCATCTAAATATATTTTTGAACCAAAAATTCTCAAATTTGCTATTTTGTAGACTCTTCATTAAAAATTAACAGTGTGAAAACATACTGATTTTCACCAATTTTGTATTTGCTGTACTGAACGCAACAAAAATCTCAACAATTTTCTATTTTGAGAGAAGTTTGTTACCTACAGTTTCTCTATGGTTTTTTCTAAGCCACCATCTTTGTAATTAACTGTCCAACACAATACCAATGCTTTGGTTTCCACATGCAAGTCTTCTGTCCATATCACTGATAAATCTCACCCTTCTTGGAACCTCTTTTAATTTCAACATCTTTTTAAAACGTCATTCCATTCCCCATAAGTGCTAGTAGCTACACTGCCTTTAAAATTAAGCATCTTTACAAGCACTTGCTGATTCATTTGATACAATCCACAAGTACTCAGATGCAGTTCATAAACAATGCTGACTTTATTTCCAGCAACCACATATTTTGCAATCATCAGTCATGACATTTCAGTTGGCTGACTTGGTTATGCTTCTCTGCAATTCACCATTACTTTCTGGAGTGCCAACCCTGCCTCTCAGAGAACACCTAAATGCAATCATCTATAAAATCCTAATTTTTAAGCCACTCAAATATTGTACATAACCAGTGCTGTAACCACCTTTTTTAATTCAGCATTTTAATTAGTTTTAGGCCAAATATATGCAAGGGAAGGTAATCTGAATATGCTTTTCAGATTCAGAAGAACAACAAAACAAAGTACATTCCATAGCACTGATAAGGTAGCAATGAACGAAACTAAACACACAGCTTTGTAATACACAGTAAAAAACAAGTGAACCAACAAGTTGAAAAAAAATAAGAAAAAAATCAGTAAGTCCTTTATTTCTGACTTTCCACCATTAATCCTACTATAAGCATAGAAGCAGTCAATAGTAAAAAACCCACTCTAACTGTTCAACCACAGCATCAAAATCTCAACATTCATTAGAATCTAGAGCTGTCAGTACCACTACAAGGACAGTAAAGCCAAAAAAGGGAAAGAATAATTGACTGTTACTGCAATTACATGCATACCCAGGAAAACATCTGAGGAACCATTCCACCAAATTATTTCCATTTTTAGAAAGACTTATTCTTTTTGAAGGATAAAGCAAAAAAAGCACCCTTTACCATTATGAGCTGGTAGCCTCTCAGAGACGTAAGAGCTGCCTTATTTGCATAATTTCAGTTCAGATTTTGAGGCTGTAGGTGTTCAAGTACCAACACTTTAAAATGAGTGCAACTTGAGTGTTTACCTGACATTTAACTGACTTTAATTTGGGCAGGTACACAGATCATCCTAATTCATCAAATGATTCTGGACTAGATGGACTACAAATAAAACTACAGCAGTGTTCTAAGCAGCTGGCTTATACTGCGGTTCTTTAATCCCCAAAAAGAACATACCTACCTCAGGTGACATACATGGCATACTTTAAGTGGTATCAGTTACTTGCCTTTGGAAGTTTAATAGGTGGCTCTTTGGGCTCCTCTTCTTCATCACTGTCTGAATCCCCACTCTGGACACTGTTCTTTGAGGCCAAAGACACAGACGCTTCCTTCTTCTGCCACTCCAACACACAATGGCGGACATTGCAGTAAACATTAAAAGCTGAAGGATTGCTATGTAATCTGATATCTGGTATGGTTATTGTACTCTCTAGGCTTTCAGTCTGAAAAACAAGATCAGTTTTAATTTTCGTTTATTAGTTTACTAGTAAAGTTACAAGCTTTGCTAAATATAAATAATCTCAACAGTCTCAATTTTGACAGACCAAATTATTTCCAAACTGGAGACAACTTTCCTGCTGAAGTACCAGCTCTATTTCAGGCAGGGAAGAAAGGAAGAAGAGGAAGACATTTCAAGAGATTCTGTCTAGCTTTAGCCTCTACCTCTCATAACTTGATGCGAACATTGATGAGAACAGTGGGACTAAAAATGACAGCAGCTCAGGCTACAGAATGGTCCAAACCTGTGTCACAGTGGTAAGAATAGAAGAATCAAGCTTTATCTCCTCAACAGCAATCTGTTTTGGAGGTTTTAATTATAACTGAATTTTTAAATTCATGCCTTGTTATTCTAGTTGTTAGTTTTAACCTGCTGGTAAATACTAAAAATTTAACATGTTTGTTAAACATATACTAGAAATTAAAAAAACCTCACTTTGTCATAAGATGAAAACTGATGACAAGTTTAAAAACTCCTGTGAGGATGCTGCAGTTAATAGTTTCGAGAATAATTATCTAATGGACTAATTACTAAATAAAGAAATCAAGGCCTACGACTTAACAGGACACCATTCTGTCTTCAGAAGCCCTGAGCCACAAAGTATGAGCTGGGAAATTGTTCTGAATAACTACCACTACCACGGCCCACCTCGGAGCCTACTACTGATGTATTATTATCAGCCTTGGCCAAGACACAAAGAAGCCTTCATGAGGCTGTCACTAAACTTGGAAAAATAATAAGAGAAACCATTTTTTAAAAATCTGCCCTGTACTTTCCCAGTCTGAAACAGTAAAATGGGAAAGGAGGTATGACTGACTTTTAAAAACAAAACTCCACAACAATTAATTCCTAAGCAGGGTTACACTTTCCATTTGGTTGCGTACAAGCAAAGACCAGGCTGGTATCAGCACAGGCTTTGAAAACTGGATTCCAGGCATATGGGAAGAAGCAATTCTCTGTAAGAGCTTGTTGTAGACAGATGGCACAAAGACCATGCAAGGAGAGAAGGGCCGGGTTAAGAATGCAGGACAAATTCGCTTGACCATGCAAGGCAAAATTAGGGGGATTATTGGGCCAGACAGACTCAGGGTCATGACTAACTTCACAAGGCCATTTTTGGTTTCTCTCTCATATTCTTGAGGGATAGGCAGAGGAAGGGCACAGTGAGAGTCGAGGCTTTTTGTCTTTTTTTTTTGTTTTGTTTTATTGATAGGGTATTAATACTGTGCCTTGCCACATTCATCTGGCATGAAATTACACAGTAAATTATACTACAGTGATTTGAAGCAGATCATTGAGAGCAGTGATGGGAAGGAGAACATTAAACTAGCAGAGGAGAGGTAAAAGGAATTTGAGAATCAGTGAATTGGGTTATATTTTAATAAGGTGATTTGTTTTTCTACAGTACGGTTGCCACAATTTTCTACATCAAAAAGACTTCTATCTGCACATACATTTTTATTAATACCAGAAATAACACAAGACTCTACGATAGACCTTTTAACACCATACATTACAAAACATAAACAAAAAAATTCAAAATTACTTGAAAATATTTCATTGTTCACATATATTCCCTGTTTTTGACTGTAATATCATTCTGGCTGTACTGGTAGCTATTTGCCTATCCTTCCTTTCCATTATTGCTAAAGTTACTGCAAGCTAGAACATTAAGAAACAATGCTTTAGTATGCAACCTATTTTATCAAACACATTGAGTGTTAATTTTTCTCACCTGCATCAGTGGTAGCAGTAAGCACAAAAATATAAAGATAATGAAGTAGAGAAAAGAAAAAGCTGGAAAAAGTTCCCTACACACATACTCAAGTTTGGCAGGTTTTTTTCTTTAGCTCAACACAACTTCTGCCATTAAGAACTGAAAGACAGCAAAGTTTAGTCCTTGTTCAATATTAGTATCTTTGAAATAGTAAAGCTCTTGCTAGAAATCCCACAACATTAATCAGTGCAATAACCCAAGGCACAACCTCATATGTTCTTCCAGTATCAAACTGAATCAAAATAAATTTGGATTGACCCCCTTGATAATGAGCTCCCACATACTTTGAAGTTTGACACCAGAAAACTGAATTGTTATAAAGATGTAACTCTTCTGTTCATCAAGTATCCATACACATTACCCCAAAAGTTTTTGCAGCTCCTGTTAAGGCAAACACATAGTACAAACTTTCAGCTTTAAAGCTAGCTCCGTTGAATGGCACAGATTAAACTCCTCAGTAAACTTAGTTTACTAAAGTTTTCATTGACAGTTACAGGACGAGGCTCCAGACATTTATCTGAAAGTTCATTCACCTAGTTAATATCACATATGGTAATTGTAACTTCTGAGAGTTTCCATTCCAATTCTTTCTTGTCAGCTCAGCTAAGTCTTTGATCCACAAGAGCCTAAGTTCTGTAGCTCATATAGTCTCATTTGAAACAGACTGGCCAAACAGTTAAACAAGCACAGGTAATTTTAGACATTACTGTGCTAGATAAAAATCAATGTATGTTTTCTTGCCTATTAATAACAGACTGACTAATTTTCAGAAATAAACTTCTTATTTTCAATACTTTACAACTATTAACCAGTAAGTACTTTAACTATTCTGTGTTCAATATTTTACTTTTCTACAACAGTGCATGAACAATACTTGCATACACTAATTGCCTACTGAGACTTCAGTACAGCACAACATTCTCCAGAAACTTCGTCATAAGGTAAAAAACACTGATGTGATTTGTGATGGATTTCTGAAGTCTAAGGGATTTAACTATCTGTAATATCTGCTAGGTCTTCAAAAGAAACATCTGTTCAAAAGTTGACATATATAAGCAGGTTGTACAAACATCACCTTCTTAGATTTCCTTCACATAAGGCAAGAACAGAGCTGACAACAACAACAACAAAAAAAACCAGTAAAACTTTCTGCCCCTCTAATGCAAATGCTCATTCAGTGAGCAGCTTTTTTGGTTGTTTTTTCTTTTCTTCAACCGTTCAAAACGGACATCAGGATTTCCTTCCACACGAAACAAGTGCTCTTCCTTTCCAGATTCCTAACTTCACGAAGGTCAGATACACTGAGCAAGTCAGAAAACTGGTATTTAAGTTCATTCTACCATCACTTGAAAGTTTACTTTTCTGCAGCCAATCAATACCTCTACACAGTCGGAAAAACTTCCCCAATATTATGAGACTCATGATACACCTGTACAATTTTGCTGCAGACTCACAGATTTTGAGGTAGAATAGATCAGTAAGAAAATCTAACCAACACCTGTACCTACAGAACCTCACTTAGTAGTTCTTTTATCAAACTAATAAAGTCTACTTTAACTTAAATTTCTCTTAATGATACTGCATTTCATGTTGGCATAAAATACATCTACATTGCCAAGAAAAACAGCAGAACATTAAACCAAAATGTTAATCAACTTCTAAGAACTCACTAAAGAAATTTATTAATTTTGCACAGATCTAGAATTATTAATAATCCAAACAGACTGCTCTTGAGCTATAGGATAAATTATTTCAGAAAGAAACAATGCCTTACAGCTTGTTTTCATGGTGTTAAGGGTACTGAGATTCACATGACACTTGTGAATAAGGTGAAGAGCAGCAATCACTTTCTCTGCCTCTGAATGTCCAATTCTTAATGGCTGCTGGAATATTGCAATCCAAAACGCTCATTAAATTTGACTACAAACTCAGCTTCCAAAGTGCCTACACAGAAGATGAGATGATAGTTTCTATACTAGCTTTGCTCCCAAAGCACGTGGTTTCTTGGAAAATTAAATTGCCACCACTGTCAAAAAGAAGAGAGCTTACAGACTGGAAAAGAGAATTATGCTGTTTGATTCAGCAGTTTTCATATGAGCTGTAACACAGTGGAATGTTCTGAACCTTCATCTTTGCTGTTTGATTTGCTGTCACCAAAAATTAAATATGCACCTTTATCAAATGAAGATACGTGGTGAAACATACATTGCAAAACTTAAACACCCACCATTGGCGAAGACAGTTCTAATATGTGAAGATTTTCTTTCTTGTGTGTTACTTTTTATTTTCGGAAAGGTAAGACTCTTATGAGGGAGAGATCAAAGTGCAGATGCTCACACCCTGATGCCTGGCTTGTCCTTGTAGACATACAGTCCCTGCTAACTGGAAGAATGAATTATGCAGGAGAGGGTAAACAGCACAGGTTTGGTTCAAAAGATAAGGGCAACCTAACTGCTCTTCTCAGTTAGCCTTTCGTAATGTTCCAGTACACTCAAGGAAAGAAGTGGGGAAAAACCTTTACACGTCTCACACCTAAAGAAACTGTTTTCCCTAAAGATGAAACCCATACACAGCTTATTTTCTATTTGTTTTCTTCCTCTTGAATCAGATGACTGTGGTAATGGTTTATTCTTAAATATGATGGAAATAAACAATAATCTAAGAGAGGAAAGTTAATCTGCTGTTAAAGATGGGTCAGGTTATAATAACCATCTGATCTAATCCATGTGTAACACTGAGAAGAGAAGCTCACCCAATTATTTTTCAGACAGTCAAAAGATCTCTTAGAAAGGGATGCCCTCTTGAGGTTGAAAGACCAAATAATACAAAAGCCACTGAAAACAATGCCAAATTATTTGAGAACCTACATGTGTTTCTAATGAGACAATATTCATCCCGGTCAATCTGTTTTATACATCTATTCATTAGCTTACAATGAATTTTTCTGCTACATAAACCTCCCCCTTAAAGTTTTATTACTCCCATTTGTAAAAAGCTAAAAAAGTCATAGCTTAAAACTTCTACATGAACAGGTAGATACCAATCATTTCCAGTACAAGCTGTGTTTGGTGGACTCCAATTTTTCAGTATTCTTCAAATAGCATTATGAAAACAGAATATGGTGAACTGTAGTTTTCTGTGTAAGTCTCTCTCAATCCAAGTGTCCTAAGCAGCACTTGCATGTATTAATAGCAAAGGGGAAAAATATCCAGGGTGTCTGAAGAGGGAAGGAGGGGTTAGCAGCAATATTCGTAGAGTTGGGAAAAGTTACACGGCCTTTTCTGGCGATATTCTTTGCCAAAAGGAAAAAAAAGTGGGGAGGAGGCACGTAGGGACTGGAATCCGAAGTGCTATATCCATGCCTAACAATCAGATATTTGTTTTCTATGCAAAAGTCACTTATGTCAGCAGTGAATTTCTAAAGCCGAAATAGACTGCACCACATAAAAAACTTTTATACCTCCATTTAAAAATAGAAATTAAACCACAAACTCAGAAATTAGTGATAGTTCAAAGCCCAGTGATCATACCACGACCCAGCTTAGAAACAGAACAAGGGTCAAACTACTGAGCTGTTTAAACTCCGATTAGTTTTATACCTAAAATGTTCTAACATTTAATGCTTAAATGGTGGAAATAATTTTCTTCCAGTTGCTCAACAATTACTTCTCTTCTAAAGTTCTCTCCTCTTCCATTACACAATCATTTTTAGTAAGCACAGGATATAAATAACAAATTTTTGGGTTCCTTCATCTTATTCTTGATTTAAGGCCCTCTCTGCCTCTACTAAGTATATTAAGAGAAAGCTTCCATCTCTGTTCAGACTAAAAGACCCCATTTCTCATAAAAATAAACTGATGCACATAAACTCTACTGCTCAGAATGTCCAGTAGTGAAAGACTTTTCAATCTGCTCTATTTTAAAGCTTCCAAATGGAAGCTCACATTTTCCTGACAATAGATACATCCATTTTCAGACATTCCAGTGCAAAAATAATCACTGTGCTGATTCTGCCAGGATAAGCATTGGGATACATTGAAAAGTACATTAAAAAAAAACCCAAAACCAAAAAATCCCTCCCACAAAAAAACAACTACAGAAAAACCAATAAACAAAACCACCCCACTTTGTCAGTTTCATAACCTCAAGACATGAAATTGGTTTTATCTTTCCCTTCTCTGCTACATTTTTCAGGAAATACACAATTTTTTGTTATCATGCTGAAATAAGCAGGAATGCCTTTCTATACCCGAGTCACTCAGAATGAAGACCAATGTTCTAATGGTCAGCCCTGGTCTGCCTCAGACATTGTCTAGATAACGGCATCAATAAAGACAAAAAAACCTCATTATAACTTTCAAAGATTTAAGTAGAAGCTGACTTAAACCCAAGAAAATCTTGAGAACAACCTTGCACAGGGATGAGTTGAGGAGATGATCAGTTAGTGCCATATCCATAACTACCCACAACAACTAGCTTTTAGTATGTTCACATTGTGTTGGCCAAAGGATCTTGACACTCCATTTATCCAATGCAACTAAATTTAAGAACTACATAGGACTGCTAAGCTTGTCAACATCCATTCTGTATTTAGCCTTCTACTTGGCATTAAAACTAGGGCTCCACCAACCAGACAGACAAGGGTCCCTTTATAGTGTAACAATGATCAAAGTCGAAGAGTTATCTTATTTTAAAAGCGCAAGTTTCCGTCACCAGACAGAACACACAAACTAACTACATTCTGTGATATTTCTTCGAATCTCTAACTTGGTTTTCTTTGTTGACAGTGGGTTGATAAAGTCATGGAGAGGACAGAGCTAAAACTTCTTATAGCAACTGAAGAAAGAACTGAGAAATTCAGTTTGGACCACAAATATTTTACTGTACAGTGCTGAGAACAGAAATGAAGATAAGCTCCTTCTATACCATAGTCTGAAGCTGCACTACTTGAGATAAGCAGAATAATCTGGTATGTCTCCAAAAAGTCAATACCAAATGAACAGATAGAGGGTTTGCTTCACCCTCCAAAGCCATCTGTCTTGAGATACAGTAACTACATGAGGTTTGGCAAATAGGGATAAGATGGCCAAGTGGTTCTACAGTGCATGTGTATTATAAGGACATTCAGCTGACTAGAAAGTGTTTTCACTGGATATTTCAGTAGTTCTGTCCTTCAGAACCATTCCAAAAATTAGTTTTCTCTTTACTGACTACAAGCCTTCAAGTCTGCAGCAAGCCTTCAAGAAAATCCTTCCAAGACTGTAGCTTAAATAGAGAAATAATAGCTCTCTAATAGAGAAAGAATGCAGCACAGCAGTATTTTAAAATAGCACTGTTTCTGCATAAATTTATGCTCTCTAAAGAATAAAGATGTAAACATTTTTATTAAGTTCACTGTATGGTTCCCATGCATTTAAAGTGATTGAAGGCAGGGGTTACATGGGGAGAAAACATTAATAGAAACACTTAGGTATCATTTACCCCATTTTCCATTACGGAGGAATTTTCAGAGGTAATTCTGGAGTCCTCAGAATGCTCCCATTCTCCTTTAGCCAATATGGCTAAATCTTTGCAGCACTAGTCTCTAACTGTTTGCTAGACACAGATCTCAAAATTTACCTCTAAGACCAATATGTTTAGCTACACTTAGGGTTTAGGAACTGGAGAACTAAAAACACTGTTCATATAATTTCCTGTTGAACATTAGTACCAAAAGCAGTTGAATAAGGTTAACATTGGCATCACAGTCATGTAGGATACAATAAACAGACAATACTGTTCTATTATTAACTCCTCTAAACACATTGTTAGCCACACTTAGGTGTTCTTGCATTACTCTCAACTGAAGTTACTGTCATTTTTGAGTCAGGACTTTGTCAACTTAGTTACAGGCTTACCTTGTTGCGTGTTTTCACTTTCAATTTAGTCTTCTGTTTTCTTTTCAACTTTTTCTTGCTAAAAAGTTTCTTACTTCTGAAAAAGAGGAAAAAAGCAATGAGAACAAAATAAACTCCCTTCTGTACCTCACAGTAATAAGCACAGAGGGAAAAAATGTCAGAAGTGCTCTAAATTTTTTTCCTCATATGCAAAGGGAATAATTGCAGGTATAATTTCAGAGTATAAATCAGAATACAAAGCACTTAAAGTTGTGCTTTCCTAATGTTCCACTGAATTATGCACCTTTACTCTCATCAATTTAAGCAGAATATATACTAGGAGAGAAACAAGTTCCTGAGCTTTCTATTGGCTTGCCCTATTGCTTCTATTACAAGTTTGTTAGTGCCACAGCAATGCTAGAATTATTGACAATTCTCAGTAAAACAAGCTGTTAGTACAAAACATTGCCTCGTGAAGTCTTAATCACACAAAGATTCAAGCCTTCCAAGACAAAAAGTAAGTTTAAAAATATATCATTTAGCAGAAGATTCAACTGATGGAAGAAACTGCAGTTTCTTTACCTTTTGTTTGGACTTTTTCTACCCTCACATTATAGACTTAATGTCCATTCCTTTATATTACAGATCTAGCACACACACACTTCTCTAAGCTCATTTAATCCTCTCCTGCCCACACCTCATTCTTACCACACTCTTTTTCTCCTTCATTTTATTACCCAGGGAAAAAAAAACCAACCAAAAACTATCATACAAGAAAGATACCATATGCTCACATGCTTGTTCTGTCACCATCACTGAGATTACTCTGAAATGCATGTTTTTTAACCTACTGTTTTTTCAGATTATAAATTCTACCAAAAAAAAAAAAAAAAAAAAGTAATATGTTACCTATGCAGCATACAGCTCACATTACACAGGACTTCAAGCAAAAGCTAACATTCCTTTGTACCACAAACTTTACTCAAATAGCTTACAGTTCAGATTAGTTGAAAAATAAAACTATCATATCTGAAAATCCCAGGCAGTGAGAAATTGCATTTTCAGTAACAGATTGAGAATCAGAAGAACCTTAATATTTCATTCAAGCAACATTGTTCTAAATAAAAATGCTGAGGTTCTAAAAGCATAGTGGTCCAGCAGTTAAACGCTGGAAACACTGAAGCCTGACCAACAGCCAGCAGTGAGAATACAAGCTCCAACAAAGAATTCCTGCAGAGTATTCCAAGAAAGCCTCCTCCTAGAAATTTCACCACTTTTCCTCTTTTGACCTATATTAAGAGGAAGGTATGTTCCTCAAGACACTTCCTGCAGAAACAAACCAGCTCACCACTTTGCTTATAAGGAACAAACACCCTTATCCTGGAGTTAAAAGAAGTGATTCAGTGAGCGGGAATTCCCTCGCCATCCTCAGAAAGTTAAAGCTTACAAAGAGAATGGAGATGACTGCTCAAGGTTCCCCCAACAGTAAAGTTTCAATAGGTAACAGTACACAAGCTATTTAAGAAGCAAGGAAGAAAAACTTCATATAACCTTTACTGCTCAAATTTCAGCAATGAAACTCCATAGTCTAACTCACTATTTAGTTTTTCTTTAATTAGACACATTTCCTCATTAGCATTTAATGCAGTTAATTCTTATTCTGCTGTCAAACATGAAGAACAGTGCAGTCCTTTCCATTCTGTAGCCACTCAATCTTCTGCTCTGGACCTAATGACCTTTTATGAAACTTGCACCCCAACTTTCAGTTTAAAAGTCCTGACTAAAATATCCTCTGGGCTCTTTCAGTCCATACCACACATAAATGATGCTGACCAAAGCTGAAAACAATACTTGTTTGCTGTTAGGAAGAGGAAGAAGAAATGTCTCATATGCCTCCAAGGTCACACTTAAACTGCATTCCAGGTATTATTCGGCAGCTCCACAGCCATATGGCATAGCAGACCTATTTAACCCAGACTAGCATGAAAACATTTCCCTGCAAACCTCGAAATTGAGCTTCCAATACTCTTTATTTATCTGTGCTAATAATTATGCCTTTTAAACACAGTATGATTTGCACTTACCCACAGACAACTTTATAAGCATAGCTTTTTTCTTTTTGTTTTAAAAGATACTAATTCAAGTTGCCAAGACATTTCAAATTCAATCTTTCCTGCCAAAATCCTTGAAAACTCTCCAAATTTGTTACAGCCTGCAAACATTAAAAACACTTTTTCATCTTGTAAATATTTCACTGGACCAGTCCCTGTACTTTTTGCAAGCATTTCTTCGTGTTTATGCATACAACTGAAAAACCCCCAAATTAAGCCTTTTCCCTCCCCCCAAGATTAGGCTCATTTCCATAGTAATAAAACCTCTGCCATTTGGCAGATTAGCTTCATTTGTCACACCTACACAATGTTTTTTTCCAATGAGCAAACAGGAAAGATCAGCAGTGGGTTTACTGATGGTGCTAAGATCTCCCTCATTCATACAACAACCATTAAAGATGCTGCAAACAGCAGCACAGTCTGAACTGCTCCACTGTGGCAGTCTTGATCTTCAGCAAGTTTTGGGCTTGAATAATTCTACATGGAAACAGTTTGGGACAGAAATGCCATAGTAAGAATCCACAATTATGTCCCTATATTTTCTAAAAATGAAACCTCAAGGAGGAAAGTATACTTTCTTCCATACCCAAACAAACCTTCAGAACAAGTAAGCAATTAATAAAAAATATCTCATCACACTAATTTTATAAATAGTTCTGAGCGACCTACAATAACTATGCATAACACTAATGTATTCACAATGTATCTGCATGTAACAAAGACACATATGATTGTTCACAGTTCTACTGTTATATACCATAACACTAAGATGGTTTTAGTATTCAGAAAAAAGGACACTAAAACCATATACCAAAACACTAAGATGTTTTAATATTCCGAAAAACATGGGCAAATATATTCATGGAAAACAATGTTAAGCAGATCATGAGTAATTTCCTGTTGGAAACCACGTGTGTTAATTATAACCACAACTCCTCTACTACCTGAAGTTTAACAAGATCTGATATGGCTCAGCTGGATTTTTTAGCTAAATTATTAATTCTATTGCTGGTTAACAATTGTAAGCTGCTGCTAGCTGTCATTTGTAAAGGTCTTGGTACTCTGCGCTGACAATCAGCTTCCGCTGGCAAAAGGTCTTTAGCCTTCAACTATCTAACTCAGTTGTTGATACCATTTAGCTCACAGAAAACAAGCACTCATTTTCAGCAATCTCAGGCAGGCTTTTTGCAAACTGCTTCAAAACATTATAACATTGGAGACCAAGTTTTGAACTGGACCACAAAGCAAGTACAAGTCAAATGAGCACAGAACATACAGACACCTTGACAAAAAAATACTTGTGGCAAATGGACACAAAGAAAGAGTGAATGGTGCTATTACAGCCTTTACAGAAAAATCCCTAGAGAATAAAATAAATACCAAAAATCTTCAACCCTGGAATATTAAATAATTGCCTCAAAACAAAGGCAGAAATGAAAAAAAAAAGGAGGGGAAAGGGGAAGGTGGGCAATAATCAGTTGCTTGACAATTTAAAATAGGTGAAACAACTGTTTAAATTACATATTACATGACTGCAATTTGTAGCACCTGTAGTAGGAGAAGTAAAGTCATGCTTTAGTTTATTTGTTCTAAACCAGAAGCAGCAATAGCTAGTACTTGGACTATTTGATGCATTATTAGGAGAACATTGTTCAGTTGTCTCAACACCATTGCTCTTACTCTGTTTAAAAGAGATGAAGAAATGCAAAGAGAGCATCTTCCCTCAAGGTGTAATTGATAAGCCTAAAGTTGAGAGGGAAGCTTTATATAGTGAGTGTGTGTTCCTCCCCTCAATGCTGTTATTGAATTACTCAACTTGAACTAAAATTATGTTAGTGTTACACCTGCATAAGATCTTCCAGACCATGCGTTATACGAAGTGCGTGTACAATGAGTGGAAAAAATATTATTCCATCTCTGCTGCTGAAGCAGAAAAGGAACAACAAAAGCCTTATTTAAGTGCTCTCTGACCTAAAACCTTTGCTTCTGAAACATGGTACCAAAGACTACTGTAGCCAGTACAGTATTAGACACAGTTGTTCTGCTGTTGAATCTTTGAGTACACTTTTGAAAAATTTGTGAATTTAGTAAACTACATACTAACACATGCTCAATTTTTTAAGACTTCCAAGTGACTTTAACTCAGTGCATTTGTCTAAACTTGCTTGCTCTGGTTCAAGGGCTACCCATCTTTGGGAAGAAGTATACTGTTGACAGGACAGGTCTAGCCAAGAGCTGCTGTGTTCAGACAAATAACAAATATATTCTGTTACTCGGTTTCCATAAATGCTTACTCAACACAGTTCGCTTAAGAGTCAAGGGCTTGTGGAAATTACAAGGCAGCAGCCACTCAATAAACATTGAAAATGAAACAGTCAAGTTTGTGGTATCAAACAATACTTTTGTTTCCTCCATTAGGTGAACTACTGCTGCTGGTGATCAGCTTTGTTAGAAAAGATGCAGGAAGCATTTGCTTCTGAACAGCCCAAAGTGAAATCCCAAGCTCACATTGTCAAGAAGACCACAACAGCAAGCTATTATCACTCATCACTACACGTATCATGTAGTCATCATCAAGTTTGAGAGTGTTTCGTCAGAGCATCCTTTTACTGGATGCAGTGGCAGCGCAGGTGAAGTTCAGGAACCTGAAAGAAGGCAGTAAGACAAAAGCAGGATCACAACCTTAGACTTCCTAAGAACAGATCTCATCACTCAAGAACAGCCTGTTGTTCATCAGTCTTGCTTGAAGAAACCACAGGATACAGTTCCCTGAAGAGAAAAGAGTGCACAAGAGCCCTCCAATGCCAGCAGTTCGGGGGAGTTGACTCATGTTCTACACAACTTGCAACGCTGTATCTGGTAATCAGCTTGGTTAGACAAGATGCAGGAAGCATTTGCTTCTGAACAGCCCAAAGTGAAATCCATTGCCAGCTCTGGGTGCCCCAGAACAACACTTGTTTACTGGAGTGAGTCCTGAGAAAGGTCACAAAGATGCTTAAAGAACTGGAGGTTCTGTTGTATGAGGAGAAACCAAGCAAGGAGAGATTGTTTAGCTGTGAAAAGAGAAAACCTGGAATGGTGGGGGTGGAACAGCCTCCAAGTGAATATCTCCACCTCCCTCTGATGGGACAGAGCAAAGGCGATGGAAACATACTCTTCTAAGCAATATCCGGTGACAAGCCAAGAGATAATGGAGAAAAAAAAAAAAACAACACAGGAAGTTCCAATTACACCTAAGAACTGTAAAAATGGTCAAAGATTGGAACAGGTTGCCCTGAGAGGCTACACATTCTCCTTCCTTGAAGATAGTGAAAATACAATTGCACAATGTTCAGAGCAACCTGCTCTGGTTGATCCTACTTTGATCAGTCGACAGTCTCCAGAAGCGCCTTCTAATTTCAACTATTCTGTGATCTTCACCATTTGCTTATAAAACAAAGTAAAATTTGACTGTACAATAAACATGCTTCTGCATTGTGGAAAGAGTGTATTTTTTCTCATTCCGAGTTTTGCATTTCTCCTGGTGTTATGCCATGTTTCTGATTATGCTTCCAAGTAGAGGCATACTGAGCTTTTCATCTGTTCACCATCTGGATCAGCAAACTGACATCAAAATCAGGCACAGGAGTAATTTCTATGGGAATTAGTCAGCATAATCAAACCTACAATAGTACACAAAGCTAACAAGAGAACGAGGGATGAAAACTACCTTATCACACTTAAAATATATGCCTGCATTAAGACAATCCACTCACTTGAATTGATCCACACTTTCCTGGATACAACCAACACCGACAGGTACAGAAAGAAGGGCATGACTGATAACATGCTTACATACAACAATCAAGAGCTTCTCTGTACAACAAGGGCACTGCACAGGACCTTTAACAAGACCTTTTTAAAAAGGCTTGTGCACATGGTATGTCAGCTGGAAAACTAAAATATAATTTGTCAAATGGAAGGTACTCTACAATCAGTAAAAAGAGACTGGAAAGAACTCCAAAAGGTCAGCATTTCCATTTCTGGTCTATCATAGAACCAAGGGTCCTGGTCAATGACAGGCTGATTGTGAGTCAGCAGTGCCCTGGCAGCCAGGAGGGCCAACCCTGTCCTGGGGTGTGTCAGGCACAGCATCACCAGGCAGGCAAGGAAGGGGATTGTCCCCTCTGCTCTGCACTGGGGCAGTCTCACTTCAAGTGCTGGGGGCAGTTTTTGGCATCACAATGTAAGAAAGACATTAAGCTGTTAGCATCCAAAGGAGGGCCATGACTATGGTGAAGGGTCTGGAGGGGAAGCTGCATGAGGAGCAGCTGAGGTCACTGCTCAGCCTGGAGGAGATTGAGGGGAGACCTCACAGCAGTTACAACTTCCTCATGAGGGGAAGAGGAGGAGCAGGTACTCATCTCTTCACTCTGGTGACCAGTAGAGGAATTGAGGAAATGGCATGAACTGAGTCAGGGGAAGTTTAGGCTGGATATCAGGAAAGCGTGGTTCATCCAAAAGGGTGGCTCAGCACTGTAACAGGCTCGCCAGGGAAGTGTTCCCAGCACCAAGCCTGACAGTTCAAGGAGTGTTTGGACAAAGCTCTCAGGCACATAGCGTAACATTGAGGGATGGTCCTGTGCAGGGCCAGGAAGTGGGCATGGATCCTTGAGGGTCCCTTCCAACACAGCATATTCTATGATTCTAGTTAAATTCCACTGCATTCCCAACATCTCTTTTCCCTGGAGAGATACTAAACACTGCCAGTGATCACACTCCCACCATGTTCTATGAAATCCTACTAAGAGAATTCTTTCTGATGTATTTTTAAAATTGTCTTTATGGCAATTAAATGCTATTTTTCATATCTTCATTACAGAAAAATCAGTTTATACTTTTCTCTTTTTCTGCAATTTGTTTGATTTTTTTCCCAAGTCTGAGGGAAAATGAGTCTTCTGACAATTAAGCAGTCTCAGTTCAGCCTAAGTCATAAGTCATTTACATAATTACCATCTAATTTCACTATTTTCTCATAACAACCAAGTCTTTTTCAGAAAATGGTGGGGGAAAAAAAAAAGTGGAAAAAAGTCTCACAACGCTGAAATACAAAGAAAAGGTCAAGAATTACTTCAGGTTTCCTACAGAGAAGAATCTCACAATTTTACATGAAATTCTGAAACATTCCAGCAGTAGCACAGCTACTTCTGAATCACAATCACTTTATACTTTTATAGAATGTGTGGAATCTCTCATGAGGTACCTTTTAGTCATTGCTGGTTTTATATTTTTGCTTACTGGTTTGGTAGTGGGATTTTCTGAAGCTAAGCATTTACAATCTTAACTATATCTTATCTTCTACAGTTTTGCATCCTCTGTTAACTTCTTCATCTACAATCTCAGTTCCAACTCTGAAATTGTCAGAGAGAGACTATACAGTTCAGGACCTAGGACAGATCCAGATGCAGAGCAAGAGCTACTACCTGTTCTCACAGGCTTCCCCCTCCACAGCCATTCCACAGCATCTCTCCAGGGTGGGCTCCTGTGTAGTTTTAAATGTACTTTACAGTTGTTCTATCTAGAACAGAGGCAGCCAAATTATCAGGCTGAAGGCAACACACCTAAAAACTCTAGCTGAGGAACGATACAGTCTAGACAATGACACAACAGATGTAGCTTTTCTTACTTGCACCTGCTTGAAAATCATAGAATCATAAATGTCTGATAGGCCCCAATTAAGTCACTCCAAAGCCTTCTCTTTTGCAGGCTGAACAATCCCAGTTCTCTCAGCCTTTCCTCATAGGAGAGGTGCTCCATCTCTCTAAACATTTTGGGGGCCCTCCCTTGGACTCCAAGTCCATGTCCTTCCTGTAACGGAAGGGGATTTGCCTGGATCATCTCCAGCCTCTCACCCACCACTACCCTCAAATCCTTCTTTGTGGGGGCCTATTCCATCTGTTCCTGTTCATCCCCTAGCCTGTGTTAATAGCGAGGGCTGCCCCAACCCAGGTGAAGCACCTTGCACTTGGCCTTGACAAAAACTTTTGAGATTCCCATGGGCCCACTTCTTGAGTGCATGCTTCCAGGTGCAGGCCCTCCAGGTGAAGGCTGGAGTAAGAGCTCTGATATACTCACTCATCTACTATAACAAGATACATCAGACCTGCATCAGACTTTCCTGTTGTACAGAAAATCAGAAGGCATTCTTCTGATGAAATACAACAATGTGCATTTTAAAGGTTTTTTTCCTTCTCTTTGTAAACAAGTAATCTATCTGACACTTGATCACACAAAGAACATGAAGCCGCTGTTATGAAAAGCAACTTAAAAGTAACTGCAGCCTCTGCTGGACTTCCTTATTTCCCAACCCATTTACTCCATGCTCTGAATTGCTCCAGAACAGTTCTTAAATTTGGAATGGAGCTTCAAGGCAACTTAATATCAAACACAGAGAACTACAGCTAATAAATATCAGTTCACTTGTCAGCAAGAAACTTACTATACACATATCTCATTGCCACAGAAGTTCAACTATAAGAGCATCAAAATAAAGGGAAGGGAATACTAAAGAAAAAATGGTTATCAAATCTGCTCAGAAGATCTGAGGACATCTCAAAATTGTGGGACCATCTTTAAAAGACATACCAACTTGCTGTCAACAACTGAGAAGCATCTGGCAAACAGCTAAAGGGGAACAAAAAAAAAAAGAAGTTGTTCAAGAGAAGTTTGGAACATACAAGCAACTGCTCACATGAAGGAGTTGACAATGATAAGAAACAGAACAAAGCAAGTGGGCAGAGCTTCGATGGCCTAACCTATAGACAGAGAAGAGATTTTATGACCGAGAACTGAGTATCAATAAAACTACATAGAGGCTGCATGCTGGCAAGGAGATGAAGAGGTACCATTTGACAAAATGCAACCAACAAACCTTGCTGTAAAACATATTGGAGTTATTGCTTGCATACTCCCTCTTTTGGTACCTCTCCACATGTACATAAGCTTCAGTGTTCAGCAGTCTTATTTCTATGAACTGGATGGTTACTTTTTTTTGAAAGCAACTACTTCTTTTAAGAGCCTCTACATACAACATCTCCCATATTTAAGTATGTACTGTGTCCTTCCAAACAAAGTAGTTTTATTTCTTCTAGCTCAATGTAATCTCAGCACTGTTATTTCAGCTGCCAAGAATTCTAGCATCTGTAATGAAAAACAGCCTTACAAAAAGCCCCATAAAGCAACCCAAAGTAAACAACTCACCTAAACAAATTGCTATACACCTTCTACAAAGCTGGCATACAGAATGAGCTGCTTTAAAGTACGTGCTTTAACATTGCATCTTTAACTGTAAAATGGGAGATGTTCAGAAAATGGTTCCAATGTTAGGTCCAGCCTACACCAAACATCTGATTCTGTCCTTGCCTTTGTGTTTCTCCATCTAACTCACACCAACACAGATCTACCAATTAGTGTCAAAGTGGTGCAAGTCAAGAGGACCCAGCAAATGTTCCATGACATTTAAAAGTTGTTGAAGCACCCTGCAACTGAACTTTCCTAAGGCTTTCCATGGTTAACTTTCCTTCCTTGCAGATACCTACTAAGTAGCCAACATGGTTATCCCTCAATCTACTGCTGGAACATCCAGGACACTTTCAACCATGGGGAGGGACAGTGTCATCAGGCTGCAAGAATAAAGAAGGAAAATAAATATCACTCAAACTCCCAACCTGCTCTTGCCTTGATAAACAAAATGTCTGCTTATAAACAATAGCTCCAAGAGCTTTTTAATGCTTCATTTTTCATATCAACTACAGTAATACCTATCAAGTTTCCAAAAGGACTTGCCATAAAACAGTTGACAGGGAACAAAATACACACATATAAACTGAAAGCTGGCACACAAATGCCTATCATACAAATATATAAACCCTCAGTGTAATGCCAAACTAAGTACTGGCAAGATTTATGAAATAAATAACATCAAGTATATTCTATACCATATACTTACATCACAAACAGACCCAAAATTTTACAAAACACAAACAGAAAAAAACCCAAGAATACTGATTTCTGAAGAAAGAAATACACTAAGTCTTTTCACTTTAATTTGGCAAAGGAATCTACAGAACACCTGAGGAAAAAAATGCTTTATGCAAAGTCTGGTTAGTTGCGCTGAATTTTACAATGTATCTGAAAAGAGAACTATTGCTTTGTAAAATACTTCATGAAAAATACCTCCATGAAGCAGTTGCTTGACCTCGCCTTCTTTGCACAGTTGCAGGCAGGACAGGAAAATAAGATAGTACTTCTGCCAAAATCACAGCCAAAGTAGCTCAGTTGCAAGCCAGTTAGCTCACAAACCATATTTTTGCCTCTTGTTACAGTTTGAATATATTTGCTCCCAAAAGAAAAAAAAAAAGTGGAAGTCTGTAGAAAGAAAAGCTAAGATTTTTGTAGTAATATTTCCAAATTGGGGACTAACTGCCACTAGACAACATCCAGCAAGACTTCAACACACAAAACACCTTAAATTCAAAAATACTCTAAATAATAAATTACTTCCATTTGTATTTTGTTACCATGCAGTTCTTCCTACAAGAATGCTTGGACAAATATGCCGCTTTGTCTTATCTGAAACTGCAAGTGAACCTTTTCAGTTCCTCTCACATTTCCTTTACCCATATCAAGCTGTAGCATGAAGATCTGATACATGTTTCTAAAAACATGTTTACAACAAAAAGAAGGGTGAGAACTATCTCCATCCTATAAATGGATGTGGAAAACGCGCAGGTACTTAATCCCTTCTCCATCTCAGTCCGGTTGTGTTCTCAGGGTATTCAGCCTCCATCATCCAAGAGGAAATGATCAGTGACTTGCTCCACCAGTTAGACACGCACAGGTCTATGGGGCTGGGTGGGATCCACCAAAGAGTACTGCAGGAGCTGCCAGAAGTGCTCACTGAACCACTTTCCAGCATCACTTACCAGCAGCTCTGCCTTACCAGGGAGGTTCCACTTGGCGGAAAGTCACAGAATGTGCCACCCAATTACAAGAAAGGCTGGAAGGAGAATTCAGGGAACTAAAGCCCTGTGAGCCTGACCTCGGTGCTGGGGAAGGTCATGGAGCAAATCATACTGAGTACCATCACATGGCACATGCAGGACAACCAGGTCACCAGGCTGCAACATGGGTTTATGAAAAGTAGGTCCTGCTTGACCAATCCGATCTCCTTCTATGACCAGGCATCCCACTTAGTGGATGAGGGAAAGGCTGTGGATGTTGTCTACCTGGCCTTCATATAGCCTTTGGACACTGTTTCTCACAATATTTTTTTGGAAAAAGTGGTGGCTCATGGCTTGGGAGGGGACTCTTTGCTGGGCTAAGGCCAAACGCGTGAGGTTGCACTTGGGTCTTGACAACCACTTGCAGCACTACTGGCTGGGGAAATGGCTGGAAAGACGCCCATCAGAAAAGGGTGTGGGGGCACTGGTTGACAGCTACTGAACACAAGCCAGCAAAGTGCCCAGGTGCCACATCTTGGCCTGTATCAAGAAATAGTGTGGCCAGCAGGGCCAGAGCAGTAATCACCCCCTGTACTATGCACTGTTAAGTGTTGTGGTGTGATGCCATGACTTGCCTCAGTTTCCCCTGGTTTCTCCCTGAAAACCAGGGGTTTCCTTCCCCAGAGGGGGTGTGTCAATCACCTCTCCTTTTCCCCACCCTTGACCCCTGCTGGGCACTGTCTATCAAACCAGAAATACCAAGGAGAGCATCGAGCAATTGATAGGTTCAAAGGATGCTCTCCACACCCGGAGGGCTATTGGCCCACCCAGGTGCCCCTCTCACCTGAGACCCCCTCCCCTGTACCTGGTTGGTGCTCCCTGGGTCCCCTCCCCTCCCCTGCCCCTCGCCCCAGGTAAAAGAGCAAGCAGACCACACGGCTGGGGTCTGGTGGAGAGTTTGGTTGGAGAGTAGAGTGGAGTTGTTGCAAGATTCACAGGCTGTGCCACCAAAATAAAAACTCTGGCTTAAAAACTCTCCATCAGGACCCGCTCCTTTCTTCACCTCGCCTTAAAGGTTTCTCCAGCTCAGGAAGGCTGAGGAGTGACCCCCTCAAAGCAAGCTCCAGCCCGCAGGCACTGGAGCTCGGGGCATGCCCAGACTTGTCCCCACATGCTCAGCTGCAAGCACAGGTACTGAACAGCGTCTCTGGGCAGAAAACACCACAGGTGCCCTATTTGGTCAGCAGCCAAGACCAGACAGACCAAGGCAGTCCCATCAGTAATATTGGTACACTCCAATAGTTAAGGTCACACCCTGAATCCTATGTTCAGTTTTGGACTCCTCACTCCAAAAAATTGCTGGAGAGTGCCCAGAGAAAGGCAAAAAAAAGCTGCTTATGTGTCTTATGAGGAAGGGCTGAGATAGCTGGGGTTGTTCAGCCTGGACAAAGGGAGGCTCAGGGGAGAACTTATACCTCCACACAACTCTCTGAAAAAAGCTGTAGCCAGGTAGGGGTCAGTCTCTTTTCTCAAGTAACCAGCAACAGCACAAGAGGAAACAGCCTCAAGCTGGACCAGGGAAGGTTTATATTGGGTATTGGGGGAAAATTGTTCAGCACAAGGGTTTTCAAGAACTGGAACACACTGCCCTTGGAGTGGTAGAATCACCACCACCAGAGGTATGTAATAGGTGTGTAGATGTAGCTCTCGGGGACACAGGGTAGTGGTGGACTTGGCAGTGCTGGGTTAGAAGTGGAACCCAGTGATATTAAAGGTCTTTTCCAACCTAAACTATTTAATGATTCTGTTTCTAGTACCACAACAACCACCATTTTAAAACACAGCTCTGCTGGAAGATCTGATTGCTCAGTACCATGTTTGTTCCCTGTGACGCATCTTTTCAAATAAAATAAAGGATATTTTATTTGAGGACAAATGAAACTTCATATTGATCCTACGTTCTTCTGGTCTATTTTCTTAAGGACTATAGAATCACATCATTCAGGTTAGAAGGGACCTGTAAAGGTAACTTTTTTTTTTTTTTTACTGTGAGGGGGACTGAGCACTGGTACAGGTTGCAAGCAAGGCTGTGGAGTCTCCGTCCATATTCAAAGCCATCTGGCAACTGGCTCCAGGTGGCTCTCTTTGAGCAGAAGGGTGGACCAGATGAACTTCAGAGGTCACTTCCAACTTCAACCGTTCTGTGACTGTGTCCGATTCTGTCAAACCCTGCTCAAGCAGTGTCAGAGACAGTAAGGTGCCCACTATCCTATGCAGTGGCACTTTTAGTATTACCAAGGAGTAATCTCTAGATTACTAGAGTAACCTCCCTAGACAACACCTGCTGATGCTTGACCTTTCTCATAGCGAAGAATTGCTTTCTTGTAATGCACTGGAATTTCGTGAACTTTAATTTGTGCCACATCAGTGCCATGTCAGGGTGGGGGTCATTACTGAGAAGCATCTGGCTCTCCTTTCTTCATTCCCTCACTGCATTAAAAAAATTACTCCTGAACCTCCTCTTCACCAGGCTAATAGTCCCAGCCCTCTCAGCCTTTCCTTACTGAAGAAAAGGTCCAGATCCTTAATCACCAACATGACCCTGCACTTAACTGTTTGCAGTATCTCTCTCCTCTACTGGGAAGCCCAGAACTGGACGCTCCAGATGCAGCCCCACCAGAGAGGAGAGAGCAGCTCCTTCAACCAGCTGGCAACACTCTTCCTAGCATAGCCTAGGAGGCTGTCTGCCACCTTTGCCAAGGCAGTGCATTACTAGCACACAGATAGTTGCCGACCAGTACATCAAGTTACTTCTCTGCAGAGCTATCTCCCAGCTGGTCAGCCCCCCAGTGTTATTTCATCCCTGATGCAGGATTCGGCAATTCCCCTTGCTGCACTTTAAAACTGCACTCAGCCCAAATCTCCAGACTGGCTGCATCCCTCTGAAGGCAAACTCAACCATGCAGTATATGAAGAACTCCTCTCTGTTTTGTACCATATGGGAACTTGCTGGGGGGACACTGTCCCAGCATTCAGGCCATTACTGAAGATGCTAGACAGCATTTGCCCCAGTATCAGCTTCTAGGGTACATGACTGACGACTTGACTCCAGCTGGACTTCCCCTCACAGACCACAAACCTCTAGGCCCAGTCACTCAGCCAGCTCCCAATCTACTTCACTGTCTACTTATGTAATTGTTTATTTATTGTCATTGTAATTGCCATTCATTGTCAGCCTGTGCATGCTGTGGGAGGCATGCTTACTCAAGCTGAGGTACAGCACATCCACTGCTCTCCATGCCTGTATCTGTAGATTGCCCATCAAGGCCTGCAGATTTTTAAGGAATTCAGTTGTAAGAATCATTAGAGTGGGAAACTGTTCAGCTTGATAGGCGGACCTTAAAACAGCACTAAGAGCACAACCAATATTTTCCTTAAATCATAAAAGCTTAGTCTTTTTTGATTGCTGACAATATTATCTCAGATGACCTCAAATATTTAAAATTAGTGTTATGTTTATTTAGTAAGCCTAAAATTCAACATTTTTAGTGAAATGGACAATAAGTCAATTGTCATTCAAAGAGCCATGTGTACGTTCTCCAAGCCATTACCAGCTTACACACTATCTTCTTTAAATAATTAATCAAGCATTCTGACATGAATTTTCATCCAGGCCAATAATAAAAGGAAAAAGTCAGGGCTTAAGCAGTATATCTACAAATGGAAAAAATCACCAAAATCCTGTCCCCTAAATCCGTAAATCAGGGTAAGGAACATCAGCTGCAATCCAATTACCACAGGCTTAGAGGAAAACATAGGCAGAGTAGTAGGACAGGTTTACTCTGGGCTTCTAAGGCATCTGAAAAGGTTAAAAAAAAGTCAGAAGAGAAAAAAAAATTACTTTCTTGAAGTACTTATTGATTTTCCAGTTGGGATTTTTATGTGCTATTGTTGGTGAGCTGAAATCGCACATCTTTTTAATCATTAATTTCATAACTGAGGACTATTTTACTATGACAATAACTTTCTTAACAACTACAATTTTTCTGAAAGCCAAAACTCTGGAGGCTTAAGAAAGGAGTTATTCCAGCTGCTGGAATACCCTAAGGCCTCTCCAGTAATGACAGAAATAAATACTACAGGTTCTAAAAATGAAATTAAAACCCAACTGCACAAGTAAAATGGAACTGATTTTCATCTGACCATGACAAAGTACAAAACAGTATCTGATCCCTTTTGTAACTGGAAAGGTTTCCAAAACAGCATACATCTGTCTCAGATAAAGAGAAGTAACTTAAAAGAAAGCATCCCTCCAAAGTGTTCTCCACACAAAGAAAACATCTCTCAGTACAACCACTGACAATTGGAATTTCTTTTCTGTAATTAGCTGATTTTTCATTATTCATGTCAATGCTGTCTATGAAATTAGATCTCCAAGAAAACCCTTACTCCTCAAGTTTGTCAATGCAGATGAAAGTATTTATCCTTAAACACTTCTATGACTTTTTTTTAATATTTGTAAAGTCATTCAAACACAGCAGAGATGACAAAATCTGCACCTCTGGCCACTCTCCTATCTAAACACAACCACCAAAACTAAAGTGCATATACAAAGCTATTTTACACAGAAACATACCAGCAGAATTTTAATTTAGCAAATATGCTACATGAAGTCAAGGAAAATCTGTACTTATTAAGAACTCATTAAGCCCATTACTAGTGGTCAATGACAGTGTAACATCTTTAAAGTGATTACTATCAAAAGAAAACCAAAGAAATTCTTAGTCTGCAACAAATAGCAGAAGATAACTGCCAAGTGCAAGCAACTGAAAATTCACCAGTTTATAGCTGTCAATGGTCTACACTGTATAGGAGTATCAACTGCCAAGTGGAAGCAACTGAAGCAATTCACCAGTTTATAGCTGTCAATGGTCTACACTGTATAGGAGTATATTCTAGAAATAAAAGTAGATAGAGAATCGATTGGTTTGAAGAGAAAAGTAATAGAGACATAACTACTCTGAAAACATACAAGCATAATGAAGACATATGAGCATTGTTGGAAAGAATTATGCATTGGCTAGTGGGAGAGAAAAGCAAGGCCAAATCAGATAGGAAAGTCACAAGTGACTACATGTAAACATGGTGAAACAAAATAAAGAATAGGCTGAAATAACAAAAATAGAATAAGGTATTTATATAACAACAAGCTCATCTCAGTGTAACGTAAATGACTGGCTGGCTGCAGATCTGTACAGACACAGCAATAGAAAAGATGAGCAATGTCACCAACTGAAACAAGGAGCACAGTAGAGAAGTAAGACTTCTGTTTTAATCCCATTAAGGTTAAAACTCTGAGCTACAAACTTTTCAATACTGACAGAGATCATGGCCAAAATAATCTAAATACCATGGCATCTGTGAATTTAAACTACAAGCAACAGACTTCTACTTTTTGACTTTATCTGGCTTTGGCTACAATAAAAATTTTCTTCCAAGCAGCTTGTATGTTTTGGATTTGTGAAGGGAACAGTGCTGGCAGCACACCTGTGATTTATCTGTTGCTGACTAACACCTGGACGGGGCCAAGGCCTTTCCAGTTTCTCATAGTGCTCTGCCAGCAAGTAAACTGGGGGTGCACAAGAAGCTGGGAGGGGATATAACTGAGACAGCTGAATCCAACCGACCAAAAGGATATTCTCTATCATATGATACCATGCTCAGTATACAAAACAGGGAGGAAGAAGGAAAAAGTGGTGGGACAATACATTCAGAGTTTGTCTTCCCAAGTCACTGGGAATGATGAAGCCCTGCTTTTCTGGAGATGGCTGAACATCAGCCTGCTGATGGTAAGGAAGGAATGAATTAATCCTCATTTTGCTTTGCTTGTACACCCAGCCTTTGCTTTACCTACTTAACTGTCTTTACCTCAGACCCTAAGTTTTCACACTTTTATCCTTCCAGATGTCCCCCATCCCACTGCAGGGGGAAATAACCCAGGAGTCATGCGGTGCTCAGCTGCCCACTGAGGTTACACCACGTACACCCTTTCATAGCAACTATAAAGCATTTTCCAAGAGTTTTAAACCCATTACATATGGCAATAATGCTTGGAACACAAGCCTACAAAAGTTAAGGGAAGAAAATGAAAACAAGGAACAGCAGTAATCTAACCACGCATCTCCACTTTCACGTGGGAACAAGGAAACTCAGTTTCTGATTTTTTTTAATAATGTGTACAACAGGTATAAATTTAGATTTATTACCCTAATAGCAACAAATTTTTTTTCTCAGGCCCAAGTAGTCATAGATATACTAGATGCAAAGAAATAATTATCATTCAGTTTAAGTTCATCTAATTAATTTCATCAACACATTCATCAGTCTGAAGTGCACGAGCTATAACATGCTATACACTATGATACACTAGAAAAAATCATATAAAGCATATCAATATGCTTTGAAACACATGAAACACTAATCTGAAAGTACAGAAACCATCTGCCTTAATGCAGTCACAGCATAAGGAGCCTATTCTCCTGTGTTAATTTCTAGTATTCATCCTTTGAAGGGGCACAATGGTAGGAACTGGCTGTGAAAGACCAAAGGAATAGATCACCTTCAAAATATATTTACAAAACAAAGTTAATTATAGGAGTACTATTGCACTTAGCACTGTGCACAAAGCAGTGTTTATGGCAAATGAGGTAAGAAAGAAAAAAATGTAACCATGTATTCAAGTAATGCTGCAAGGGATCAAGTTTTCAAAGTAAACAAGGGATTAGGAAAACAGTTTGCATAAAGTACCTTGAAACTGTTATTGATACATCCCATGTGCTTTCTATAAAGACATAAACAGACTTTATCTTTAAATCATGGGTTTGGCAAAACCTACATCGTCATATGTCAGGAGGAGAATTTACTAAAAAAAATCTTCAAAATATTTTGGCCAGAAGGAAGATCATAATATGGGAGGAAAACCAAAAGGAAACCCTGACAGCTGATAGTTAACAGAAAAACAAATTCAACATCAAGTTTTTAAATATGCAGGAAACATATTTACTACATTAAACATGGCTAGCAGTGAGGAATGGTAACTTATTAAATTGCTTCAGCCCAACCTTAACTGCCTCAACTTGCTACCCAACAAACCATCAGTGTGCCAGAGCAGATTGTGTAACAAACTGAAACTTTAACTAGCATGTCCTCTCAGTTTAAACTAAAAAATACAACATCCAAAAAATCCACCACAAACCATGGAGTCGTGTTTTAATTTTTCCCATTACTTATATAAATTATTTTTTACAAATATACACAAATAAAATGCCCATCTTAAGCCTCTCAATGTAATATTTTTGGGATCTTTCCAGCTTCTGTTATGTTTCCTACACCAACACTGAACAAATACAACCATGTTAGACTAAGAGACAAGTAGAGGTTTTTAAAAAAACTACTATATAAAACTGTTTTCCTTAACAGAATATAAGGTAAATAAGTAAAAATTCACTTAGTGTATTTTATTATTTTAGTAATTTGCTAATCCCCATTAACCAGCATGGCAATATAGTATTAAAACATTACTACACTGCAGCTAAAAAGCCTAGAGCAGACAGCAACTCTCATCAGCTCTTCTAATGCACTGCTTAATCTAAGACTCAGCACATCAATTTCCCAATTAAACAGTTTTAGTTTACACAAGACTTGAACTTTGTTTTGTAAAATTACATCTACAAAACACAAGAACTGAAAAACAGATGACAAACTAGACTAGAATATTTCAGTTGGAAAGGACCTATGGAGAAAACCTTTGCACAGGAATAAGCAGGAAAATGTAGTAGGTAATGTAACACCACTATCATTTTACTAGTCTTTGTACACATAACCTTTATTTTTTAAACTAAATAAATGCTTCCTACCTTTTTGCAATTATTATTCCATATTAAAAGAGCAACAAGTTCCAAACCAAAAAAGCTAACAGCTTTTGTAAAGGCTTTAGATCTGAAGAAATTAAGACTTTCTTCTGTACCAACAATCAAATTCACACAAATCTCATACACCAAAACTTACTTTAAAATAGCTTTCATAAAATCGTTAAATCCTCGCAAGGCAAAGCTAAAGCTTCAGTAATATTTCTGCACTAAATTTTCAAGTATATATACTTGAAACATCACAAATAAGCACTGCTTTACTGAGTGTAAGTAAGGGTATAAGGGAAGACTGTAAATTTCTAAAAGCCTAAAGACTAACCTGATGTCCAGAGGATATATAATTTACAATTACAAGTGTAAATGAGTAACCTACTTTCAAAATGTGCTATAATCATCTAGCTGAAACAATCAACATGAAATAAAGTTGGCTGGCTCTTCTTCAGCCAAAATAGCTAGTAAAAACAGCCATCTGATTTCTAGTTAATATAAGAAATCTTACATTCCCACCATTACTGAAATGTTCCTGGCCTCAGCGAGACCACAACACTAAAGTTCACAACACAAACAGAAGCTTTCTTTCTTTGAAGGATCTAAGTTGAGAGGCAACTTTAGCAACAAAGTAATGGTCATTCTGGCATGAGTATGAACTCACTGTCATTTCAGAGTACACTGCCATTGTAATATAACAATTTGAAGTTAGTCCAAATTATGTAGTGAACACTTCCACTACAAAACAGGTCACGCTAAAGCCATTATGAATTTATACAGCTATCCATATTTGACAAGAAGTCTCAAAGAACATGCTGAGCCCAACTGATAATTCTGGTAGTAGATAAATAGGCGAAAGGACAGTAAAGGGACTGGCAACTCAGGGAAACCCCCCCAAGATGCACAAGCAATAAAACCAACATTTCAGATGTATAGGGATGTTTGTTATGATTAAGTTATACTACAGAAAAAGTGCATTTGAAGACAGCAAAAATGTGAAAATCAGAAATACCTTACTAAAGCAAATACAGAGCTTTGGTACAGCACTAACACCAGTGCCCACTTGCAGTTTTGTCCATCTAGAACCCAGCATACAAAACAACAGTTTAATTTAACATGGATTTTTAGTTGCCCTCTGAAGATGCTAGTACAACCTACTAGTGTTTTACACACTTCAATGGTTACACTAGACATTATGTAGTTATTTTCAAATACTTCAGTGGCCACAAAGCAGAGAGACTATAAACTCAGGCATGCTCAGAGCAGATTCTTCTTGAATTGACAACTAAACTGTCCACTTCTGGTAGTACTGCAGCAGATCCTTAACATTGTTATCTGTACAATCACAGAATTAGGTACTTTTTTCTGTTTCCTTTCATAAAATTATTAGGCTGACGTGAGTGACAAAAACAAGTTTCTTTGCTCCCACGTCTCTGTACACAAAAATTTTTGTGCAACCCTTCACCTCACGCTGTCACAAGTGCAATCACAAGGTGAGCCAGATCAGGGAATTAGTCTGGATTACAACAAACCAGTTTTGCCAAGTTAATTTTAACCCAGAGTGAGTCTCTAATCTGTTACTGCAAGACACTATAGAAGTATTATGTCAGCGTGGCAGGGGGAGCAAGCACACCAACCAGCCCATCTCCTGTGGAGACCAGTGTCCATGACACTGCAGCCCGTATCACATGAGGAAATGCAAAGCACTGCTGGTTCTGTTTCAAAGCCAATTACTGCATCCTACTCAACACGTGATATTCATCCCTTCCGATGACAGCCAGCACAAACACCTTGCAAATGTGATACTAATCTTGTGACTTTCAGATAATCTCCACAATGTTTGATTTCCTTGTCTACACAAAAGCATTTTCATACTGTGTGCCAGTTCTTCAGAAACATTACAGTTAGGTTTGGAACAGAAGCACTTACTGAGACAGGCATCGGTCACGGCCCATGAAGTGCAGAGTATCATTTTGCAGACTTGAAGCAAAAAAAGTTCCACATCAACTTACTGCAAATAGGTTGCACTATCATTCTTCACATTAGTCTTCTTGGAACACATGAAGAATTTTATTACTATTGATAAGCCAATTTGTTTCACTTTTTTTCAGCTACTTCAAGTTATTTTTCTAGTCACAAACACTCTTACTGGTTAAGAGGATTTAAATTTTCCATATATATAAAAATCAAGTTAGGACTTCTGTCACAACCTATATTATCTTAAGGTCCATTTAATTTATCTAGCACTGTTCTCTACCATAGCAACTAGATGCAGCTACAGTTAAATTTAAAGCTCTCTTTAGAAAATATTTGGGATTTGTATTAGTTTCGTAAAAAGGCATATTTTTGACCATTTCTGTTTAAGTCTACCAGGTGGCTGAAGTATTCTGCAGTATTTTGACAGCAATATGGGGAAAAGGTGGAGACCACAAGCAGTATCTTGGCTGCCATCAGTCTCTCACATAAGATAGTGGGGGTAGTGATAGCAGAAAACGAGGTATTTATAAAATAATCCTCCTCTCAAAAGTCCAATACACATTGGCAGTATTCACCAGTATTAACTGCCTGTCATTTACTTGCCAAAGCCTGTACCTGTTTGCTCTGTACAAGGAGTCTGTCTTCTTTGACTTGACTTCAAAAACACAAATTAAAAGAAGCATTAACATTTACACACACCTAAAACTAGTATTTTCTACAATTTTAAGTATAAGGGATAGCAGTTGAATCATCCTGAAACCAAAAGACATGGAGGACACAACTAATGCAAAACTACAGCTTTAAAAAAATACAGATCCCTCTGGGCAAAATTCAGACAGGTATTTGAGCACTGAGGAGCAATTGTATAGCTGATTTCCTTGCATTTAGTAGTATCCTTACACTCAGCACTTGCAATCCCGGGATTAAATGATACGAAGATCAAAAGCAGGAAGAGATTTAATGGAAAAGGTATAAGCAATGAAGTAAGGAATATGTGGAGTAAGAAAACACTTGCTGGTCTTCAGGGGGGAAAGAACTATGGTTTCCCTATCATACACTCTGAAAAGAAGTCAGTAGCTGCAAAGATGTTAGGCACCCATGTTAACATTCCACGTTTCCAGCATTTACCATAAGCAAACTGGGAAAAGTACGTGTCTTATGTTAATTCCACTTCTAGACAGAGCTTTCTGGGGCGAGGGGGGTGGGGGGTGAGCCCTGCTGTCAAGTCCGACTAACAAAAACCTGAAGAAGCCAAGCAGGCAACCTCCTCGTGCTTTACAAGCCTTTGCAAACTTGAAACAACGGTGACTCAAAGCTCTCCATACGACCCGGCCACCCACATCACAGCCTAAGAGCAGCACAGGCTGAGAACACAGGAAGGTGCCGGTTTCATGTCATCCACATCCTCAGCGACCTCCGGAGGGGAACAATGGGGAGCGCCCGGGCACCACGGGGGAGCCCTTCGCACAGCGAGACCGGGCACCCCGCCACGGCCTGCAGGGCCGGGAGGATCCGCCCGGGCCGGCCCGGGGGCTGCGGGGTACGGGCGGCCTCCCCGCGGCTCCGCACCGCTACAGCCCGCAGCCCCCTCCCCGCCCGGGAGCAGGGCAGGGCGGCATTCCCGGCCGGAGGAGCAACAGGCACCCTGCTGCGGCCCCGGAGCCGGCCGGCAGGACCGGGAACGGGAGCCCTAAAGGGCATCATCCGCCGGGGGAGGGGTGCTCGGGAACCAGGTGGGGCCACACCGCACCCCAGAACGCCCCGCAAGGCGCTGCCTCCCTCCAGACACCGAGGCCGCCTATATGGCGATGGCAAAGGGGAAACATGACCTAAAGAGGAGAAGGAAAAACAAGGCAGGGTAGCTAAAGGCAGCCCCAGCACATGGAAAAAGCGCCACGGTCTCTCGCTCGGGTAACACAGCCAGCGGGAGCCACGGGTGCCCTGCGCAGCCTGTCTCCGGAGAGACCACGGCATTCAGCCCGTTCCGGCAAGCCTGGCCGGAGCGAGGTCTGCCCGGGGGCCCAGCACTGGCATTCTCCATCCCCCCGGGGGATCCGGGCCGCACACTGGGGCGGGCACAGGTAACTCTGCCCCGGAGGGCCCCGGGAGAGGGGGCGGCAGCGCCATCTGCGCGATATCGCCCGCCAAGCGAGCGGCGGGGCCCGGGCGGCACCTGGGCAGCCACCGGGTTACATCACCGCCCCTTCCCTCCGTCCGTCCCCCGGGGCGCGGCGGTGCGGCCACATGGCAGCGGGGACACCCGCGCTGCCCGGCCCGGGGGCGGGGAGGAGGATGAGGAGGGCGGCTGCCGGGAGGGAGGAAGGTGCACGCGCCGGGCCGCTCCCAGCCGGCGATGGGAGGGGTGGCGGGGGCTGCGCGTCTGGCCCGGGAGGGAGCGCGGCGCGCGTTACCTGCCCGGGTGGCTCCCCAGCTCACGGTCGCTCAGCGCCGCCGTGTAAATCCTCCGGTATCTGTCGGCCAGGGCCTTCCCGGAGAGCAGCAGCTGGTAGCGGCTACGGCAGCCCAGCGGCGGCGCGGGCAGGGCTCCCAGCCCGCCGGCCGAGCCCTCCTCGGGCCCCATGGCCGGAGCGGCGCCGCCGGAGGAGAAGGAGTAGCCGCGTTCGGCCCCGGTGCAGGCGGCGGCGGCTCCCGCAGAGGCGGCGGCAGCTGCGGCGCTGCTCATCCCCCTCCCCGCCCGCCCCCTGCTTGCGGCGGCGCCGCCTCCTGGCGCGGCGCGGACACAGGCGGCTCCCGCTGCCTTCACCGTCGGGGCCCGGCCATGGCGAGGCCGCAGGAGGCGCCGCAGGAGCCGCCCTTCAGGCTGCGCATCCACCCGCGCTGCGGGAACACCCCGCTCTTCCCCTCCTCCAGCGGCGGCGGCTTCAGGCCCCAGCTACCCCCCGCTCGCCTTCCGCCCCGGGCACAGCACCCGCCGCCACCGAGTCCCGGGAAGGACCGTGCACCGCCAGGACCGGCGAGGGAGGGGGCGGGCTGCTTGCTTCCCCCTTCCCGCTACAGGGTGTGTGTGTGGGGGCGGGGGGCGGAGGCCGGCGGTGCCGCTTCCCCTCCGGAGTTTGTGCTCGGCGCTGCCGCCGCCCTCTCCCCGCACGGCCGCCCCGGCCCCGCCTTCCTCCCGCGGGCAGCGCGGCCGCCGGGCGCATGCGCTGCTCCGCCCGCCCCGCGCGGCCCCCGGGAAATCCGGGCTAGGCAGGCAGAGGGAGTCAGGGAGCACCTGCTGCGTGCCGCTGGAACAGCGCGGGGCCGGGGCACCCGGGGTGGCCGGGGCACCCGGGGGACAGCCTCCCACCCCCGCGGACACGTCCCAGAGGGGTCGGGCTGCGCGGGCCCGGGAGGTGGGTATTCGCACGGAGCTTCTCCTGCGCTCTGTTGGGAGTGCGCATCACGGGATCAGTTGGGTTGGGAAGGACCTCAGACATCGTCGAGTTCAACCTATGACCGAACCATCGCCTTGTCAATTACACCATGGCGTCAATTGCCATGTCCAGACTTTCCCTAAACACCTCCAGCGACGGTGACTCCACCACCTCCCCGGGCAGTCCATTCCAATGCCTACTCACCCTTTCTGTGAAGAAATTCCCCTAATGTCCGGCTTGAACCTCCCCTGGCGCCATGTAAGACTCAGGACTTGTTCTGACCCTAGCGCCCAGAAGAGGCTGAACGCCGCCTGACTTCAACCTCATTTCGGGTATTTGTGCAGAGTGTGTGTCCATCGTATTTTACTGAGATGTCCCATGCCTCACACCTTGCCTCTGTGCTATGTAATGCTACCTGGGAAGGATCTATGCCCAAGAGCAATATCCTCCATGACATGAGGCAAAGTCCAATAAATCGAGTTGCCACATTAGGTAAAATTTTCCTTAAGTTGCCTTCACTATCTCCAGGGCAACCTACCTGTTTTTAGAGGATAAGAGAGGCATGGCAGCAGGCACTTTCTTATCTTCAGGTCACTTACATTATTGCTTTTTATCTGTTGGAGTTGTAGCCCTGCAGTTTTGCCAATTTTCTACTCCTTTATAAAGCTGAAAACTTCAAGTGTATAGGCCAGAATATGTAATATGTAATAAATAATAAAAAAAATAATTTAAAAAGCCTTCATGCCAAATGCGGTTTGGATTGCAGTCCACAGAAAGCTGTCATCCAAAGAAGGTATATGCTGACATATTATTTTTAATTCTACATTCCAAAAAAGGCCCTAAACAAACCGTGGAATTCCCCTTCTTGTAACTACAGGTAAATATTTTTGCAAACAATTACTGCATAATCATAGAATCACAGAATACCTGGAATGGATGTGACCCACAAGGATCATCAAGCCTCTTACCTGCTCAGGACAACCAGAAGCATAACATGTGCCTGAGATAAAATAATAGCAAATATAAGAGAACTGTGCAATTGCTATCTTCCTTAAGTTTGTGTGTTGCCCACCAGTGCTTAATCTTTCAAGCTAAATTTCAGGTACTGAGATGTTGGAACCAGTAAATTCATGCAGGTTTTCACAAAGGCAACTGTTCAGGTAGCAGAAAGACAGCCAGAGTAGTGCTGCCACTGAAGAAAAAGCTACTTTCTGATGCATTTACAGGCAACTAGAGACCATTCCAAAAAGTTTTAAAGCATTAACTACATAAAAAGCTTTTGATTATAATTCTTATACTGTAGTGGGTGCAGGAAAAAAAAATCTAGCAGTGATTAAAAGGAGCCATGAGAAAAGAAGTACCGTGTCTTATGGTGTTAACCACCACTAAAGCATATTCCCTAAGAGAATCAGAATTTCTAGCTCCTCTTCTAGGAATTACCTAGAATCATTCCTAAAGGTAAGATCCATAAAAACAAAGAAAAAAAAAGCAAACAAACAAGAAAACAAATGCACCCCAAATAAACAAAGACACACAGAAAAAACAAACATGAAAAAAGCAAAACCAGCAAATCCACCCCTTTTAGCTCATATTTTTGTTTTATTGTAAGCTGTAACTTTATATCCAAATAGTAATTTTTCCTTCACCAAATGCACACTGCCTGACAAAAGGGTCGAGTTCTGATATAACATCTTCTGTCTCATCTCAAAATTATTCTGCACTGCTGCCACTGCAGCCGTTTTACTGCATGGGCAATAAGTGCTGGCAAACTTTTATGAAAGTGATGCAATTTATTGCAATTCTTGCATATTGCTGCAAACTCTAGAATTTGTCTGGGCTTGTGTTTACAGAGCCACTCACAGTGGGGTGAGATTATTTGCAAACTGCAACTTCTACTCCACATCTGTTTTTATCTCAAGTGTTTTTCACTTTGGGTGAATTTTGCAAGGTGCCCGGAGTGCAGAGTCCACCTTCCATAAGCTTCAGTCTATGATGAGCAATGGAGTTTGACAAGGATTTGCCAGGCCAGGATAACACTGTAACTTCTTCTAGTCCACCTCTAACCTCTCTTCACTCAAAATACAAGCAAGTGTCCAACTTTTGAGACTCTTAATGGCACAAAGTGAGAGCTGGGTTCAGTCCTCATTCACAGCCATATTTTCACTTCTTGCTTTGTCCTCCAAGGAAGCCACCTTTTCTTTTTCCTTTATTTATTTATTTATGTGGAATGTGGTACTCTTGTTTCATATTCTGACACCGATTCTGAGCAACAGTATCACTACTGTGCCATGTAAGAACATTCAGAAGTACACATTTCATCTGGTCCAGCTTTATGCTAGATCTGATATTCACTATATCACTTGTAGTTAGCATAAAGTGTATTCTGCAAATCTGGGATGAAATAATTTCCAGTTCAAATCTATTTCCTTGCTTGTTAGTTGGTGGTGTTTTCTGTTGCTTGTTTCATTTTTTTTTTATAGGGATAATGTCATTTTGGAAACTGTTTGCACCGGATTAGCCCTCTGCTTTCTGTGGCTGCAGAGGTTTAGCAGTACATTTGAAAGATGGATTTATTATACCATCAGAACAAACCCAGTCAACTGAGCAAAGCTACTTTGTGCAGAATATATCTTACTTCTGACAGTATTCAGCTCTTTCCCTGTTTGCAAACATCTTCCTGCTAACACAGAAAGAAGTGCTTGTCCTTCGGCCTCTCCCTTTAAGGTGGGGCTTACAGCAGTTGTGTTCATTCACTTAGCACCTTTATAAATAAGTTTTAGCAGAACAAATTGTTTGCATGTCATCAAGAATCAGTCTGACAGTCTGTCTTATTCACTGTCACTGCTCACATGGATCAGCATTGTACAAATGTGAGTTTCAACACCGCAGAACTAGAATTTCCACCAGGTAATTCCCGTATCCTGCATGACAGAATGTAAAGTAGAAAGTTCCATGATTTCATAACCTAACCTTTTTACTATTTGATTATATTTCCAGGCCTTTTTTTTTTTAAGCTTTCAAAATATGATACAAACCAACGCAGTAATTTTTTCACAAGCAAGTAGTGAATCTAGAGTAAGACAACTTTAAAATTTGTAAACTAGACAGTTTACATGTCACATTGAAGCCAGGAAATTATGAAACATAGAATTTAGTACTTCTGCAGTTAAACCTGTAATTTACTACAGTCAGATGATGTGAGAATTCTTTGTTTGCCTGAAGCAACTAGCTCTTGCCAACACATTTGCTCCAGAAATAGGACTTAAATCAGTAGTAACAACAAAAAAACCCCATAATATTATTTTGGTCAATAGGCTTATGTCCCTGTCAAGATGTGAGGCTGTTAACATGATCAGTTAAAAGGACTGTTTTTCACCACATAGTTCCACCAAGCTGGCATCTGTTTTGGCATTATTACTCTGTAATAGAAATCTATAATTATTTAAGTTTTTATTAACCATTTATTTTAAGCATTTATTTTGAGACGTCATTATTTTTGGGGACATACACACAAGCACCAAAACCACAAAATTTCACAGCACAGTTCTTTTCCTGTGCTTTTCTATTATAAAGAGCTCTTTACTGATAGAAAGCACAGAACAGGCACTATACTGCCTCCATATTGCAGACAAAGCTTTCTTCTCCATGCTACAATGGAGCTGCTTATTCCTCACTATACATTTGTTTTCCAGATCAAATAGTGCCACTAACTTATGCTTACCCAGGTTTATTTTTGGTACGCAGAATAGATGAAGGAAAACAAAATGCACATATTTTAAAAATAAATTTAAATATGCAACTCACCAAATTTATTTGCATTGTCATGGGTTTTTTTTCCAAGTCAAGTTTTTCCATTCTAAATTGCAGAGACATGCTAAAGGAAAGCTATCAGACAAATGGCACTTGATTTTTTATGCCAGCTGTCACAAATACCAGAGTTGGATAGTCAAAAGGTACTTCTATGCACCCTTGAACCCACTTTTGTCTTTATATTACTTATTGTGCCAATATTTAGACCTTATTTCCACCTTAGAAAAACCCTGTCTTTTCCTTTAAATGCTTTCTTTAAAATTTATTTTGTAAGCACAAAAAAAAAATATGTGTGAAGTAAAAGCTTAGAGTTTGATGCTGACAATTATATAAGCTCTTCAGTTAAGAAAATTACTTCTTTTAGGTGGGGAGACCAACAAAGAAAACCCAACACCTTACTTCTGCCATGGTAATATAATTGGCATTAATCCAAATAAAAATAGGTACACATAGAAGTAAAAGAGAGTATTAATGAGTAACTTTTTCCTTTCAAAATTTCAGTAATTATTATTTAACAGTATTCCACCAGATTTCCCCTTATACAGAAATCCAGATTTTATATATATATATATATATATACACACAAATATCTGAACCAGCTAAGCACTACTTGAAGACAAACACAGTTGAAGAAGTATTACCAGCATATTATCAAAATTTATGCAGAACTTTTTAGCCAACAGCACTGAAGTTTGTGAATGAATGCAAAAAGTCAAAAACCAAAAATATTAGAAACTCACAATAATACATACTAGTAATATTTTATAATATATTATTGCTTTGAAAATATTATATAGGTTAAAAGGAAGGGCTAGTATGGCTTGACATTCAAATTTATGTATGTCAGAAAGCTTTGAAATTGGACCCTGGGCTGAAACAGTTCTGAAGCTTGGAAATTTCAAGTCCTCTTGAATATAGCATATGGAATAATGTTTACTGGATTGTCACATAGGATGAAGAAACAAAGACTAGGAGCTAAAGCCATTGAAAAGTTCTACCATGAAAATGGAAAAATCCATTTGGATCATCAAGACGAGTCTTCTACCTGAAATGTTGCAATGTACATGAGAAACAGTCCTTCATCCTTTACAAGACTAGGAAACACCTGAACTCTATTGAAAACTAAATTAGCTTGTCAGGAAAAAAAAATCCCTAGCAGTTCAAATATGTTACTCTGCAAGCAATAATCTTGGGTATCCCCAAACCAAAAATGGAATCAGATTATATTTCCATTTTTTTCCCATTTCCTTATTTCCACACAAGATCAAAATAATTTTATTGAGTCTTTTGAATTGGGTAAAGTGGGTCAATTTTAAATTCAAATTCCAGACTCAGAGCAGAATGCCGGGGATATATTTAGAACAATCATGTTGTTAGTGAAAGCTTTGGAAGTCTAGCTAATAAACTGAAGGGATGGTGCTGTGATCACAGGAGGAAAAAAAAACAGTCTAGGATACAACTGCTTAAAACTTCACACAGTTATCCATGGACATATTTTTAGTAACTGTAAGTCACTTAAAACAGTTTTCTTGAGCAACTGTAAATTACATTAATACCTTTGTGTTGTTTATTAAATGCAGATTCCAGGAGTTCAGTTAAATTAATAGCTCAGTGAACTTTTTCAGCTCTTAAGTTAAAACACCAGAAACTTTCTACACATGAATCATCACTTTGGATTTACTGAACTCTGAGGTAAGTGCATATACCTGTTGCTGCACTAGCCACATTATTCCCTGTGGGATCTCTTTTTCCTGTAATCTTATAATTACTAAGGACTACTACATTAGTCACTTAAGAGGTAATTTTCTTACAAATATGTATCGGTAAGGCAGCCAAAAGGAACTTCCCATTTCAACTGGTCCTGAGAAGAAGCACTGTTCCCAGTATTTCTAGGAGCATATATTAAACAGTTAGACCAAGAGGCAAGCACCCAACACACAGTTTATTATTCTACTTACATTTTAAAGTTTTTAGATTTTCAAAGCCCTTGGGCAAAGCATATTTGGCCATTTTTTGTGGGAGAGTCTACATCTCTGCTGTTTCCCGTGCTAGAGTCTGCATCTGAAGGTGTGGGTTTTGATGTACTGAAGTTTATCATACAATTTAGTAGCATGCTTTAGTAACATTGAGAATAGGGTCTTTGTCCTGGACACTTGTGACTGACCTGATAAGAGTAGGAATAGATCTCACTCAAATGGCTTCCTCACTTGTTGCTCTCCCTTCTGCTCTCATTTCCACCTAAAGGTAGAAAAATCAAGAAATTTACTAAAATAGGAGTAACCCATCAAAGGTGAACCTAAAATTCCTGCATATTGATAAAAATCCCAAGGAATAAATGGTACTAGAGTAACCAGAGTTATGACAAACCAGAAAAAAATAAGTCACACCAGAGTAGTGGCACCATCCTGGTTTCAGCTGGGATAGAGTTAATTGTCTTCTTGGTAGCTGGTACAGTTTTGAATTCAGTATGAGAATAATGTTGATTGCACACTAAAGTTTGAGTTCCTGAGTTGTGGTTACCCAAAGTCAAGGACCTTTCAGTGTCTCACGTTTTGCCAACGAGCAGATGCACAAGAAGCTGGGAGGAGCATAGTCAGGACAGCTGACCCAAACTGTCCAAGAGGATATTCCATACTTAGAACAGCATGCTCAGTGTATGAACTGGGGGAGCCTAGCCAGGAGCTGCTGATCACTGCTCAAGGATGGGTTGGGCATCAGTCAGCAGATGGTGATCAATTGTATTGCACATCACTTGTTTCTCTTTGGATTTATTCCTCTCCTTTTCATTACTATTATTATTGTTGTTGTTACTATTACAATTACTAATTATTGTTATTATTATTATGTTTTAAATTGTTTAAATTATTTAACAGTTCTTATCTCAATGCATGAGTTTTACTGTTTTTTCCTGTTTCTCCTCCCGGGCAGGACAGGGAAGTGAACAAGTGGCTATATGGTACTTAGTTGCTAGCTGGGGTTAAGCCATGACATATACATACACTCAGAAAAATGTCTTCGTCCATCAACATTTCTCACTTATTATTCAAATGCCACGGACCCACTTATGGAAAGTTATTTTCTTGAAGTACTTGCATTACCTTGAAGCAGCCAAGCAGGTTTCATTCCATTAACACTTAAGACAGGTGTAAGGAAAATCCACAGGACTACATTTTTTAAAAACTAACTGATCACAGAGGTAAGCCACATCAAGAAGTCTAAAACCTGACTCCAGATTTAAAGAGTTCTTGGGGTTTTTTTGTTTGTTTGTTTTTGTTTTTTTTTTTCTTTGTTTGTTCTTGGTTTTGGTTTTTTTGGGGTTTTGTTTGTTTTGTTTTGTTTTTTGGTTGTTTTTTTTTTTTTTTTTTTGGGTTTTTTTGTTTTTGTTTTTTTTTTTTTTTTTTGTTTTTTTTTTTTTGGTTTGTTTTTGTTTTTGTTACCAAGTCTTCTTTTATTTCTGGGGATTTTTTAACCCTTAGAACTGTCCTGGTACTTAGAGATCTTTTAAAAGACCTAGAATACTAAATTTGTGCTTTTATGAGGTACCAACAGAATGACAACAATAATTACTCTGTAATTGTTTTAATGTTACTCCTTCGGTAACAGAAAGGACTGCAGTGCTAGACAGTCAAAGATGAAATAACTTTAGTTATGCTCTTACACAAAAATAGGTCTTATTATGTAAATCTTCCTTCTCTCTTTGACAGAAATACAAGTATAGGTTTCTAGGTTAGTACTACACAATGTTCCAAACCAAACATCAACACCGTATAGAACATAATATAAATAGGTTATTGATTAGATGATAAACAAGTACTTTTTGAGATGTATCAGTATATGTGCTTTATCCATATTAACTGAATTTACTTCTACCTTCTTCTTCTGCAACTAGTTTCTAGTTCCTTCTACACTACAGAGTGACTGAAGGATCAGTCTTGTACAAGAAAAAACAAATATAAAAAACCCACAAAATCTAACAAAGTACATATCACAGTCTGTCACAAGCAGCTAATAATCCATATCCTTCAGGCAGGATTCCCTAGTTTTAACTACTTATGTGTGTGTTAGCTGTGTTGCCTACACTAGACAAGCTCTCTTCATTGTAAATGAAAAAACATGAGTATCTCCAAATGGCACTTCATCCTGCCTGTTTTATGGTGGAAAGAATTGCCCTTCAGATGTGCCCACCATATTTTAATTAGAGCTTGAAACAGATAAATAACACATAAAACCTTTAATCAGGCAGTTATGATGTGTTTTCCAGTTGCTTTACTCAATGCAATGCAAAGCAGCAAAATAAGAAAGCAGATGTGCCTTATGGTGCAAGTCTTTCTAAAATGTGTTAGAAGGCCATTTACTTTGATTACAGGTGACCATTGAATGCAGTTTACCTTTGGCTATAGCTCTGTTCTGTTGCAAGAGCAAGTAAATTCAAAATATATTCATCCTCTTTAGCCCCTAAACTCTTTTTTACCAAGTCTTCCAGTAAGCCTTACTAATGTCATTCCTTGACCTCGACAATGGAAAAAGTTGTTTTTCAGAGTTTAAGAGTTTTGCCAATCAGCTACTGCCATTTTGTTTTCCACACCAAGCTGCCTTTAGCTAAAGCTATATCCCACTGTAGTCCTTAGACCTTAATTGTTGGAATACTTCTGGATGCAGCTCATCTAGTTAATTTTTTCCATTGCACTTAAACAAAGTATGGTTTGGGTTTTGGTTTGGTTTTTTTTTGTTGTTGTTGCTGTTTTGGTTTGTGGTTCTTGTGGTTTTTTTGTGGTTGTGGTTTTTGGTCTTTTTTTTTTTTTAAATAGGAACTGCTTTTGACTGGTGCTTTAAGGTGCTGTGTCAGCTGGTCCCTTAACTTGTCCCAGTTTTAGGAAGTTCTGCAACAGGTTTTCTTTGCTTTTAAAATTTACAGTTTTGTTTCTGCTAGATCTTTTTTACCTCATGAATTTCCAGAGTTTTACTTCCGCTGTGTTCTGAGAAAAATAGAAAAGCTGGTATTTAATTTATTGTTGTCTAAATTCAAACCTCGGTTTGGATTTAGGAGGCTGTTGGCCATCTAGTCCCATGCAATTTTTAGATATATACATAGATAAGGTGAGCCCTCTTATGGAGTCAATTCTTCCCTAATATTAAAGAACAGTGTAGGAATATCTCTTAAAAATTTAAGGCTTAATGAATTAGGTTTTTTTAATTAGCAACATTTTCTGCATAAAATTTATTATGAAGCTGCCAAGGCGATCTGGCTTTGCAGAAGTGAAATGAGTGAAAATTTAGTATAAGAAATTTGCTTTATTTGAATAAAATTAACTGAATTATGGATATGCTGATAAGTAAAATTTTTCTAGCAGAAGGGCACTAGTTATTTAAAAATCTCACTCTATGTCTAGTAAGAAAATGAAAGCTATATCTTTATGAAGTTGGAATGTCTTGGATGCTTAGTGCTTTGTATTTGAAAGCAGCCAAGTTTGAAGTTATGTTATATTAGTAACTTATCTATGGTGGCTTGGTAATAAAAGCTAATACAAATTCAGTTTAAATGAGTGTAGCTAATAGCAGATAATCTAGTGTTTTACATATGCCATAAAAGTTAGTGTGTTTGGTAGTTTAGGAAGTCTAAAAGGTATGAACAGGAGAGAAACATATTTCTCTTAAGAAATATGTTTCTCCATAATTTGTTTATTAACATGAAGCTATGCTTTCTGCTAGGGCATTTTAGAAGTAAACAAGCAATCAGGCTGGAACTTTGATTCTAGCAGTTAAATAAATTTAAGATTGCTTTTACATTCCTACTGAATGAAACCTATAACATGCTGTAAGAATCCTGAAGTGAGTGGTCTAAACTGAATGCAGCAAAGAAACGAGTGTTGACTGAATCAAAGCTAGTCAATGTCTAAACTGACGGCCAAAATTTTAGAGCTTTAAACATTGATCCTGGAAATAAGTGATCAGCCATCACTACACGATGGGAAGGTAGCCTCATGAGAAAAACAAATTTCTATTCTTTATATTCTTATTTGACTTCCTTTGTGCTATACTAATAGCACATAGGGCAATCTAAACTCTAGAACATGGGGGCATGTCCCAATGTCTGAGTCTAGCTACAAACTCCACCTGCATTCCCACCTCATATCAGGTAGAGAGCAAACCTTCATCCCTCTCCCCTTCTTGTTTACAAAAGCATAGGGAACAGGAGGTGACTTATTTGTGTATCAACCGCACAGAGAGTGCTCACAAATTCTGTCATGCAGGAATTTTTTAGAAACTATGAAAATATGCCTTGCAATTTATCAGGCAGTAACAAGAACCAAGGGCACACCATAAGAAATAACGATTAAGAACAGACAGAGAAATGAATGAGTAAAATTTTAAGAATACTAACAAATCAAAGAGAGAGCAGCCAGTCAGTCTCATAAAATTAACCAAAGAAATATAGTTGCAAAAGCGATTAACTCATTTTCTTTGGGCAAAACTGAAAGCAATTGTGTTAAAAAAAAACAAAATGCGACATCCTAATTAAGGTGCTCCTTTTAAGATTGATGTTGATAACAAGAGTGGAAAACTCTTAGGAGGACTGCTGAACTTGAAACTGTGCTTCATCTGGTTATTTGGTTTACTTATGTGGAAGAAATAGAGGTATTTCTGCTTTTCCTAACTCTGCTTTCTGCTCTGCAGATTGCAGTTCATTCTGTGAGAGTCAGCAGTAGTTTAACCAGCCAGTGCGTTGAAACATTTTAGAGTGCAAATTTTTTCCAAACTAATTTTAGGCAAATGACCAAAGATGCAGTATTGGGAATGTAATTGCCTTGACTCTTAGCTTTCACTGGATGACTCAGCTGCAAGGAGGGCTAGCCCTTGCTATCTGGAGGTGCTATGAATTATACTTCAGTCTTCTCTCTCCTTCAGTGTCTTTCAACAGAAGCCATGATGGCATAAATTGCAAGCCTGTTAATAGATACAAAAAATTCACAGACTTTTATGGTGTCATTCAGGCTACAGGACCTTAGCTTGGTTTCAACACTAGCAAGATAAAATCTTTGTCTGATAAGAGGGGCCTTTCAATTAGTATCACAACAAAAGTCATCTTGCTGGAGTATTTCCCATGAAAGAAGACTTCTTTTCCCAATCAGAGTTTGAGTTGATGAGAAAATCTGCATGATGAATCTGTTCTTCAAAACCAGTGATATACATGGGGAATTCTAGCTTAAACACACAAGAAGTTGCACTTCTTGCAACTGTATCCAGCTTCTCATGTCTTATATCTATATCTGTATCTATATCTCTATATATCTATATCTATACCTACCTATATACTTTTGAATATATAATTTTATATAAAATTATTAATCTATGTCACTAAAAGGCTTGTGGTCTGGACTCCGTAGTCCCATATAGAGATGTAAGGACCAGATTCTGCTCAGCACCATTTTTTGTGCCTGTTGTTCCATTTGGAGGGGAGAGGATGAGTTTGTCTAACTGTGCCCCCCTGTAAGATGCATGAGAGAAAACAGCAAAATCATAAAACCATGAACTTTTTTGTCTCCACATACTCTCCTGTATTCTGTTCATAACCTATTCTCCACAATTTTATGTTTTAGGCATTAATATTAATTTAAATGTTTTAAGTGAAAACCTGAGGTGCTACTGGCTCAAAATCTGACTGGACACAATCCCTTCTGTTGCAAAAGTACTGAAAGAACTGACAGTGATTGCTAGGAGTGAATGGTCTCATGGGAGAAGGGCAGAGTTTTTGCCCAACATACCTGATGAGCCTCACTTGAGATGTCCTAGAGAGTTCAGGATGTCTTTGATATCCCAATACAGAGGACCTGCAGGTATGACATAAGTCCTATGAGAGAACTGCACCTTTGGTGCCTTTGTAGAGCTGAATCAGACCCTTGTTGACCAGTGAAAGGAATATGTTCTAGATGGATCTTAAGTCAGTGGACATGACGTGGCAGGATTCTGTCATAAGCAATATCTGGAAACTCTTTCTGGAGCCAACAGAGATCACTCGGCATACATCAGAGATAGGGAAGCTGAAGTATGGCTGAGTGGTTGGCATTGAGAGAACCATGCTTCAGGTGATTCTCGCTGCAATTCTTATCTGAAAGATGATGGAAGACTGTGAGATAAGATGATTTAATAGTGTGAGTGGATCTATTAACCTTATTCTGTGCAGGTTGCTCCACAGTTGGGAGAAAACTGCAATCTGCCAATGGAGATACAGAACAGACTGCTTTAATGGATTTGGGTCAATTAAAAACTGAAAAGTTAGACTAATGGCATACTAACGATCTCATGATAGTCCTTTGTGGGGAATCCCTTTGTCTAGTCCCAGGCAAGTTTAACATAGAGTTTCTGAGACTGCTGGGTCTGTGTGGAACTAGTCACCTCAGCATTGCTCAGGATGGGCTTTAGTAGTCTAAAAGCAATTTACTCAAGATCTTTTTTTCCATTTAGTGGGCTGAAAATGTCAAACTGATAAAATGTCAATCTGGCTCTTTTACCACAGCCCAAATTATGCAACAATTGTCCAGGAATGCAAAGAAGAGGGAACCACTGACTTCTCACTCCATATGCCCACAGAATTTAAGGTTGAATTTGGTCATGTGGATGTGTGTGCTGTGTCTACACTGCCTGTTGAGTCAGGAATCTCAGTGCAAGCCATGCATCTTGCAACTACTGCAAGCCAACGCCTTCCTGGCTTGGCAATTATCTGCATTGCTCTTTAACCCAGACAAACAGTGGAGCTCAGGGATAAAGTTCAAACTATCTCTCTGGACTTCTTAAATCTATCCATATCTTAAGGGACATCCTGCTGAAAGACTTGAAAAGTACGCAACTAACCTCTTAGTAAAAGAATTAATATTACCCACACACTTGTTGCTTCTTTGACTGACCTTGATGGTTTCAGGAGGGTAATAAAGAAGGAAGACTGCGTTAGAGCTTTAGAAACTTTTGAAAAGCTTTTCTGTCCGCAGCTACATAGAGCTTTCCAAAGGAGTTTGTCTTCGAGGCTGTCCCTGCAGAGACAGGAACAGCACGTTATCCCAGAAGGTTAATGGAGAAGGGCACCTGATCTATTTGTGAATTAGAGGCTGTTCTCCTGGGAGAGTACCTGCTGAAGGAGTGTTTAGATATGAAGTGTGAAAAAATTGGTAAAATATTTGTACTGAAGATGTAAACTCTTGTCCAAAATAACCACTCCCTTTCCTGAAATTAACAAGTGCAATTAGGACATTAATAACCAGATTAATAGGCAGTATTAGGAAGGCTCCTGGAAGCATACCAAGTATTGTGCACTGCACATTCAGTTAGAGAGAGCTGTCAGACCATATGGGCATTTCAAACAAAAGGGCAAGGCGTGTAAGAGCAAAAGGACTACAGAAAACTACTAAAAATAGTGTTGTTTTGCAATGTGCTTATTCTTTGTGCCCCACTTGGAAGGCAGAAGTAACACCAGATATCTGGAAGACAGCTGGGAGCAAATTGCTATTTCTTCATAAGAACGTAAATGGGAAACAGCAAGGAGGCTGATGTCAATGTCTGTGAAAGTAACACCTTCTGAGTCCAGTCATTGTGGCTTAGTTCAGCCTCAGCTCTGTTCAGAACCTTAACCTAAACTCAGGTATTTCATTTAGAGGGTATGTGAAGATTGTAGGTAGAAGCAGGGTAGGAAGATTTTCTTTCTGTAGTGAGGAGTCAGATGTTGACTCTGTACTTCTGATTTGGTCTAAACACCAGAAACCAAATAACATTTCAATATCTTTATAAGTTAATAGGGTGTAATAATTTTTTAAAGTCTGTCCTGTAATAAAATGGACATTAGAAATGTTCTACAAGTTTCCTTTTTTCATTCGGAGATAGACTTATTTAGGACAAGTTTTCAGGGTGGTAGGTACTTTGGAGTTTGTCTTTTTCCCATTTCCCTTTGGGATTCATTAATTCACTGCTGCTGAGTGTAGTTTCCTCATGACTGGATTCCTGGGTAGTACCTCCAAGAAAGACAAATAAACAACTGTTGTCACTTTTTTTTTTTTTTTTAAGAACAGGTCATCTTTTTTACATTTCTCTACAGCTTTGTTTCCTGAGACAGCTGTCAGGTAGATTTCATGTTCTATTATGCCTACTATGTTTTTTTTTCTTGCAAAAGTGGCATCCTTAGCCAGAGAAAAATCTCAGCTTTTGCTCTTAAAGATGACTGGGAAGAGATTGTTATGCTAAAAGTGCATTAGATTTAAAAATAGTGAATATGATGGTATAAATTTCATGAGGTAGTTCAATGTAGTTCAAACTGCCTCATTATTCAGTTGTTTTTCAGAATAAATGTAATTCATTTTTATATTACCTTGAGAATAAATCAAATGCAAACCAGAATGTTTTCAAGGTGAAATGAACCTCAGTGACTATAGGTTTCAGTGTAATTTTAATTTGCTTTGTTTGTACACACATCTGCCAGTTGCCTTTCCTGTTACAGAGTTTAGGGAAGTATTTGCCTTGGAAAGAAGAGACATTCAGCCACTATCTGGAAACAAGCTGTGAGAAGGCACCTTCTCCACAAAAAAAAAAAAAAAAAAAAAAATTAGGAAACAGGAAGTCAGCTGATTCCAAAAACCACATCAAGACCTCTCACTTAAGTAGAAAAGAAAGGCTAGTGAAAATTTTGCATAAGCCAGGACTGCAGAATGAAATATAGAGATGTTTGTCCAGCATATTGGGTTTTAACCCATGACACACAGACTTCTAGGGACTGTAAATTCCTTCTAAATAATATAAACCCCAAGGTAATTAAGAAATGCAGGATGATTATTTCCCAGTGACCTTACATTGTTCTATATACTAGTGGAAAAGGGCTAAGCTTCCAAAAGTAGAAAAGGTTGAAAATGACATCTCTAGTACATTAGCTCACCATTGTGGGAACATTTGAACTGATCCTGTCTTTGGAGTAGCTGTATTCAGTTACAAGGTCATCCTTTGACTGCAGAGCACTTTTATGAACCAGAAGGCTCTGAGTTTGTTCCAGGTAGGACTGCTGGTTTTAAAATAGAATTAAAAAAAAAAAAGTAAAGAGAAAAGGATTAAAAGGATTAAAATAAAATCTAAAAAATTTCTAACATTAACTCTTCACTAAATACTTTTGGAGCCTTTGTAAGATTTTTAAAACTTTGAGAAAACACAAGCAGTAACTTATGTGTGTTCTTGTACATCTGCGATGAAATAAAAGAGGGCCACAGTAATCTTGAGCATGGTACTTAAATATTGTCTCTGTGTTGTATTGCCTCCACATCAGACATATCTGTTCACTGAGGGGTCAGCACTAAGCAGTGCAGATTCGAGGTGGTTAGTGCCATTTGCCCTTGGCTTCCCACCCCTGTAGGTAGGTGAACAGCATGGGCCAAGTTATTGTTTAAATAGATTTATTTAAGTGCTGTTAACAGCAGTGTTAAATACTCTTCTGTTAGTGACCAGACCAAATACATTATATATATTTTGTGGCTGCTTTTATGGTTTCCTTTAGCATCTTACCAACTTGCAGTAAAATATACTTAGCAGACTGAAAGCTTACAGAGCAGCAGAGAGTACCTGAGAAAGCTTTTACTTGAAAGTAGGCACCAGCAGTCTCTTGCACAGAGGACTCTGCTGGACTCACGTTTTTCTTACATAGAATAACCTAATGATTAGCACAGTTGCCAAGGAAATGAGAGACCCAGATCCCATTACCTCCTCTAGCTGAAAGAGCTGTAAACCAAAACTTCCTGGGAGAATATACCAAAAGACTGGATATTTGGATAGTCTTCAAATCTATCCTTTTTTCTCTAGCTTCCTTTTTCTCAAGAGCTATATGAAAATAGCTGAAGGATATTTAATTTTGAAGCCTAAGGTGGAAGGCACCCTCTGGTATGGCAGAACACCACAGTTCAAGTTATAGGATTTTTTTCTGTATTTTCTTTAACGAGTGTTTCATTGAAACTGCATGTCTTGCAACAGAAATTCCATTTTGTGAGTTTTTTTTCAAATTTTTCCTAGAATGCATTAAACTACTGAAATAGTTAACTACAAATTTATTCTTTGAGTTTTGCATATATGGCTTAAGCCCCAACATCCATGATGTATCATTTCCCTTGCTGTGATAGTTCTTGATTTCTTCATCTTTGCCTCACATCTCGGGTAGTAACTGAGGAGAACTTGGGTGGATCTCAGTTGTTTTGGGAACTCAACTCCCATTCTCAGAGCTCCAAAAGCTCTGGCCTTCCTCACATAAAATTCACTACAAAGAAAATTGTCTGGTAACTAGAAAAGACCACACTGATGATGCTGCAATATTAGCAGTTAACAAGAACATGTTTTCAGAGTGTTTTCATAATCCAGATAATTACAAGCAATGGGAGTGGAGTGTTTGTTATAAACTTTACTTAATTGCAGTCCACTTCTATTTGCATGCACAATATGCCCTAGACTTTAGTGAGTTTTAATTAAACAGAACATCTAAAGATTGAAGTGAGTGTTTTTGAGAAAATTCTATGAAGGAATGCTGCTTTTGAAAAGGCTTTTTCCTTTCCATATTTTCAAGAGCACAAAATGCAAACTTGTTTGTAGGTAAAATGGCAGGTCTTTTCTCTTTTGGAGGATAGTAGTGGAATCAACAAAATGGCTGTCTTTGCTAAAATAATTGTTGTGTCTTTCCCATTAAGTACAAAAGAAAACAAAAATTCCTAAAGTATAGGTTCTTCAGTGAATTCATTGGGAGGTATTTTTCCCTTCATCTGTGCTAAAGCAGAAATGAAATGTATGAAGGAGAAAGGTATCATCGATAATATTTAGGTATTTCAATAATGCACAAGATTTAGCACCCTGGCAAGTTTCAACAATCTGCTGTTCCCTTGTTAATATAATGAAAAACAGGGATGAAGCATTGGGTGCTGTATGTCTTAGGGCACCCATTTGAAATAATTTTCTGTCTGCAAAAAAGCACTGCCTGCATTTCCTTTCCTCACAGAAACTGTTAAGCTCAGAGCGAGCATTGCTATGGTGATAACGTATTGACTTTTTCTCACAGAGCAAAGAAATGGAATCCCTCCTATGTCTGAAAAAGATGCATTTTTTTTTTACTGCTTACCTGTGATTGGTGCATTCAGTCCCTGCCAGGAATGGCCTCCAGAAACAGCCATAATTATATTTTCGTTTTCAACCCAAAAAATGTTGGGTCACAAGCAAAGAAAGCAGTATTACTAACAATTTTAAGTATTAAGGCTAAGAATAGCTGTGAATAATGGAGCAGGAGAAAATGCCACTAAAATTTTCAGGTTCCACTGTGAGTCATTGTTCAGAAATTAAAAAAAAAAAAAGAAGAGAATAAATTGGTTTATGATACAGGTAATTAATTTTGATCTCAGGAGAAAGATACTTTAAAAAAGACAAATGCAGCAGGGAAGAGGCATACATTGTGTAAATGGGAACTCAGCTGCTCTCCACCTTCCTCACCAGTCCTGTTTCCATCTCATATCAAAGTAATGAAAAACTACTGTGACACAGAGAGGATTAGGATATGTGTGTTTGCCACAAATATGTTCTTGGCAGCTGTGTAGCAATAGTTTCTGGGCTTTTTTATTATTTCTCATCTTTGCCGAAGTCAGAGAGACACTTCTGTGCTGTACAGGAAATGGGATGTGCAAATTGTTAACTCAGTGGCTATTGAGATGGATGTTTGTGCTCCCGAATTCCCACTGTAAACATACAGGTGAAAATGATTTAATATAAAGTAATAACACCCAGTGAAAAACAAGAAAGAGAAGAGAAGAGCAGAGAAGAGAAGAGAAGAGAAGAGAAGAGAAGAGAAGAGGCAAAGTTTTTGAAAATTTAATTATTTTAGTATTTTAGTATTTTTAAATTGTCTCAGAAACTGATCTACCTGTAGACTTTCCAGTCTTCTGCAAAACAATTTGCCAATTTGCTGTTTGTTGAACAGCGAGAAGAAAGAAATATTCCTTGTTCCTGCTGATTTCTAGTAAAATGATACTAGTGGTCTTGATGTTTGATCAGAGACAAATAAAATATGATGGTGCATAGTTGGAAAGACTGTTTAGAATTAAAGTTTGACATTTTCAGAGTATTATAACTATTTAGACTGTTTTGAAAATTCTAGATGGGCTTTTATATGATTATGGAGGACATGGACCCAGAATATTTGAAAAATGCAAAAATCCTTCAGATGGCAGCTCTATATCAAGTTTCTCTCACCTTCAAAAAGGAGAATAGATAAAAAGTGGTGATCTTAGTCTATTTCAATACAATGTAAAATATTATTCCAATTGTTTCTCAAATGTCTTCCTTTGAAACTGTATAAGAGTAGAAGATTGGAGGGATAAACCACTGTAGACTTTGCTTCTACATCTTAAATAAAGAAAATTCTAAAGATAATTTTATTGAAAATTAAGATCTATTTGAATATTATTTTGGTTTGCATCTGATAGTACATTTAGAAATTAACTATTTAGAAGTAAACATGAAAGTATTAATATCTGAATTTTACATGACCTCATTAAAATACAGTGTAGATTATACTTTCTAACAACTTTCAAAGTACTGATATTTCTTCATAAATACTCATGAAACAATTTCTAAACAGAGTCAAAACCTAATTCCCCAAATTTAATATTTGAAGCAGAGAATTCAATGAAAAGCTACTTAGAAGTAGCCATAATCTTGGAAGAATCAATAATATTAGCAAGTGAAAGAGAAATCAACCTTTTTTATTTATTGGTATAAATTCAATTTTAGTGTAAGCATTTTAAAATGCATTGTCAAACCCATCTACAAGAAGAGCCAAAGTGAAGAACTAGGAAACTACACACTCATTAGTCTTACTTCAGATTTTGGGAAAATAATGGGATCAGTCCTCCCAGAAACTACTACCCTCCAAATGAAGCAGGTGACTGGGAAAATTCAGCACAGATTTACCAAACGTGAATCACGCCGGATTAACCTGAACACCTTCTACCACAACATAACATCCTCTGTCAACATGGCAAGTGCTTTGGATGTTGTTTGCCTGGACTTCAACAAAGCATTTGACATTGTTTCCCACAGTTTTCTCCTAGGCAAATTGGCAAGACACAGACTGGATGTGTGATCTGTGAGATGTGTAGCAAAGTGGCCGACAGGCTGCACTCAGAGGGTGGTGATCAATGCTTTTTACCCAGGCTGGCAGTCTGTTACCAGCAGGGTTCCTTAGGGATCAATACTGGGCTCCAGGCTGGTAAACATCTTCATAAATTATCTGGATGAAGGGATTGAAAACACGCTCACCAAGTTTGTTGATGATGCCACACTGGATGGTGAGATGGACTTGTCAGAAGGGAGAGCCCTTTGTCAGAGACAGAGTCAAGCAGGAAGACTGGGCCAGCAAGAGCTGCATGAAGTCTAACAAGGGCAAATGCAAGGTCCTGCACCTGGGATGACATAACCACAAAACCCAATGCAGGCTGGGATCTGTGTGCCTGGGAGCAACCGTTCTGTGAGAGACCGGGGGGTCTTGGTGAACAACAATATGAACATGAGTCAAGCTGCAGCAACAAAGGCAAATCAAGTCCTGGGCTGCATCCATGAAGGCTTTAATAGCAGAGACAGAACTGTGGTCACCCAGTATTTAGCATGTCTTAGGCCACATTTGGAGTACTGTGTCCAGACCTGGTACTCACCATTCAAGAAAGATACAGACAGGCTGGAGAGGGTCCAAGGAAGGGCCAGGAAGGTCATCAAAAGGCTGGAGAACGTGTCCTGTTGGGAAAGATTGAAGGAATCAGGTATTTTCTCCCTGGAGGAGAGAAGACATAGGAGGAACCTCATCGTGGTGTTCCAGTGCCTGAAGAGCAGCTACAAAAAGGACAGAATCTCTCTTTTCACTAGGAGCCCCATGGAGAAGACCAGGGGCAACGGGTACAAGTAGCACAAGGAGAGGTTTCATCTTGACATAAGGAAAACGTGTCTCCAATGAGACCAGTCAGTCACTGGAACAATCTCTGCAGGGATGCAGCAGAGTCCTTATCACAGGAGATTTTTTTCAAGATGCAATGCAACAGGACTCTAGACAATATCTGTTTCTGCCTGTTCCAGCCCTGGGCCTTGGTGACAAGGACTCATGATTTATCTGCCTGTGGGAATGGCAGCTAACGTTGGCGACAAAGAAGCAGGAACGACGAAGTAAACCCAGAAAGCAAAACTTTAACAATGTACAAAAAAAAAGGAATAAGCCACATGCAATATATGGTTACTTTGAAGACCTCAAAATGGGGAAAACACGACAAGACATACAGTGCTGGCTGAGGGCAGGGAACCAGTGAACAACAAGAACTACAAATATTACCTTATATGGAGAACATAACTAACCAATCTCTAACAAGAACTCAGAACATTGCCTTATTTGGCTTAAACAGATTACCATAACCTTTCCCATGATTCCATGCACCTCTCCATAACTTAGCTAGATGTTATCCTCCTTAGCATCCTGTTTCCATGGTCTCAGTTTGATCCCTCCTGTGTACTCCATCAAGGCCAAGTCACTGTCCATCCCTGCTGGTCTGCCTTCCACAAATTCTAGGCTCCCTTTCCTGTGAAAGGCTGGATCAGGTAATATTTCATGTTCCTTTCCTGCAGACTGTGACAGTCTGCTTATTTAGTTGTCTTGTATAAACATCAAGTCAAATTACTTCCAGGTATCTTGTAACTGATAGTATCTTTCTGTGAGAAATTGAAATGATATTTTAATTAGATGGTGAAATGAACAGCTGAAGCAGTCAGCTGCAGAGTGAGGATTATAAATTCCTTCTTTTTTTTTTTTTTTTTTTGGTTTTTTTTTTTTTTTTTTGGTTTTTTTTTTTTTTTTTTGTTTTGCATTGAACATTTAAAATTTTTATTTGATAAATATAGACACTCTGGAGTTCAGAATAAGCATTTAACATTAGATGCAAAATGAACTGAAACAGCTACTAAAATACTTTTGTGACCTAGTTTGAGGAAGAAATAGAATATTTCCACATTTTATGGTAGGGCAGACATATATAATGAATCTAATATAACAACGGAATTATTTTTATTAGCTCATCTGTAGTAATTCTGTGTCGCAAAATTCTTGATCAAGGACACTGAATCTTATCATTCTGACCATGATGGATGCTATAAATCATGAAATCTCATTGACCTCAATATATTAGAAACCTGAATGTCTCATGAGAGAAAGGCATTGCCTGGTAATATGAGCTTTTTATGATGAATCAAAAATGTCTGTTTTGCCTTAGTGGACTTCAGTGCTTTCCACGTAGTGTGGGATCTATCATGAATCAAAAATGGAGCATTTGTCAACAATGTAATGATGCTCCTCATTTCAAAGTATAGTGGTATGTAATAGTAGGAACACCATAGTAGGAACACAGTGTTGGTCACCGTGTTCTTCTAAAACTTAGATGAACTGGACAGTGTTCAGAGAAAATCAAAAGAATGGTAAGAGGGTTAAAAAAGTTTAACTGTGAGGAAAGGTTGAAGAGCACAGATACCACTGTGAGACCACTGTTGGTTATCTTTGAATGCTCATGGTGATTGAAGGAGGTCCCTGATGACTGGGAAAAAGCAGATGTTACATGCTTTTCAAAAAGGGCAGGAGGAATGATAAAGTGAACAATAGATCACTCAGTCTCCCTTCACTCTCTCAGAGGATTACAGAGAAAGACCTCACGGAAATTGTTTTCAAGCATGTGACAAGAATGTGTTTGGGAACAGACAGCATGGATTTACCAAGGCCAAAGTATGCTTGACTGATTGCCTTAGATGCTAGTGACTCTTTGTACGGGCTGGAGAGAGTGGTGTATGTCATTTGCCTTGAAACAAGCAAGGCCTTTGACAATAGCCTCCCATAACAAACATGTGGCCTAGAAGAGGAGATGCAGACTGGATGGAACACTAACTGGATAGAAAACTGTCTGAAACAGGCTTTGGGTCAGTGGTCAACAAATTGAAGTCTAACTGGCAGTGATATTCCTCAGTATTGTGATTTAACTCCAGCTGGCAGCTCAGTGCCACACAGCTGCTCAGTCACTCTCCCTGTGCTGGGATTCTGGAGAGAACTGGAAGGGTAAAAGTGAGAAAACTCATGCATTGAGATATAGGCAAAGGAGAAAACTGCACATGCAAGCAAAGCACAACAAGGAATGCATTCACCACCTCCCGTGGCAGGCAGGCATTCATCCATCCCCAGGAAATCAGGGCCCCAATATGCATTGTGGTGACTTGGGAAGACAAACACAATTATGCCAAACATCCCCCCTTCCTTCTCCTTCCCCCAGCTTTATATGCTAAGCATGACATCATATGGTGTGGGGTATCCCTTTGGTCAGCTGGGGTCAGCTGTGCCAGCTGTGTCCTCTCCCAACTTCTTGTGCACCCCCAGCCTCCTCACTGGTGGTGTGGGGTGAGGAGCAGAAAAAACCTTGACACTCTGTAAGCACTGCTCAGCAATAACTGAAACATCCCTGTGTTATCAACACTGTTTCCATCAGAATTCCAAAACATAAGCCCAAATCAGCTACAACAAAGATCACCCCAGCCAAAACCAGCACAATCAGGGGCCAGTATAGGAATTACTCTACTTAATACTTTCATGAGACAAGCATCATGGAGTTTAGCAAAAGCAAATGCAAAATCCTGCATGTGAGGCAGAACAAATGCACACAGCAGTACACGCTGCTGAGGCAGCAGTACTACAAAAAAGACCTTGGGGTGTTGGTGGCCAAAAAATTGAATGTGAATCACCAGATTAGAGTGTAGGTAACAGGTCAAAGATGTTAAAGAAAGTATTTATTCCCCTTTACCTGGCATTTTGAAGGCTACATCTGGTATATTGTGTTCAGCTTTGCAGTACTAAAGTTAGTCCAGCAAAATGTCATTAAGAGGATTAAGTGACTGGAGCACATATTGTATGAGATGGTGTGAACTAGATTTGCTTGGTCTGGAGATGAGAAAGTTAAAAGGAGGTTAAATTTCTTTCTTCAGTAACCCAAATGTCCCTTGTAAAGCCAGAGTCTTGTAGGAGGTGAACAGCAAAAAGACAAGAGGTATTTAATTGCCACAGGTTGCAATAAAGAAAACTGTAACTGAACATGAGGAACAAAATTTCAGGGTGAAAATTGTTATGCACTTGAATAGATTGCCAAGAAATGTAATGAAATTTCCATCCTTGGAAGTTTCCCTGAACAACCCTATATACTCTTCCATTCTGTCCACTCTGTTGTTAATGCTTCTAGAAAGAGAAATCGGTCAATATGTTTTTGGTTAAAAAAATAAAATCTGATCTTCTCTGTGAGCACAAGAAAGATCTTTGAGGTACTTTCCAGAACTTCACTTCTATGACTCATTTAAGGCTGGCCCTACAAAACAGAAATTGCATTTCACAGCAGCTACATGTTGGGTTTGTTGATAAATATTAAAATTTATGCCAGCAAATAAGACATAAGGACTAAAGCTTTGTCTGGAGCTATGGAGTATTCAGGCACCTAAGAGCTGGAGTCACAAAAAACAGTGTGTGGATGCACACTGTGAAATGTAAATAAACATAAATGTATACGTGACAGATAAATCCCTTTTAAAGTTTAAGGAATTTATTCAGCCATGTCTGAATTTATGATGTGTTCTGTTTCTGCCCATAGTAGGGACCTATTGTAGAGTTGTGTGCTCATGACAATATTACAGAGCACATGTAGGAACTAGATACTGAGGTGCTTTCTCTTGGCCTTTTTGTTTTATTTTTTTTCTTTTTCTTTTGAATCAGCTGTTCATTTGTTAGTCTACTCAGCAAGGTTAGACAAAACACTGTGAGAATTAATGCCAAGTCAGCATTTCTTAAGTGCTTTGAAGATAAAAGACAATATAAAGCACTAATTATCAGTACTAATTAGCATCCCACCAAACATGACTCACCGACTGGTTTTTCAAGTCTTTAAAGGGTTGTTAGCAATCTTCTGGAAAGCTTGAAAACCTTTTTCTCACAGAGAGAGAGTAAGAGCTGGAAAGCACTGATGTAAAGCCAGTGAAGAGCTCTGGGCTTGTCTGACTCCAATCAGAGTAAATTCAGTGTCAGGTGAATCAGAGGCTGACCTTTAATTTGAGACTACTCTCCAAGCCATGTAGGTAATCATTAAACAAATATATGGGGTCAGGCTCATAACTCATGCAATTCTGTGAAATTAAATATTCTCTTTTCCAGGATACCCAGTGAGCCTGCTCAGTAGACACAATTCACTCACTGGCTTCTATCCCTGAGGACATTTTTCAGATGATAATGTTGAACTTATTCCCATGCAAGTCCAGTTATATAAGAGTCCTGTCTCTTTTTCATCCTAGATTTTTTCTGCAGCTAAGGTAGGATACGACATATCAATTTTAGGGGTGTTTTCTGTGTGTGAACTAGGTGGTTTAGGTCTAATTATATAATATCTAGAGCTGGATATGATTGATAGATATCCAGAGCTGGAGATATATTCAGATGATGAAGTGTGGGTGTCCACCCCAGGATGACATCAACAGCTTTCTAGAGTCCAGTGACTGGGCCAGTTATCTCTCTGTAAAGTAACAGAAGCCCTCAGACTTCTTTTAAATGTAGAACATCTACATTATAGAAATAGACTTGAGCTGGCTGAATACCATCTGTGTCTATCAGCCAAGTTGAAGTTTAATGTCCCCATTGGCCTAATCAATTACAGTTGAACTGAGCAAGCGTAACACATGTGAGAACTAATCCCTTCTCAAAATGTGATAGAAGGATATTAACGAGACAGAGAGTTGTTAGTGATGCCTCTCCTTGCTGTATTGTTAGAGAGTGCTATGTGATGTTACCCTTCCATGTTGGAGCGTTTGGGAAGAAGCAGCTGGTTCGCTTGGATACCATCATCTCCCTGAGGGATTCAAATCTGTATCTCTAGAGAGTCAGCCTAAACAGCGGATGGTGTGTTTTGAGAGCAGATGCTTTCCATCTCATTTCCCAAAGAGGTGCCAGCTATTGCAGCAAGAACTTCAAAGTTTATTGCACCATAAAAAGTTAATTGTGTTTCCTCCTGTGCAAACCATATAACCATTACGTTATCTTACAGGAAATGTCATTTCATTTTGTGAGGAACCTGATCCCATAATTTATCACTGGGCAGGTGGTTTTTTATCAATTATCTGTTGCCTGATATAACATTTCATAGCCTGACACTTCCACTGACCTATTTCAAAAGACAGGGATTGCCACACCTGCATTTTGTGCCTGCACCTAGCTTTCACTGCCTTGGAGATCCTGTCATGGATGAAGGCAGAGGACAGCTTAATTGCTGGTCACAGGGAGGCTTGGGCCAAAAGACTTGCTTTTTAGGCTTGGCTTTTTAAGACTTGCTCTTTTAGGCATGCATTTAAATTCAGGACATGTGGGGAACATGTGGAGTTTAAATAGTTATGCAGAAACTGAGGAAAGATTATGAGAATCTCAGATTTGGATTTATATGTACAAGTATATATGCAAGTGCTTTTTAGGCTTCTGCCCAAGATGTTATTGTAACTACTAAAAATAATTCATGACATCTGTCTGCAGGCACAGTTTTAAATTACAGCTGCTTCTCATTCATAAACTTTCACGTGTGTGTGTTCAGGGTAAATACATTCTTCAAACCTTTATTGATTTCTAGGATGAACAGATCTGACAGTAAGAGGAGACAGAACTGCTAACTTCTGCAAGCTTCCAAGATTTAATGTACTTTCTATAATCCAGGAGAGTATGAAAAGACTGGCCTTAGCCTGTTAATTATCAGCATTAACACATACGATATAAATAAAAAATCACAGAATGGGTCAGGTTGGAAGGGACCACAGCAGGTCATCTGGTCCAAACTCCCTGCTCAACCAGGGTCATTCTAGAGCACAAAATATAGAACTTAAGATATATAAATCAAATAATGCATTTCCTTAGACAAATGGTATTCCAGAAAAGTAAATTTTTTGGCGGTGGTCCTGAAGGAGAAAATGGAAAAAACCCCAGAATTACTGTAAAAGGTGAAGTTCAAAAAACAGCTTACAATGTTAAGACTCTAGAGGCTTTGAAAGGAAATGCTGTTACAGGCAGAGGCTGTAGGCAATAAAAATCTTAATTGTTTAGAGTTAGAGGTCTTAGATGCTTTTAGGCAACTGTGCCTATGAGCACTGCACAAAAAATTTGGGCTGCTGACCTGGAAATCATGTGCTCGGGAAGGAAGGAATTTGGAGCTTCAGAATAGGAACCAGTGTATCTGACTTCATGGAGCATGCTGCTGCAGAGCAGAAGCATTTAGAAATGTACCTGAGTTCTGCCCTTCTCTGAAAATCTGGTGCCTTCACAGGCTGCATAGAAATGTCTTTTTATGCTTTTAAGAAATGTCTTTTTTTTGTCTTTTAAGTGCACAGTCTTGAATTCCACATAAAAGACAGTATATATATCTCCTGTGCAAGGCCAGGAGCTGGAATCAATAATCCCTGGAGGTCCCTTCCAACTCAGGATATTCTATGGTATCTATTTTCTTCTAACAATCAAGTAAGGCAATTTTATTTAAATAGACCTATAGGCTGAATTCTACTTTTTCATATTTTAACCCATAATTTGGATTATATCCAAGGCCACCTGGAATGGGAAAATTAGAGTTGGATGGATTTATCTTCATAGATTAATTAGTATCTTTTTATATGTGGTAAAATATATATATTGGTTTTGTGATGGCCACCAAAATGAAAACCAAGTACAACAGTACCAGCTTTGTTGTCGCACTTGCACAGTTTCTATAACCCACAGCCATTCATGTTCTTGCTAAGGGCATTCTTTGGTTTTTTATTCGTTTGTTTTTGTCTGTACTTTTTGGGGTTTTGCTTGCTTGTTTGTTTTGTTTTTGTAGTTGTTGTTTTCTTTGTTTTGTTGGGGTTTTTTTGGGGTGTTGCATTTTATGATCCTATTTTATAATAGTTTTGAGCATACATGTCATATCTGAGAGGCTAATCAAAGAAGGATGAGCGCAGAAGGCATTTAATTTACACAAGTTCTCATGGTGCAAGTGTTAATCCAGATTCCTGACAGGCTTTTCTGGGAACTGTGTGGATCTTCAGTCATATTCCAGTTCAGGATGCTGATGGAACTTGAACAAGATTAAAATATCTGTTGGGAAAACTGAAAGTAAATAAACTGCTTGAAAATTTAAAACATAAGGTGTTGAAAGGAAGAGGTGGGATGATCCTCCTGTTGTCAGTGAGGCTGAAAAAGCATATTATCAAGCATAACATTAGGCGCAAAAATAATGATGTCAAAGGACTGTTCATTAGTCACTTGTTTTGAAATAGAAGGAGCTGTGTACTTTGAATAGCTGCAGTCATAAAAAAGACCTCTTAGCTTACCTGGAAGTGATAACAAGGATTGACCTTATTGCAAAACAAAGCTTCTATAGAGACATATGGAAGTGAACTGCTAAAGAATTAGTAAAAAAAAAAAAAAAAAAAAAGCAAGCTAGTTGGGATATGAAAGATAAAATTAATTTTCAGTGGAGAATCAGCAACTAATTTACCTTAATTAAAGAAAGATGAGATCTGAAATGAGCTTGAATCTTACTGCAAAGACCTCCTAGTACATATAATGTACTTCCATAAAGAGAAAAACATAATATTCATGGTACATTGCATTTTTATTTCTTCAGTTTTCTACTTAAAGAAAAGATCTCTTCCCCAAGAAATGCATGAAGACGTCATATTGCAATACATGTTTATATAAGTATTTGTATGCACATAAATATCTCCCACCAGAAAGGAAGGTGAGTCATTTAGATGCTAGTATTATCACTTCTGAGCAAAAGTTTTAGGCATGTATGTCTAAAAGAATCATCATCAGATTTCACTATCTTGACTGCTGCTGCTGTCTCAGATTTCATGATCACTGACTCACTGATTCAAGCCAAGAACTCCTATTTCTGAGGGGTGACCTCACTGTTGGGATGTGAGGAGGATGGTGGCAAAAGGCATTTCCTTCAAAGCTCTACTATTTACTTGGCAGAAAATAATTCAAGACTTATTATGCTGCTGAGGATTAAATAAAAGAGCAATTTTGAACTTAGTAATCTTGTTAGGACCTGGAAGGCAGAGATGGGTATTCCAGTGACTGAACTGCTTATGTGTGCAATGTAGGTATGGGCCAGTTCTAGGTGTTTTTGCACCTCGTAGTCTTCTGAGCTGGGAGATGGTGCTCCTTAAAGAAAAAACATTATTTTATTCCATTATTATCCAATAATATTCCATTATTTGGATTGAAGATGGAGGTATGGAGAGACAACCTACTGTGAATTCAATTAGAGCAGTTTGGAAAATTAGTACTGAGCCCTAAGAGCAGCAGTGTATTCTCCCAAGGTTTCTTAAAGCAAACCAAGGTGGGCTAGCTCAAGTAAACTCGAATTCAAGTGTGTTTTCATATAACCTTAAATTACCAGCTGAGGGTGGTATCTTCTGAAACAATTGGATTTTTTTCTGTAGGATTGCATATGATAGCAAACTTTTATACAATTGTTATCAAACAAATTCATGGCAGCTGATTAACACCAAAGAGCACTAACAAAAACTTATTCAAGCATCTCTCCTAAGCCAGGTGTTGGAAAATTATATTTTTATTTGTCTGTATAGCTCATGTATTGGGCAAATTAAGTTTCTTCATTTGGAAAAATATTTCTCCATTTTTATTTAATGCTCACTCAATGTGAGCATTACTTTCATTACACCTAGCCTGGCTGCCTTGGCACACTAAATAAAATAAATAAAAATTATTTATTTTCTGGGTAAGTTCTTCATAGGTCACAAAGAGATAAATAATGTGCATTGCAAAACAAAAGAAAATACAGGAAATTGTAGTTCCATATGATAAGAAACTTCACCTCATTATGCAATGTGTTTAAAGTTAGTATTAAGTTCAGTGATACTAAGTTTTGGGTTCTGAGCATGATCAATTCAGAACATTTTGTACAAACAACACTGGTGTTTCAGATTTCATACAAAATGCTAACAAGAATTAAAAAGTTATTTCTCAAAATTCCTTGATTAGTCAGAACTGATTAAGACCACTGGCTTAGGATTCTTACATTTTCATTAAACCATATGATATAAAAATTAAAAACTTATTGCTTACAAATAAAATGTCTTGTTAATTTTAGACTCAACTCATTTAATAATGGATTGGATCCCTTCTTCTTCCTGCAGTTCTATTTACTTTCTTTTTTTTTCTTTTCTTCCATGTATTTTGAATTTTTTTTCTCTCCATCACTCTTTCTGAGACACATCTTATATTTCCATTCAGAGTCTGGTTTTGACCATGTACATCTTCATGGCAACCCCTCAACTCCAAATGAGTTATTGAGAGCACATTTTAGTGTTATTTGTATTTTTTAATGCAAGCCTGTTACCCAGTTTTCCATGTAAAGTCCTGAGTTCATTGATACTCCTTTCAGTCCCAAACTTCCAATGACCTTGATATGTGCAAAATCAGTTCACAAAATTGAAAATATAAACAATACCATAGGCAACCTGGGACACTGGGAAAGTACAGATTACAGCTTGTCTCTGAGAATAGCAATGAATGAGTGTGGTCAGGTAGCACTGGTAGGGAAAAGTGGAAGTAAAAAGGTACAAGCTCAAAAAAACCCATAAAGTGAAATACACTTTTCTTGTTCTTTAAGTCAGTAGGACAGACACAAAAACGTGTTAAGAGCAATAAAGAAAATTACTGTAGCTGTGAGAACTAGAGAACAGTAATTTCAATAAAGAAAGAAAATACTGTACATCACTCTTCAAAGCATTTTGATACATTTTCATTATTCTGTTGTGACTTAACCTGAACAGGTAGCCAAGCCCCAGGCAGCCGCTTGTTCACTCCCCCACCAGCAGAGAGACTGGGGAGAGAATAAGAAGAAGACTCATGGGTTGGGATAAAGACAATTTAATAGGGAAAGCAAAAGCCTCAAAACATGGAAGCAAAGCAAACGCAGGAATTAATTCACTGCTTCCCATGGGCAGACAGGTGTTCAGACATCTCCAGGAGAGCAGGGCCCCCTCACATGCAAGGGTGACATGGGGAAACCAACACCATGGGGAAACCAAAGCAAGTTATCCCTGCTTTTCCTCCTTCTTCCCCCAGTTTATATACTGAGCATGGTGTCATAAGGTCTGGAATATTCCTTTGGTCATTTGGGATCATCTGTCCCAGCTGTGTCACCTCCCAATCTCCCAAGCACCCAAACTCCCTCACCAGTGTGTTGTTATAAAAAGCAGAAAAGTTCTTGGCTCTGTGCAAGCCCTGCTCACAATAACAAAACCAGCTCCATATCACCAGCCCTTTGTCCAGCCAAATCCAAAACACAGACCCATACCAGCCACTGTGATGAAAGTTAACTATACCCCAGCCAAAACCAGCACAAATGCCTGAAGACATACATGGAGACTTGAATATTTTATGTATTTCAGAGCTGTGAAATTAATTTGGAAGTTTGTCAAGCTAGGCAAAACTGACCTGCTTGAAAGAGTGTGCATGTGTGAGAATGATGAAAAACCTTACATAACTTCAGTGTTGTGTAAAAAACAAAATTTCCCCCTCTCTAGTACTTAGTTTTTAATTGCTTATTTATGATAACTGGTGTTCTACAAGATGTTAGTTCTGTTTGGAAAACCACCTAAGTGGATGTTTTATTATTAGCCTATATTTAAAACTTTAATGTGGAAATTAATTTTGAATTTCTATTGTCAGTGTTTTTATTGGTCTTGTTTTATTCTTCACACTTTCTCACTTTCCAAGTAAACCTCAAGAAGTCTTGTGCACATGTTAAAAAATACAAGTTAACAAATGCTGGAATAACCGAAGTGTTCTTGCTTATTTTCACTTACTTACCTGTATTCTGAGTGGAATTAGTTAATAATGTTATCATAAGTAAGACTCAGGTATCTGTGTTCTACAATTTGAAAGATTTGATATATTTTAAAATTAATAATTTTGTTTCCTCACAATTCATTGGAAGTCGACATATTACTGTTCTTTTCATGGATAACAGAGAAATAAAGTTGTTGTGGAAAACATAAGCAGAACTCTAAGGAAACCCCCATAAATCAGATAAATATGGTAGACTAGATAAAATGATGAGCAACCTAAGTGCCTGAAAAACACCTAGATTCAATATATTTGGTTTATCTATTTATTTATTTATTTTCTAATCCTCATTTACTGCACATGCATCTAATAAGCCCATTCACGAGAACAGGACAGGTTGAACTATTGATAATTAACATAGTCCTGATTTTGTTATAACAATACAACAGAAGACATTTGATCTTGCACCATTTAATTATGTGATATAATTGCATCAGATCTGTACTTTTGTACTAGATTAGGATGAGAGCAGAAAGGAATAAAAGTGCATCAACTTGCAATTCTATTTTTATTTCCGGGAACGAACATTGCAATATATTTTTACTTGGATAAAATTGTATGCAAACCAGTGGGTTTTCTTGGGAAAAAGAAGTTGTCTTGGGAGAAAGTGGGTTTTCTTTTCTTATATGTTATAGCAGCATTTGAATAAAAGATCTGCATTTTAAATGCAGATAACTATCAACTTTTCACTGGTGTTTTTTTATTGGTAACTTCATTTTCCACTGATAACAGAAATTACTAGTGAGGAAATGGGAGTGACATCCCCTGAAAATTGATGGTTTTATAGATTCTTGACTCGTATAAATCAGATATGGAAAACACCTTTCACGGTGAATCATCTAGTATAGTTTGCTGCCTGTTAGAACTTTTTTAATTCTTTTATGTTGCAGCATTTTAGTGTGTTGAGTGAAGGAGCTTATAATTGGCTCCCTTGGGAGAATATTTTGAAGTAGAGATTTCATTTGGCCTCGTTTTATTTACATATATAATTACTCATTTTATTTACACATACAATAACAATGAAATTAATGGGACAAGATATATTTGCTACCAAGGAGTTTTTTCATGATATCCACTGCCATTGCTGCTCTTCAGTTTGAACTGTTTTTCTTAATAATTTTTGAAAATTGAGATATGCTCAATATAGTTACCACTTGGTGGGCTTTTTCCTTAACACAAAAAAAATTATATAGGCTAGTTTTGAGTTGGCATGATCTTTGAAAGAGGCTTGAGGCAGGGGACAGTTTACTGTCATGTCCCAGGGAACTATATAAAAGGTAAATATATAGAAGTTACTAGATTTGAAATTATTCACTTCCTTTATTTCTATCCCTGCCTAATATTTTTCCTAATTTTCCTTTCTCTAACATTTCTTAACAAGTTATCAAGGACTATCTGACATCTTCTTGGTGTCAATATTTTAAATCCATATACAATTTAGAAGCTGTGACTGTGTAGGTGGCTTATTGTGGATATAATCAATATGAGCTGAGGCATGTGAGAAAAGAAATCTGTCTCCTGAATATTTTATCTTTCTCACATTCATTCTTAATTTTCTACCTAGTTTTCTTTTTGTACCTTCCCTAGAAGCATTTCTGTTTTATCTCTTTGCTCTCTTCCCCAGCAAAGCTGCAGATGACAGTATATTGCAGCTGCAGGGAGACAAGGAAAATATTGCAATAAGGCCACTGACCTGCTGTTGGAGACAGAAACCTATATTGGCCTCAACAGCTTTGGGAACATGTACTCAGATGACAGAGTAAGAGCTGTAAACCCAAGCAAAATAACTGTGAAATAGAGAAAAATAATTTCAGAGAGTGACTTGAATTTGGGAAAATATCATGGATGATTGTGCCCAAGAAAAAAGCAATCTATTCTAAAAATACAGCAGGGTGTTGAGTTTGAATTGCTAACAGAGTAAGCTAATGAAAGGAGTTGGCCAAATAAACTCTGTAAAAGCACATTTCCAGTTTCATAATTGAGAAATAATTTGTTTAAATGTGGGGTTTTTTCCATTCATTTCTCTTAGCATTATGTGAATGGATACAGCCTGTTAGAAATGCATTTGGAAAGGAAAATGCCATATATACATATGCCATATCCCTTTGGATATATATAATGCAGAAGTCCAACCATGTAAGTGTTTGGACTAAGTATGGTCATCCTGAGAGCTTTTTGGGATTTCACAAATTACAACAAGATAATACTCTAAAAATACAGAATTTAAAGAGATCAGACTGATGAACATCAGCTAAAAATCTGAATGAGCATATGTTGCTCCAATTATTCTGAGGGGGAAAAGTTACAAAAAAATCAAGGAATAGCTTTGATCAGTGGGAAAAAAGAGGTACAATCTTGAGGTACAAGTTCTTTAGTAAATAATCTATTAAAAGTTCTTACAATCAGTACAGAACAGGGAAGTGAGATCCTACTTGGGATGTGGAGTACATATATGTGCATCAAATAAAATGAAGAGAATAAATGTGGTTAAGAGTGGAATGGAACAGTCAGGTGGGTAACATTTTTCAAATTAAGTAGAAAATAGTGCTTTTTCAATGGACAAGGGAGAATGCAATGTGCTGGAACCACAGAATAATAGTGGTGGGAAGGCACATTAATTCATTTACCCAAAGTCCTGGCACTGACAGCTTTATAAGCCCAAGTCATAGGCTGCATGGACGCTGCCAGGAGTCATCTTAGGAAGGTAAGTGGCTACATAGCTCCTGGAGTAAAAATGAGAGCTGAGCTGGAATTCCCTTTAGTGTCCACAGCTATTGGTTACAGTCCACATAGGTATAGATAAATTGAGTACAAATGTGTATCTGCAGACATGTAGGCAGGAAGACTTTGTTTTCATTGCCCATGGGTGATGTTGTTAGGGGAACAACTGAACAGAGGTGAGGTTCATTTCTTGCACTGGAGTTTTCACTGAGGTCATACCAAAGATGAAAGTACATTCTCAAAGCTATGGGAGAGAAACATTTTAGTCTAGATTAGCAAATAATGGAAGCATAATTTACAGGTCAGTCTTAAAGGTTTAACATAGAAAAGAGGAAAGTTACTGTGTCAAAATGGTGATAGAAAGGATAAAATTGTATTTTAAACATTTTAGGTGTTTCATCTAACATAGCAGAATTGATTTAGATGCAAATGATGGTCTTGATATCTTAGTACACAAATGAAATAATGATTTAACTTTCATTATGGAAAATTAGTTCACAGATTTAGAATATTGATAGTATTGAAAATAAAGTGTGATTTTGAATGGAAAAGAAAGAAGATATTGCCTTTAATGTAAAAAATGCATGTAAAGGTATTCAAGCTCTCAAAATGCTCACAGTACATGTTGAACCTGATTGTTGTCATGATGTAATCCCAGCTGGCAGCCAAGTCCCACATGAACACTCATTCACTCTCCTCTGGTGCGGTGTTGAAGAGAATTGGAAGATAAAGTGAGAGCACTTGTGGGTTGGGATAAAGACAGTTTAACAGGGAAAGCAAAAGCTGCACATGCAAGAAAGCAAAACAAGGAAATCATTCACCACTTGCCCTGGGCAGGTAGGTGTGCAGCCATCCCCAGGAGAGCAGGCTCCCACCACATGTAGCAGTGACTTGGGAAGTTAAATACCAATAATCAATCTGAACATGTGACCCTGAGATGAGCTCAGCTGGTCAGAGCATGGTGCTAATGACACCAAGGCTGCGGGGTTGATACCTGTACGGGCCATTCACTGAAAAGCTGGACTTGATGATCCTTGTGGGTCCCTCCTAACTCAGAATATTCTGTGGGCTGGGAATATCTGGGAACATGCCCCTCTTCCTCCTTCTTCCCCTGGCCTTATATACTAACATGATGCCATATGCTGTGGGGTATTGCTTTGGTCAGCTGTCCCAGAGGTGTCTCCTCCCAAATCCTTGTGCAGCTTCAGCCTCCTCGCTGGTGGTGTGGGTGAAAAACAGAAAAGACCCTGACCCTGTCTGTGTAAGCGCTGCTCAGCAGTGACCACAACATCTCCGTGTCAGCAACACTGTTGCCATCAGAAATCCAAACCACAGCCCCATACTGCTGTGAAGAAAATAAACTCTGTCCTTATCCAACCCAACACATTCAGGGGCCAATGACTAAGGGTTATTTACTTCTGTCTTCAAGGTCTCCAGTAGAATAAAAGCAAGTATTGGTGTTGTGCTTTTAAAAGGGGAACTACCAACTAAAACCAGGAGGGTTGCTTTTTTTTGTTTTTTTTTTTTTTGGTCAGTGAAAAACTTTCAGCTCTTCGGGCATCAACTTGCAAAACGATAGAACAGCCAGGTTAAAGTAAGGTGATAGACAGTAATACTTGCTTGAACTCTGTTGTGGGCAGTTGGGAAGACCTTACTAAGAGAGTGAAAGTGGATAGATAAGGGTTAATATGAAAACATGAATTTTGAAGTTATTTTCTCTTAAGATGGAGAAAGAGACTAATATGTTTGGTGGGGTTTTTTTTTGTTGTTGGTTTTTTGTTTTTTTTTTTTTTTTCCAGAAAATCATTCTTCCATAAACTCAGAGAAGTGATAGAAATTGATAGAAAAGAAGCTAGGGAAAGTAAAGTTACAGGAATAAAGACCACAAATAAAGACCATAAAGACCAAAAGCCATTTATAGGTCACAAATACAGAACTCAGTGCATAAAAGGCTAGAAATTATGTTATGCCATGAATTTAACTGGGATATGAACTCTTCAGCAACCTCACATACCAGAGGGGATTTTTCAGAATTTGTTAAGGGTGAGTATAAAAGAACAACATGAAATTGAAGATACAAAATCAGAAATGTATAAAATTGATATAAAATATATAAAAAGTATATACTTTTATAAAAAGGTATAAAATGACATGCAGTTATCAGGAGGCAAAAAATAATCTGAAAGCATACTGGTATTTAGAAGAGTAAAGAAAGATCTCTACACAAAGGGATAGGATATTCAATAGTGAAATATCCTGAGAATTCTGAGTAGCTAATGTCTTTTTTTTTTCATTTTTTTTCAGCAAAATACCTAATTGGCTAACACAATAAGACATATGGAAATAGAGGTGAGAACCACTGTACTATAAGTAAAAAAAAGAGGGAAGAGACTCATGAGTCATTTTCAAATCTGTTCAGTCAAGTAAAATTCCCAGCAGGAGATTCAGCAAACTGAATGAGACCATCTCAAAGCATTTATATCTGAGAACTCATGCAGAATGGATGAAGTCCCAAAAAACTGTAAGAAAGCAAAAATAGTACTAATCCTTGAAAACTGGGGGGGGGGGGGGGGGGGAAGGAATGATCTCCTATGTCTGTTTTTCTACCAGTGACTGCTTCTCAGAAATATAGATAAATCGGCGCAGGGGGGGGGGGGGGGGGGGGGAAGTAAGGCAAGATACTATATACAGCTAAACAACTTAACTTCATGTAAGAGCACAATAACAAATAAAATTATCAAAAGCAAGATGTAAAGTAAGAGCTCTCATCAATTTGTCCATTACAGATCATGTCAAACCACATTATTTGTCTCTTTGACAAGGTAATGGGCTGATGGGTAAAGAAAGAGCAGATATGATTTACTTTGACCACTGAAAGGCTTCAGGCACCATTTCACATGACAGTTTCATGCAGGAGCTAGGGATCAAAATAATCCTACTGCAAGGCTGCACAATTAGGTGCAAAAATAAAGCTCAGGAGAATGGTTTCAATGGCTTACTGTCAAACTGTAGGGATATATCAAGAAGGGCTGCACAAAAGCCTATCCAAGGCTGGACACTACTTAGGGCCACTCCTAATGTCTTCTCTCAAGGACAGAGAGGCTGTTTTCTACATTTGTAAGCAATATAAATTTGTCTATGAGCACTAAAGATAGCTCAAAGTGATATTGACTGACAGGAGTCAGTCAGACTGAAATAGTTATGTTTGAATTATATAATGAAGAATGAAGGGCTTTACACATTGTTAGAAAAAAGTCAAGTGCAGAAATAAAACATGGAGACGGCTGTCCTAGCCTTCATTTTTCTATGAAATGACTGCTGATTAGAAACCAAATGTAACTTAAACTAATATTTTATATGTTAATTAATTTTTAAGGCAATAATGTTAAATAGATAATATTCATGGCTGGAGAATATCTCCCTGTACCCTGGCCTTTAGTAGCTATATCTCTTCTCTTCTCTTCTCTTCTCTTCTCTTCTCTTCTCTTCTCTTCTCTTCTCTTATTTCTCTTTCTTTCTCTTCTCTTCCACCTATCTCATCATTTAGCAGTGGATGCTCCATTTCTGCTGTTGTCTTCTGATGTGTATCATAGTATCATAAGCTTCATTTCTTCAAAAAAGATCAGGCGAAATGAAGCAGAATCTTTTATTCTTGTATGGTCCTTCTTCAGCAGCCAAGAAAGGTAGCTTGTGTCAGAAATTCAATGCCCTATTTATTTCTAGCTCATGGCTACTGCATTTGCTTGAACATCAGGCTACTTAACTGGTGATACTTGTGAAGTACTGCTGTGAATATTACTGCTTTCTGTCTCCAGGAGAGTGGGGCCACTCCATTGTCAAACATGTAGAATGAATTAGATTTAGTTGATAATTTCTTGGGATTTAGGAAAGGATTAGGCAGTTGCTTGAGGTCAGGTCCAAGGGCCTACCCCTCTATAAAGTTCCAGACCCTGGCCCTAAAAATGTATTTGTATAAACAAACAAACAAACAAGTAAATATCTGCATATCTAAGTAATTATTAATATACTCTGCACAATTTCTAGACATACATGTATTTAAATTTTCACATATTTGGCATACGGAGTGTTTAAAATTGAGGAGTTGGTTGTCCCTAAATATTTGAACTGATTGAAATCTAGAGACAGAGTTACTCAGCTAAACTAAGAAATTTAAGATTATCTGGAAAAATGCCCAGGGTTTGAGATCTATTGCACTACAGTGGTCATTCTCAAATTAGAATAGACAGAGTAGTAATAAAAGCATTTTGGCCAAGCGTTGAATGCTTCAGGTTAGGTCCATAAGACATAAATATGTGAGAGGGTATGAAGGAGCTGTGAAGTTACCTAGCTGTCATTAGAGAAATGAAAGAGGGTTTGCACCATAGATAAGCTTTCCCAGAAGACAGACTGCCTATGATATCAGATCAACAGACCTAGAATTAAGCTAGATTTTTATCTATTTCTGGAATTAAAAGTCTGCTCTTATGAAAGCTGTCATGTATTTAAATGTCAGGCTTTTGCTACCCTAAGCATTTTTACCCCTTGTGTTGATGTTGTAGTGAGAGTTCTTCCTAGAAAAAGTAGTTTGCTCCACCGTGAGTCACCCAAGAGCCTGAGGAGTGTAAAATATTTAGTATGAACATGATTAGCTCTGTATACAATGGCATAAAGATGAAGGTGAACTGCACACAAATTGTTTAAATTGTTTTAAGGCAAGTATGAAGCATTAACATGTTCTTAGTTAGAACAGAGATTGTATTTACATAATTTGTCTTGATTGGAAATCTTCTTACAAGGCTCTGGGGAATGGTACTGAATCATCTTGAGAAATGTGTTCACTGTCTTAGTATTGGGAGGTATAGTAGACAGTGTGAGGGTGTTCAAACAAGGTATAGCCTAGGCAAGGACTCAGTGAGGTTTTAGCTTTTATTGAGGCTTTAAAAGATCTGTTACCAAGAACTATAAAGATTGGCATATCCAAATAATGAACATTTCATTTTCACAGTTAACACAAATGGGACAATACTGAATTGTGACTGTATAAAGTATATACATTTGTAGCTAATGTTGAATGGCATCTGTCTGTGAAGTCTGTTTTGTTCCATTGATTTTCTTTGTGAACATGTCTTAGCTAAATTCCAGTGGCAGATTTTTTAATGAGCAAGACCTTTCCTTAAATAATGACATCATCATAGGATCCTAAGCACAACTATGGTAGCGTTTCAGTTCTGATATTCTTTTTACGCCTAACTTCCATGTATAGTTACTAATATTTTTTTTTGTGTTGCCACTTGCCTGTGAAGAGGAAACCAATAAAATGCAAAAACTGAAAAAATATATGCAGACTACTTTTGTTAGTGAAGTCTCTGAAGAACAAGCTTAACATTTGACAGATCAGTGACTTTTCTGATTTTTAGAATATAACATGTAATGAAATTGATGGTCCATTGACTGCTTTTTTTGTTTTGTTGGATTTTTTTGTTTGTTTTGTTCTGTACCAGCTCTATGCCACTACATTTTGTGAAAAATCTGAAGAGAGAGTAAGTTTTGTTTTCTTACAAGGAAAATATTCTAAATATATTCTAAATATATTCTAAATATAACCATAACTATTATGTGTGTTGAAATAATACTTGTAAGTAATAATCTGTGTCATGGACAATTGAGACTGTATTGTCCCAAGACTTGCCCAACTCTTAACAAGAACTGAGTGAAATTTGTTGATACAAGAACTCTTTAAAAAATGTGCTACCCAGAATTTACACGAAGTCTGTATCTTTAAGCTATCTAATTGAGATACTAGACTGTGAGGTCACTAAATTCTACCTAAGTCCCCTAAAGGAACTCAAGCATCTAAGCATTTTAGTCAAACTTAATCCATGCAAATTGTACTGAGGCATGCACAGAGGTCAGCGTTTTCATTCTCAAAAACCACAATGGGCACAACAGGGCCTTTTTTCACTGAAGGCTCATCACTGTAACAACCTGCAAAAGAACTGGGAAACCTGAGCTCCTTCTCTTCCAGCCTGAGATGATTCATTTGCACATTGGTCCTTTCATGAGAACACCTTCACGCTTATCAAAGTGTCTTAGTTTGTCTGGGGAGTGGTGCTTCCATTCTTCTCGAAACCAGGATATACTGCAGCCAAAAATGGGAAAGGTATAGAAGATGTCAACTCAGTAATCCAGGGGCTGGAGGCACCAGTACAGTTTTTTAATCAAAGACCTCTCTAAAGGGAACTGTACTGGTGGTTAAAATCTTATGAAAAAGACAAGTTTCCTATCTAATTAGCTGCCTACTCTGTAAGAAAAGTCAGATTTTCTAGGTCCTTCGTGGCCATATTTGTCTAATCTGCAGTTTGGAAGGCATCTTTTTTGTGTGTGCCTTTACATGACTGTTTTTCACTCCTGTGAAAGTTACTTATTCCCATCAGCCGCAAAGTACTCATCTCACCTCTGGCACGCTGAGTAATTCCAGTTGATCAAGGTGTTGAATTGCTGGACAGTGTCATGCCAAGGCATCCCTGATCTCAGGCACACAAGGGAAAAAAAAACATGTGCCTTCTGCATTTTAAAGGCTCCATCTAAAAGGTTAAAACATAGAGACACACACTTTTGGAAACACTCTACTCTTACTATAAAGGTCTGGACCGTGAATCCCATGTGGATGCATGGGATTTCATGCACAAAAGAGCGGGGTTTAAAATATGCAGCTTTTTTTTAGGATAGCTGCTCACTGCTCTAAATTCAGGCAGCTCTTCCTGCACTCTGCATCGAGGTCTGAGATCTGTTCTACTTAAGGGTGACCTGCTGCACTGAAGCCCTTCTCCCGAATCTAACCCAAATCCCTTTTTCATAATACAATAAATATTATTGATATGATGTGATATAATAATCCTTTAAAAGGAGCTAGTAGAAGCACAGAATCAGAGAGGCCTGTCCATTGCCTGAAACTGTTTCTAATTGCCTTTTAAAGTCAACAAGAGATTACATTTGCAGTTATCAATTGCTCAGATGTACTAGTTTAAAAAAATCTCAGATGAGATAAAAAAACAGACAAGGAATCTTAAAATATTTCATAGAATTTACCAGGGTTTCTAGTTTTTTAGTGTTAGACAACAGGCTTAAATGGGACTGAGCACTAGGAAAACTACAAAACAAAAATCCATAAAGGTGAATATGTGAAACTTTTCAAGTGTATTGCTATTTGTGGTAGTATTATTACTACTCATAATGCAGTAAGTGCACACTGTATTTGGTGATGTATGAAAAAACCCCACAAATAAGGTAAAATTACTACCTAGGAAATTAATTTGTGCCACACTGTATCTTGTAAATTAACAGCAAAACAAATACATCTTTTATCGCTCCAAATTTTTATTGAGTATTTGGATTTCACAAGTTTAGTCTGGTCCTGGCACCTCTGTCAGTGCAGCCGATTCTGTCCTTATTCCTTTGATTGAAAGTGTTTGTTTGTGTTATCCATATGAGCAGCAGGCTGAATAACAAAGATTAAAGGGCACATGATTGTGTTCTTGCCAATGACAACAAAAGAATAGTGGCATGTTGCCACCTTCTATCATTATAAGCCTGACTGTGATTCTCCCTGCTGCAGTTTCAAAAGAGGAATTTTAGCTTTAGTTAAAGCACAAGGTAAGATTTTGTGGACTCATTCAGTAGTACCAAATAATAATGATGAATGTATTTCAGAAGTTAGTTTATTTTATTTCCTTCAAATTAAAGACATTTTCTTAAAGTTTTTAATCAGGTTAAACAGAACATCCTGTTGGTAAGAGATTGAGCTGCTTTAACTGGAATATAGTGCAAAGGAGATGTGATTGACTCCTGTAATCTGATCAAAGCAGGTGGAATTTTTTTAAGAGCCTGTAAAAGACTGTAAGACTGCATCTCTAAAATATGTTGATACTTGCAACAGTTTTTTTAAGAGCCTGTGGAGACTACAGCAGGTAAAAGACTGTAAGACTGCATCTCTAAAATATGTTGATACTTGCAACAATTCTGCCTCTATCCAGCCTGAATTAATTTGAACCCTCTCATGCAGTACCTACAGAACAGTTTCCACAGTTTGTGAGATGGGACAGATTAGGGTGTTCTTGGCATGAAATGATATGCACATTCCTGATGTGATATGTGCTTTGTAAAGTTTGTTAGGAGAAAGGTGCCATGTTGATATCAGATTAACATCTTCTGATGATCCAAATATCACCCTGTGAAATGAGTTGGTATTTCTGTCTGCTATAAATAAAGGTTTGTGTGTTTAGGTAAACATTTTTGTTGCATAACAAAAGAACTTTTTTCTTTCACATGGCTTTATTTTATTAATATATTCTTGGTTGATATTGATTTATATTTCTATAAACTGTCTTAAGCAATTAAATTTTAGATTAAATTAATTTTTTTCTGTTGTTTATTTATAAGCATTCTAATTTGCATAAGTGTATCAGTCAAGGTTAGCCAAGCTACTGCCAAATTTTCTGACTTGCTGTTCATGATTGTCTATGATGTTGGCAGCTCAAATCATAAGATGTCATTTTTGTTTCCTAATTAAAGTCTCAAGAAGTAACAAGTAGTTGCTGCCCACAAATTAGTTTGCTCACACATGCTTTACTGCACTTGTGATTAGAGGACATGTCATACATACAAATATCTATTCTAATAAGAAATCCTTCATGAAAAGCTTCATGAACGTTGAACCATGAGATAAAAGCTTGACTGAGCAAAACATCTGTTGATGAGTGCCTTCTAGGTGCTTGAAAAACATTTGACTGAGCCAAGCATCCACTGTAATTTGCAAGAAATGTTGTAAAATGTAAATAAGGCTGCAGTTTAATATGGAGCTTGCAAAGAGACTTTTCTTTAGTAGCTGAGTAGAGTGAGCAGACTGAATAGGCCTATCTTCAGGAACCTGAGCAAAATAAAATCTTTGGTTAAATATTTCTTTTTCTATGTAATTTTTTTGCATGAGTTACTATTTACCTGTTAAAGCCTCAAATTATAAAATGTGTGTCTATCCAGCTCCTCTATTGTTTTTTGATTAGATAATGGAGTGGTCTCTAAATTTTAAAGAAAATCTCTAGATTTTAAAGAAAACTAGAATCCAATAGGGTTAAGACAAATTATTTCCTGTTATGTCTTGGAGTTGAATAGACCAGAAAATGCACTTACTTGGTATCACTTATGTCTGTTTTGTTATTCTATATACATTCTATATTCTCCTACTAGGCTGGGAACATCAGCATTTAGGTAATATCTTCAATTACTCTCTTGGAACAATCATTGCATTAACAGTTAGGAGAAAAAGGTGTGGGAGGCAGCTCTGAAGTGCCCAGCTGGGGTGAGAAAATGTTGAAGAGCTGACCTGGGAGATTTGTGGGGTCCCTCAGGCAGTTCAAACCCTATCTCCCCTTTTAGGATAAGGCTCACAACACCCATCTAGAAGAGTGAGCAGACCTGTATCCTATCATAATCCCTGATGCTGGGTCAGAAGTACCTTGCTGGTTAAGGATTTGCCTTAGGAGTCCTTGTATTAGGACTTTCGTGACAATGCCAAAGTTTATGAACAGAGAATGTTTCAGAGTACATGTTTATGGTTTTGCCATTCCCATAGCTACTTCTTCTGATTAAGTAGCTAGCAGGACTTAATTAATGACTTAGCAGCTGGGTAGCTTGTACCTTTCTCTAGGAATCACATTAATAATTACAAAAAAGCAGAAACTTTATATACAAGATGATACATATTTATATGTTATGTTTCAAATCTCTGAAAATCTCATGCCAAGTTCAGCAGAGAAGCTGAATCAGGTTATTGAAGTAAGACTTGCTGCATGTGGCATCCCCTGATCAAATTAAACAAACCCAAATTAAAATATAAAAATTCCAGCTTATATTCATTAATCTTATTTATGTTCATTTATGTTTAGTAAGAATTTTGCATGAAGAGCAGCTAAAAAGCTGATCTTCTTGAATGGAAATCATTAGTCCCTACAGAGAAGAGGAGGAAGGAGGATCTTTTAAAGTGACAGCTGATTTCTGCAATCTATTAATGATTCCCTTGGAGAGTTTTTGAAAGCATCCTGGAGGCAAATGAATTACAGCATCAATAGTTTTCTCTGGGAAGGCACTGTTGCTGCAAAATTCCTTGTTTCAGGCAGAGCGGGGAGGTGTAATTTGCAAGCACTCTTACTCCCTGCAACCTGAGACCACATAATGTGGACCACATTAGCGGGAAAGAATGCCCACATCCCTGTGTACTGAGCTCATATGTCAGCAATTACTTCACTGCCAGTCGGCTCAAGTTTGGAACACAAGTAAACAAGCAGATGTAATAACTCTGCTTTAGTCAAGCTTGCAACTAGAGGCCACCCTTGTAAGGATCCTTGATGGAACTGAGTGAACCAGAGTGAGGGTAACAAAATGAAAATTCTGATATCATGAAAAAGTACAATTCTTTTTCACACTCAGATTTATTACAAAGCATTTGTAAGATGTATCAAAGACCGTTGCTAAAATCTAATTAATCAAAAACTGTAAGAATGCCAAGAGTGAGGTCTTTGGGTAAAAAGGCATATCTTTGTTGAATACATTCTGGGATATTTAACTTTTGGAAGTTCAATAAGTAGATAATTTTCCCATCGTGTTCTTATCCATCTTCCTGAAAGGTATTGTAGTCTAAAAACTCATTTGCCCGTCTCTTGGGGAAATCAATTGTCACCTTCATCTCAGCTAGTTTGCCAGAATTTGCCCTGTGGGTTTGTAACAAAGTTTTCCAGCATTAATAATGAAACAATTGCATGGTGTATTTTTTTCTGGGAAGAGTCTGACATGATGTTGCAACAAAAATCACCTTGAATTATCCTAGTGTGTGGACAAGGTAACCTAAATAATTTTCAATTTATTTTCAGCATCTTTTTCAAAACTTGCAGATGTCTTCCTGTCAGTACCCTGCATTATGTTCTGCAGCAAAGGTTTGAGACATATGAGTAGCCAATTTAAAATATTTTCATGCCAACCCTGACAGAACTAGTTTTAAAGCTCAGCTGAAATGTTCTGTGTAGACCTAAAGATCTGTTTGGGCTGTGAGATCGTTTGGAACTGCATAGCTGAAGTAGACATTCTTACAAAAGTGGTCATTTGTGCACTTGTATTTTCTACCATAACTGGTCCATGTAGCATAATCTGTCTTTCCCATTTTCAGGAGGCTTTGATGAAACCCATGTAATGATTCCTTCTCATTTTCAGCTAGCAACTTGAATTTAAAATTCATGTAAAATTATTATATGTAAAATATAATAACTTTTTTTATTAATTCAGACAGATAACTTCTTTGTGACTGTATCTGGGAGACAAAAACATCCATAGAATTAATCTATAAACCAACTAACCATTTATCCATAGTTCCTCTTCTATAATGTAGGTCATATTATTAAACATTTTGCTTATGGCTTAAGTTCCAAGCTCTAACTCAACAGATTACTGCACTTTTAATAAGTTATCAGTAAATTTGAAATATGTTTTAAATATGCAAGTTGCCTTGGGATTTCAATATTCATATTAAGACTTAAAATGGAAATTATTTCAAATAGCTAATTTAGATCTATGAATATTTAAAAGACTAATTTAATGTGTAGGTTGTACCACAGCGCCTAAAGACTGTTTGCAAATGAGTGAAGTTTAATGAGATGGTCTCTGTGTTTTCATTTGAAGTAATTTTAAAATATAGGTAATTTCTATGGAGCACCACATGGAGCTTTTGCTAAAAAGCTATGTTTTGTTAATGATAGCATATATATAGATATATATTTAAATAATACAAATTACTTAGTATTTATTATTTTCTTAACACAGTAAACTGATAAATCATGTCTACATGGGTCTCTAGTGTGCTGTTTCAACTAAAAATGAGCACAAAAGCACAGACAATACTCCATATAAAATATTCTAAATAATCATCCATACAAAAATATTTAAATTTTTTACATTAACATGTAAAGAAAAGGCAGAGGAACTGGGGAATTTATTTTACAATTTTTACTATGAAGGCCTCAATCATTCTTCCAGGTTGCTACTCATGCTGTCAATAAATTAATGTTTGTCTGTCACAGAAATTGTTAAAATTACAGTCCCAAGACTTTCTTTCAGAACTGAAACAGTGGTATATAATTACTATAATTGATAGACTTATTTAATGAAATAAGAAACAGAAATCTAAAGCATGAGTACTGAATTGCAAATATTATATAAATCATTATGAATTACAGTTATAATAAATAATAATCCAGGTATTTTGACTTTTTATCTGCACAGCTGTAAATGCCATCAAACATGATGGCATCCATGTACTACTGTGAACACAAGGAAGGGAATAATGATCAGCCACAAATTAATGGGCTTTTCCAGCTGCTGAGCAGAGAAATGGCTGTATGGTATTTCTATAAACTTGGCCATGCAGCTGACAGCGCTGTGCTGAGCACACCTCTGGTACTGCCTGGCTTTCCTCTCCTGGTCCAGCAAATGCTCTCCAAGAAAATAAAATGGAATAAAATGGTTTGGTTGTGGTGGTGAAAACTGTTACTGTGCACATCAACCAGGAGGATGCTTTCAGCTAACTTGCCCTGCTCTAGTGCCTCCTTGGAGTCCCATGGGATTCTCCTTTCTTTGCTTACAAAACAAAGCTGATCATTTGCCACGCTGTTTATTTTGTTCTTAGTTGAAAACTTCTGAAACCATGAGAGTACTGCATTTTTAAAGTATGAAACCAGAAGCATGAATCCAAGCAGCCTCATAGAAGGCTTCTCAAAAAGAAGCAGCCTTCCAAAAGGTTTGTGTCATACCTACCAACCTGCTGTGGATGCAGCATATGCTATAAAGCAGCTAAAAAGGCACTACATGCTAATGGTTGTGGGTTCAAGACCATATTCCCATTTTCTGAGGGAAAGCATGTCTTCAAAACTGTGTTCTAGAAACTGGCATACTGCATGTGCCTATTCTTGCTGCATTAAGAAAAAAAACAAAACAAAGAGATAACCAGTAAATTTTGTCTTAAAATAACAGTGATAACATACTTAGTCACTTGCTTCATTAACCATGAGATAGTAAAAAAGGGAGAACTAACAGCTACAACACAAAAATTGTCTTTCAAAAATCATTCTGATTAATGTCTCATTTCCAAATTCTCACCAACTCTTCATCTGTTTTCTGACCAAATTTCGTTATACAGTATGTTAAAAGGTGTAATGGAGCTTTTCAAACCTACAAACCATTTCAAACGCGAGTGATTTAAACTCATATCAAATTCAGATTTCCTTTGCCTTTGCACACCAATAAGAGAAAACATGGAGTGTAGCAAAATTAATTGAATGAGTATTGAATACTTCCTTGGTATTAACTGGAAAGCATACATAAGTACAAGTATTTTTTTTTTTTCCTTTAAGTTACATAAATACTAGGACAGTGTCTTTGTATTTAAGCCATACATATAATAAACCTTGGATTATGAGCAGATGTGTGTTTGCCTTTTTCTTCTTTCATTTGCATCAAATTTTCTTTTATCTCATCATATTCAGGATGCCTGTTCTGAAATTAATACAATTCAAATCTTTCCAGTTTTTTTTTTTTTTGGAGATAACTACATATCATACCCTTCCACCATAAAGTAATTTCAAAGAAAATCTTCCAACTTTTTTTAAATCCAAGTGTACTATTGTATATATCTAAATGCCTACACATATATTTCCTTACTGCCTACGCTTCTCAAACCATCTGATTAGAAATGGTTTCCATTTAAGATGCATTACATGTAGCAGAATTTATTACCTTACTTAGAGGCCCTAAAAAATGGGTTCTCGTCCTTTGCATATCCACTAACACACAACTCGCATATCAAAAGAGCTTTTGGAGTAAGTCCAACAAATATAATTAATCAGGCTTCTCTTAAAACTTGGTTGAGAATGTCTCCTTTCTTACTGAAGAGAGCTAGAAGAAGGACAGGAAATAATTATTTTTGCAGTAACCCAGAGGAGTTGCCATCCACCCAACCTGTGTGACTGACTCAGTGATTGAAGGAGGTAGAATCTATTTGTTTCATGGCAATGTCTTAACAGCAGGCTCTATCCTGCCCCATGCCAAACCTGAAAGCAGTTCAAAGCTTCGGGAAGCAAGAGAAAAGCAGAGAAAATAACACTACAACATAGAAATGCCAAGAATAATTATTGAAGTTTCAAAGTCTGGCTATTGTGCTCTAAGCTGGCATGATTTTACTTTCAGCAGTCAGGTAAGTATGAGTCTTGTTGAGTACTGACAGTGGTGTCACTAAAAGTGCCATCACTCTAAAAAGTCATTTGCATTTACACAAAGTTCATTGAAATAAATAATGTGAATCTATATTTTCAAGAGAATATTATGCAGATGGAAAGACCCTGAGCTTGAGCAGTGGGATTTGAGATGTCTTTTAGTTAAGTCTAGACACTTTCCTACTTAGCATGCTGGCTGTTTTCAATTCCATTCTGAGACATCTCCCTTTAGTGTGACAATGCAGATCATTCTCAGGAGACATTTTATTACATCATGTTACTTCACCACACAACTTACAGGCCTCCAAGTTCCTTCCATGGATTAGTCTTAAACTGATAATCTCTGATCTTTTTATGTGAATTATTTTATGCAAAACAGAAGTTAAGCATCATTCTGAAAGGAATAAAATTGCTTGATACCATTCTATTTCAAATATATTCTGTCATTGTATTGACAGTCAGTTTAAAGCAACAAAATCCAAGCTATTTCTAAAGATGTATGCATATATTTCAATGTAAGGCAAGACAGCCTTTGCTGAACAGAGGTGTTATGATACTGCTGTCAGAGATTCTGAGGTATGGGCTAAATGAAACCTTAATGGAAAGACCTCAGTAATGAAACCTATTCCTGCTTGATTTGCTACAGAAAAAACATTTCTGAGAAGGAGAAACTCTGTACCTTTATTCACAAGTATTTGGTTTTTGAGATTTCTGAGCTTAGCATTAAGGGTTTGAGAACATGACCATGTGTCCTGCACAGCTCTGTCAGATGTGCTTTATGTTGGTCACTCAACAACCAATGGAGAGAATTCTACTTTACAGAATCATAAAATGGTTTGCGTTGGAAAAAGAAAATCTACTTCCAAGCCCTCTGCCACAGAGAGGAACATCTTTCACTTGACCAGGTTGCTCAGAGTCCCAGCCAACCTGACCATGAACAACTCCAGGGATGGAGCAATCTATTCCAATGCCTCACCACCCACACAGTAAAGAATTCTGCCTTATATTGACTCCAAACCTACTCTCATTCAGTTTAAAGCCATTTTCCTTGTCCTGCCATTTCCCCTGTCACAGCAAGCCCCTGTAAAAAGTCTCTCTCCATCTTTCTCATAGGCTCTCTTCAGGTACTCACAGGCGTCAGTTAAGTCACCCCGCAGCCTTCTCTTCCCCAGGCTGAACAATGCCAATTCTCTCAGCCTTTCCTCATAGCAGCGATGTCCCATCTCTCTAAACATCTTGGTGGCCTCCTCTGGATGTGCGCCATCAGGTCCTTGTCCTTCCTGTGCTGGGGACTTTGCTGGATCATGTCAAGCCTCACATGTACCAGCACTCCCAAGTCCTTCTCAGCAGGACAGCTCTCCATCTGTTCATTCCCCAGCCTGTGTTGGTACCAGGGGTTGCCCCAATCCAGGTACAGCATCTTGCACTTGATCTTACTGAACCTCATGAGATTCCTGTGGGCTCAGTTCTCGAGTTTGTCCAGGTCCCTCTGAATGCCACTCCATCCCTCAGGTGTGCCAACTGCACTGCTCAGCCTGGTGTCATCTGCAAATTTGTCAAGGCTGTACTTTAACTCTTTGTGTCATTAATGAAGATATTAAACGAGTTTAAACTATATGGGCCCCTCAGCGACTGCTTGTCACTGATGTCCATCAGGACTCTGAGCTGTTGACCACCACTCTCTAAATGCAATTTGTTACTATCCAAATCTACTTACAATCTAGTTACTACCAAATGCAATGCAAGTTGGCCATGTATTTGTAAAGTCAATTACCTGGGCCTACATTTAATATTAGTGAAGTTCAGCACTTTTTAAATCCTCTGAGCTGTGCCAGACCTGTAGCAAACCTATGATTAAAGAACTAATGCATTGAAATGAATGTTTTATTTACAGCCCATTTTACCCGCAAAATGTTGATTGCAATACAGTAAAGACTTGCTTGGGTATCTTACAGAGTTAAGCATGTCTTTGTTTTAGCATTTAATTTGTGACGTTCTAGTATTTCTGTGAAATATCACCAGAAAAATAATTTTTCACTTAGCTCTATTACCTCATTTATAAGCATTTGTCTGCACCATGACCTTGTAATAAGTGTGGTTAGCTGCTGTCTGTTGTCAGTCTGAACAGTTCTTTGAAGAGTACAAGGAAGTGTCTAATTTGTACCTTACTATTTATTAATCTGCTGTATTATTGTGTCAAACATCTTTCCAAAGTGTGTTGTGTGTTGTGGTTTAACCCCAGCAGGCAGCTCACCCCAAACAGGTACTCACTCACTGCAGGATGGGGGAGAGAATCAAAGCAGTAAAAGTGAGAAAACACATGGGGTGAGATAGGACAGTTTAACAGGTAAAACAAAAGCCACACATGCAAAGAAGCAGAGCAAGGAATTCGTTCACTGCTTCCCATAGGCAGGCAAGTGTTCAGCCATCCCCAGAGAAGAACACCCCAGGAAGGTGTTCAGCCATGCCCCTCATCACACAAAATGATGACTTGGGATGACAAATGCCAGAACTCCAAATGTTCCTATTTTTCTTCTTTTCCCCCAGCTTTATATGACCCCAGCCAGTAAGGGGTATCCCCTGGGCCAGTTGGGATCTGCTGTCCCAGCTCTGTCCCTTCCGAACATCTCATGCACCACCAGCCTCCTCACTGGTGGGGTGAGGTGAGGAGCAGAGAAGGCCTTGGCTCTGTGCAAGCATCGCCCAGCAACAATTAAAACATCACATTATCAATCTTGCTTCCATCAGAAATCCAGAATATAGCCCCATACCAGCTACTACAAAGAAAATGAATTCTGTCCCATCCAAAACCAACACAACATGTTAAATACAAAAGTCAAATCCCAGTTTCACCATATTTATTACACCTCCCTTCAGGAGCTTTCGAAAGCCAGATCACATATTTGACTTTGCACTTGAGCTATAAATTTATCCAGGGTATATCCTGCTGCAAAATCAGAATTGCCAGGTAATTGATTGGTTTTTTCCCACCTTTTTTATTAAGGTCAGCATTTGGCATTCTAGAATCCTATATTCTAAGGCATCCTGCCCTCAAATGAGTCTTACAATTGCGCCAATTTGGGACAATGCAATGATAAAGCCAAAGCAAGAAGGTTTGAGCTGGCAAGACATCAAAAAAAAAAAAAAAAAAATCAACAACATTCAAGATTCAAGAAATAAGACCTGAAATAAGACCTGAACCATACTGTCAGAAAAGCATGCCAACTTTTGTGTTGTCATCATATTGCAAAAGTTCCATACTGTTGTCTCCTTATCACAAAAGTTTCATACCTTCTTGGTGTTTGCTCATGGGCAGCTCTTCAGAGAACTGACTCTCTCTTTCTACAAAGCAGCCAAGTGACCTCAATTCCCTCCCCAAGCAGCCAGCCCACTCTTTTATAGCACTCTTCTTCTCATTGTTCACAGCTGTGACCTGTTAGGGTCAGGCCTCTTCCTAATCTTTAGTAATTGGCCCAGCTACAACTCCTTAGGGGTGAGATTACTTTCTGCACTAATTTTATTTTCTTATATTCTATCCCCCCACGCTTTTGAGCTTTGGCTCCTCAGTCAGAATTGCAGGTAGAGGTGGCACATACTCGGGAGAACTGACTTCTGTAGAATCAGAGTAGGCAAATGCAGCTGTAAGCCTGCTGTCTAAACACTCAGTATAGCACCTAAGTTTCTGAGATCTACATAAATATACTGCTTCTAATGAGCACCATTTTTCAAAAAAATTTTGGTTTCAGAAGGTTGAACATTTTCATATAAGCAGCAAAGACTCACACAGTGATCCTTGTTACAAAGTTAGAAGTGCTTAAAATAAACCATGGGTTTTTTTAAAATAGAATTTTGAGACTCTATAAATGCAGACAAATGCATCATATTTTCTTAAAATCAGTTTCAACATTTAAATATTCTCTGCTAATCTGTATAATTTTCTTGGTTTTTCCTCGTTTCTTAGTTTCTCTTTGCAACTCAATACCTTGGTATGATATATAACCTCACAATATATTACTGTTTTCCTTTTGTAATAGTTTTCAGTGATATCTAATGTCAATTTTAATTTCTTTAAAATAAAAATAAAGAAATTGTAACATTGACCTAATGGTTTTATTTGGGTTTTGGTTTGATTTTTTTTTTTAATAGAAAGGTTTAGTGACAAACCAAATAAATTATCAAAAAGAAGCTCTTGAAAGATTCAGCATAGCTGTAGAGATAAAGGTATGCATTGTACAATTAGGAATAACTTGGTTCAAGATGTGGTGAGGCTTCTGATAAACACAGGAACAGTCTTGTGTACTAGATCTTTCAAATAATTTAAATAAAAGCAACAGTAATCTGTCAGCGGTTCCCCATTATATACATGTTAAAAAAACAGATTGCATATTAAAATTGCATTTCTGATCAAAATATGTTCTTGGTTACAGATGAGCTGTTACTGAGTAATTTATTTAACTTGCTGAAGACATTCTAATGAAAGCAGGTATGAAGTGGTTTCATAGGATAGTGGCATCAGTTGTAAGATAATGTGAGATATAATATTCCTATATTTCCTATCAAGTCAGTGTCTCTCCCTCAGTATTACTGTGAGGTCAAGAGGTGAGAAAAATTTGTCCACATAAGAGATAAAATAGGTATAAAACCATGTTGCAAACTGAAAGCTCAGGGATTCAACTAATGGAACAAATTCTCTATGAGAAAGTTTTTCTGTCTAGTTTGCCATATATTTATGCATCAGTATATATTGGTATATATTTTAAAAATTGCAGAGGACTTACTGTTCCACTTCCATCTCAATTACTCTATGGAAGTTGAGTATGTTTGTGGAAGAGAGCAGCCTAGGAGACAAAATCAGGGAGCAGAATCAGAGCCTCATTGTACTAAATAACCAACAGATGAATCAAGCTGACAACTGAGAGGCGACTATTTGCATTTGAAAACAGAGTAAAATGAATTTGCTACTCTGAGGTCTTAATCTTTCTACTTCTAATCCTGCAGGTAGCTTAATTCAAGTCAATGGCATCACTTGCCTGAGTAAAACAAGCAGGATTTAGCTCTTCCTCAGTGCTGTGCAATAATTAAATGAGGAGCAGAGAGCACTAAAACTGACATACAACAGGCTTGCCTTCAACTCCTTTGTGTTTGCCTTAGGAAGACGGACACCCAGAATTGCTGTTTTCCTTTCAAAGGGCAGACTGTGCATACTGCTCTTTTTATATTTTAGTCTTTCATCAGGAAGTAATGAAAGACACTGCACTTTCCTCTGCAAGGCTTGTTTGCACAGGAAAATTCACCAGTTTATTCGTGGTGGGATATAATCAGACCAGAGTAACAACCCATTGCTAATACTGATATGCCAGAATAGTTACACCAGAAGTATCTCCATTTTATACAGCACTTTTGTTCTGAAAGTATGAACATATGGCATGTGGCTGCACTGCTACACCTACAGAAGTCTTCATCCATTGCCTGGGATTATTTCCTATGTATTTTAAGTGTCCTCCTGCATATTTGTTGATGCTCTTTTTGAAATACTCAATTCTATACTTACACAAAGAGCTCCAACAATCCCCTGTAGCTGAGTTTATCTCAAGCACCCACAATGCCTCCTGCCAATATAATTCAGGGGTTAATCCCCATCCAACAGGGAGTTTGGAATTGCATATGACCACGATATAATCAGGGCAATTATATGACCAGCCTTGACCTCTCTCCACTGTGATTTTTGTTAAAGCTTTCACTCCCTTATCTCCCTTATATCAAAGCCACCACTTCCCAAGGAGGGAAGGACCAGAACTAACTCTAATCTTTTGTCAGCGACAAGTTTTTTCCAGAGAAGCAGGTTTCTAGGAAGGTGGTAGGATCCCATGGGGATAAGAGATGAGAGAGGAAGATCTGTAAGGCTCTAAGCAAATGTCAGGTAGGGCCAATAGATAGAAAGAGAAAAGAAGTATATGAGATCTTATGAAAACGAAGCTCCCTCATGCCTGTCTATGGCCACTGCTCTCCTTCAGACTTTTCTCATTCCTGTGGTGGTCTGGACAACCATGTTGCTTACTTCTTTTTACCCTCCAGAGTCTCTCAAATTGTACAAAAAAGCAAAAGAGGTAAAGCTGTTCCATGGAAGAAGGAAAGGATGCAAAGCACAGGAAAGTCAGAATGATACCATATAGTTGTAGGCATAATATTCCTCAGGTGGAACAAAAGACTGTATGGGAAGAGACAATATTTTCCAGGGTAAAGCAACTCTATGTCCATCTCAGGAACAGACAAAACAATCCATCCTGCCATAAAATAGCTGCAGGATAATCTGTCCTGGAAAGCAGCTTTGTAGAGAAGGACCTGGGGGTCCTGGTGAACACCAAACTGTCCATGAGCCAGCAGTGTGCTCTTGTGGCCAAGAAGGCCAGTGGTATCCTGGGATGCATTAGAAAGAGCTTTGCCAGAAGAATGAAGGATGTGATCCTGCCCCTCTACTCAGCCCTGGTGTGGCCAAATCTGGAGTACTGTGTCCATTTGTCATAAGTCCATTTGTCATACTGTGTCATGTCAATTGTTCATTTTGTGGCTCCCTGGTACAAGAAAGACAAGGAATGAGAAGAGGATCCAGTGGAGGTTTATTTTAGAGGAGTGGAGCAACTTTGTTGTGAGAGAGCTGGGTCTGTGTAGCCTGAGGAAATGACTGAGGAGGGGATTTTATCATTGTATACAAACATCTTAAGGGGAAGAGTTGAAAAGGTGGGGCCAGGTTCTTTTGAGTGGTTTTGTGAAAGGACACTGGGAAAGGTCTGCAAACTGAAACATAGGAAGTTCCGTGTGAATATGAGGACAAGTTTCTTTACTCTGAGGGTTCCAGAGCAGTGGAACAGGCTGCCTAGAGAGGTTGTGGAGTCTTTTTTTCCGGAGACATATAAACCAACTCCTGGTCACACAATTGTGTGCAGCCTCCTCTAAGTAGACCGGCTTTAGCAGGGGGTTGGACTGGAGGAACTCAGAGGTCCCTTCAGCCCCAGCCAGGGCTTGAAATATTCTGAGATACAGGAGAGCCAGTACCAGATCCTACTTGAAACCACAGGGCAAGAACTTCAAATGCAATGATAAGAAAAGTGAAAAGAAGAAGAAAAGAGCAGCACCTTAGCTGACCCTTCTTTATCTTCCCCACTCAATAATTTTCTCCTTGTCAATTTTTCCACTTCATCTGCCATGCTAACAAAATATCTCAATGACAAGCTTCACACCTGCCAACACCATGATTCCCCCCTTTACTAGCTCCTTTTGAGTCTTGGGTTAGGAACAAAGGGAAGAGAAAATTAGAACCATCAGTAACTGTTTCTGGGCTGTTTCCTTATCAGAGATGTAAACTGCATCACAGGAGCTTACATGTGATATTTTTTATTAATTTTCAATGTTATAGTAATTAGGCTAAAAGCAATAAGCTGGGACACTCAATGCTGTTATCTAATGTGATGTCTCAGCCCTGTAATTCTAACAAAAGGCAGGGTGAGAGGTATTGTGAGTCATTTTAAATAATCCTTAAACAGGAAAGGAAATAAACCACAGATTTTCCCTTTTTTGTCTTGCCTTTTGTGTAGTAAACAGCAGAGCAAATGTTCTTCTAACCTAAATGGGAATGTAAAAGGAGTGCTGTATCATAGCAACAGCCAGAGGTTTGTCTCAATATTTGAATGATTATGAACATCCTTGTTAAGTGTGTAGTATACTGCTATGCCATAAGGAAAACCTAGTAAATTACTGCTATAAAAGTGAGCTGTTGAAGCTGAGTATCTTAGATTCCTTAATGATGGTATTTATTTAGCACTGCAAGAGTGAATTCTTATTCCCAGGCATTCTTTTTAATGACAGGAGACATATCATAAGAAGATGAATAATAAGTCCTGATATACTGGGAGCAAAAACTCTCAGATGTGTTTTGAAATTATGCTTCACACAAAATTGAATTTTCAAATCAATGTGCAAAGTAACCTTTTTCAGGAATAAGTTTTCATGTCTACTGTTCAAACTGGGTGAATTGTCAATGAGCTGTAATGGGGAAAGCTTGTTTCATTGACTTTTGTGGCAAAAATAGCATCTTTATTAGCATTTCATCTATATTTGTCTAGAACAGGGGTTACGTGGTAGGCTGGAGGGTATTTTTAGATGATTTTTTGCACCAGTTTACTTAAGTCTGTTTTGTCCAGTTCTTAAATATTGTGTGTTGCAACCAAGCAACACAACTAATGTTTTGAAAAGCACCTAACTATGTTCTTACACCAGGGCTGCATTCACAGAAAAATGTGCTGTTACAAAAAGTCCCTTGCAAAGGCACAGGTGGCCAGGGGATTCACTCTGTAACACCATGGGAGGAGAGCACCATGCACAGCAGGAGAAGTATTTCTGTGATGTGTTTGTGTGTGCATGAGTGTATAGAATCAGGGCTTTTGAGGGGGAAGCATAAAACCTCATCAAGTCCGATAAAGAGCTGTTACAGCTGCTGGTCAGTAAGACACATGGGGGGAAGGTATCTTTAAAAAGTTATTAACATGACCCTGCGTGAAGTACTTGCATTAATCTAGAGTAATAAACCTAATTGGACAGCAGGCTTCATTTTTGTGCTGGCACTCCCTGTCACAAGTTAGTTGTTTTATTCAATGTAAAAAATATTCAGCAGGAAGAATGGAGAGTATTCTCTTTCCAGTACAACCTTCTTACTGCCTGAAAAATGGAAACGGTTATGAGGAACATGGAGAGTATAGCTAACACAGCTCATTACCCTTCAGATGTATTTTAAGAAACAGGAAACTTTAAAAAGCAGGTTTTTGAGATGTGCCTTTATTCTGTAGGAACAAGCAAATATTTCCCAGTGGTGAATCCTGACTGAAGTAGCCACTTGTTCCAGCTGTGACCACGCCTCTGCTTGTTCAACTTAAAGAACTGCCAAACAAGGTTATTGTTCTTCAGTGGGAAGTTTGGAGGAAGAAAAAGCATCTCCATTGTTTAGCTCCAGCAGATTAATCAGTTTTTCCCTAAAACTTCATGACAACTGGTACTCTGACCACATCAGATTAGTTAGGGCTTTTCAGCACGCCCGTGGTTAGCCCATGAACACCAGTGTGGGAACGGAACCTCACCACTTCATCCCATTTTGGTGCTGAGTGACAGTCTTTAAATTCTAGTCGATGGATATGTTTGTTTTGCGAAACATAATTGATTGCTGATTTTGGGGATTTGTTTGCCTTGGCATGAACTGGCTGCTCAAGGTTGGCTTTGTCTGTGGCAAATGTTTTGGGTGGGTTTTTTTGTGTTTTTTTGTTTGGTGGTTTTTTTTTTTTTTTGTTTTGTTTTTTTTTTTGAGCTACAGTATTTTGATCTGATTCTAAACTAAAAAATAAGTACTGATTTTGCTAGTGATGTGGGCCAAAGTCATCTAATATGCTCCTTTATAGGAGCTCTGACAAATACAGAGAGAAAGTAGGGAAAGATAATAGAGAGGCTAAATAGGATATGCATGGAATATCTTAATTTTGGTACAAGCTGGGCTAATTAACTTTAGTTCCTTTTAATGAAAGGGTGATAAATAAAGCTGTATTGAAGCTCTTGTCTCTTATCCTTTCCTTGTTTCAGTACTTGTATTACTCTATTTTGTTTCTCCCCTAATTTCTGTAAGTGTCTGAGAAGAATCTGGCCCTTTCATTTTAAGGAAGAAATCCTTGAAGTCAAAACTCCACTCTGGCACTAAAAACTAGTGCAGAGTACAAAAGACAACAATTTCCCTGAGCTGGTTTCTGGAGGTGCCTGAAGGTGTTACCCACCTTGGAAACAGCTTCTCTGCACTGTAACCTTACTTCTTTTGGAAAAATGGGTATGTTCATTTTTCCTGGACATGAAAATTTGACATGTTTGAGTCAAGTTTCTTTTTCCTGTAACCATCCTCTCCCCTCAAATTGCTGTCGTAGAGATAGATTTTTCTTTAAATTAAAATGAGAGTTTCAGAGTGCCCCTCTATTTTGTAATAGCAATGGATAATGGCCTGTAGTCCTTTGTCACTGAAAAATACATGCTTTCAGCTGAAAAGATGCATTTTTCTTATCCTTGGTCTCTCTTCCCAGCCTCTTTGAAATCTGAGAAATGATGCAGCAGATGCTGAACTGCAAACTAGAAGACATATATGATTTAAGTGTCAGTTGCCTGGTATTTTTTATGCCTGGTTCTTTTAGTTCACTATGACAGAAGACTGCAGCTGCACAAATTAAAATAGAAATCTTAAAAAGATTACAATTTTTATTTCTTTTTTTTCCCCAGCTATTTTTAAAATTTTCAAAACTATGTATTCTTTGTAAAATAAAATCAATATTTATCTTATTATACTTTTTTACATGCTAATTTTATTGTTTCCAGGGGCAACTACAGAAGAAACAAACCAGTGTGTTCTATGTTTATTTTCTATTTATTATTGTGTTGTGGGCAAAATGTTTGGGAGGATAAACTCATCATCATATTTTTGCTCTGTTAAATTGGCCCATTCTTGATGCCATTCACAACAGCCTCAACAGATTCCAGGGAGACAAAGGGGCTGGTGGGCTACATTCTACCTTTTTTCCAAATGGGAATTTGGGAATGAGGTGGGGTTTTATAGTTGATGACATCACCTATATACCAGCAGAATGATCATATGTGTTGTTTAACCAAGGGCCATTAGCTATTGCTTGGGAATGTTTTAAATATTAATATCCTGGACACCACTGCTGTGTGGGTTTTCTTGAAACTCACCCTTCTATGAGGAATAATATATAAAGGAGTCAAAATAAATAATTTGGCTATGCTACAGCTAAACAGTGTTTGTTGTATAAGGGAAGCTCCCTGTATTGTTATGAACTTTGATGATTGCATTTCCTTTTAATCTGTTCTCCTAAAACTGCTACAATCACTACACCAATTTGGTTTCAGGGTCACGACTCAGTCCTATAGCTCATAAGAGAGAGTCCAAGGAATGATGATTTATAAAGCTGCAAATTCATTTGAATGTTTACCAAAAGATACTTTGTAGCCTTTGCACTTGCTGCTTTCCAACTTCAGATTCTGTTTTAGGGTACAATCCAACCTGAATGCATTAAGGTCAGACTATTTTTTCCCACTTAATTCACCTTTTCAAATTTTGAGCAGACTCCACACCAGAAATGAGCAGCCCAGCAGTATATCTTACTAATATCAGAAAAGGCAATGCCTGAAGTGGTTGCAAAGATCGATGAGGGAGCTATGGAGAGATGACTGACATAAACATTTCAGCTATGGAAAGGAATGAAGCTATTGAAGAGGAAAAAAATCAGAATAAGGAACCAGAGACCTCTAAAGCAAAAGGTCTGGCTCCATTTCTATTGAAGATACATTGAAGTCATCATGATTTTTCTGTAGGCTACAAAGAAGGCTTAGGTTTCAGTTTGTTGCTTTGTTAATAAAAATCACTTCTCCACTTATAAATAATCAAATGTTTTAAGAAAGGTGAAATATTTTGCAATATTTTGGTGCTCTCTTGAGGCATTCTCACATCCTCCATGTGTACATTGATTTTTCCCTCCTTTTTTCTACCCATCACCTGATAGTTTTATCCATTGGATGGATTAGAGATTATGTTACTGTGATGGTTAATCACTTGTGAAGGATAATAATATCACAGTGGAGCTGGATGAGTTAAATTTAACGGGTGTGTAGCTGACAAGGCATGTACAGGATAAGCACTTTTATTACATATTTCTCAGTGCCACTCAGTTCACAGTGTGCTCCACAAACATTGGCGAGGAAATATGTCATGTGCCAGGGAATGAGTAAGAGAGATTTGTGTGAAATATGGATGCCAAGAATGTCTAATTATAGATCATGAAAGTCCAAACAATAACCAATAACAAAACCCAACAGAATCATTCCCTCAAACCAAAGGTGGATTAATGATTTTTGCAGACAACCGACATAGTCACCGAAATTCCTATGTGGTCGAGAACCCATGGGTAAAGAAGTGGCCTAGATCTGTGGTAAAGAGGTTCTTGTCATGACAGAATGCAGGATGAAATCATCTTTACTTGTGCAAAAGGCACTCCAGCATCTTAAATAGAAAACCCTGTGTTAAGCTATGTTGGAATCGGGGAAGGAGCAGCTTTTTCCCAACTAGAAAAAATAATTCTGACTTGTACTTCCAACATTCAAAATAAGGCAGCAGATGGAGTTGCTAGGAGACAGAAGGCAAAGAACAAGAGCATGAATGTGCTCTAGTGTCTCTACACAATAGCAAAGAGTATATGAAATTAGCTGGAGCTTTAGATCTCACCATCAGCTATGACTGTTACAAGTGATGAAATGCAGTCTTTGTGCTAACCAGAATGATTAATTTGAACAATTTTAATAAGGAGCTCTATGACAATTGTATTATGTGATATTTAATGCTGCTCTGCAGGCAATCCTTGTAATGACAAAATTACAGTATAATTCAGATAGGAGAGATCTTGGGAGGTCTAGCCCAACCTCCTGCTGAAATCATGACCGGCTCTGTGGTCAGACCAGGATGCTCAGGGATTTATCCAGTCATCTGTTCCATGAATGGAGATGGTGTAACCTCTCAGCACAACCTGCTCCTCCTGACAGCGCTCATGGGAATAAAGGTTTTCCTCATCTCCTCTCTGAACCACTCTTGCATTTATTTGTGCCTGCTGCCTCTCAGCCTCACACCTCTTCCTCGCTGTGGCTCCATCTCCTTACTGAGATCCCAGCAGGTACTGGGGTCTTCTGTCATGTCCCTCCAAAGCCATCTCTTCTCCTGACTGAGCAAGCCCCAGTCTCACAGCCTAGCTTCATGGGACAAATGGTCCAGCCACAATCATCCTGGCTGCCTCTGCTGAACTCATCCCTGTTTATTGCTGCTTCCTGTACTCACAGGAGCCTAAAACTGGACACTATTATTCATATGACCTAAGAAATGCTGGCTTTTCTCCTGTTAATGCGGTTCTGGATGATATCAGCCATCTTCGGCATCTTTTGCCAAGGTGCACTGCTGGCTCGTGTGTGGCTCATGCCTAATTTTGAATCCACCAGCACAGGAGGTCAGCAGGAGCTTGCTGCCACTCCAGGGATTTCTGTTGACTGGCCAATATAAGTGCAAGGTGATAGTGCAAGGTGGAAAGAGTAATAGGGTCATAGGCAGTGTTGATGAAATGTGAAGTGAAAGTAAAGCCTGGCTGAGATGTTGTCTTGGGAAAGATGAAATGGATGAAGAATGAAAGAAGTGTCAGTAGGCTTTGATTATAGCACATTTAGACTAAGAATGATTTTGTAACAAATAATTTTCTTTTAGATGCATCTCACGTAATTTGACCACCACTGGATAAGAAACCATCATGAAAAGGGCTTTGTTAAATAGATTAGAGAACAAGTTTAGAATATAGATATTAAAATATCCATTGAATGCTTAAGTTCTTCATATACTTTTTATGATAATTCTATTTGGTGAAAAAAAAATCTATCCAGTTTTAGGAAAATACTTAATTTAATCATAAATATAAGAAGAAAAGAGTTTATCAGTTATAGTATTATGAGGTCATCAGATTTTGAGAGAGATGTTCTTGTGTGAATTTTAATAAACTACTTGAATAACTATCAATTCTGTAGAACAAAGAAATATGGTGAGCAATAGCTAAGTCAGTACTTAATTGGTTCCATGAGTGGAGAAAAATTGCCAAAGAAAAAAGTGTGCTGGGAAAAATCCACTGGGTAAAAGTATAAAGTAGTATTGTTCTTATGTGAATTTTAATAAACTACTTGAATAACTATCAATTATTAATTTAAATATTTATTCCAAGAGCAATTTTCAATAAATTGTCACTTTATTTGAATAATAACTAATAAAACTACAAAGTGCCACTTTTGAGCAATTTATTGCATGTTGATGATGTAGAACTCGGCTTGTCCTGTGTAGAGGTCAGAGTTACCATTCTAATCATAGTTGTTAATGATCAAAGAAAATCCCCAAGCCTTGTTTGTGTTCTTATGCAATAAGGTTGCAGTTAATCACAGAGCTGACATAAAGAAAAGAAAAAAAAAACCACCAAAAACCCAAATAAAAATAAAAGTCAATAAAAATAACAAAATTGTTTATAGATCCTTGAAAATGCAGATAATAAGCTATCTGGACAGAGCCACAAGAAGGACAGAAAATAGAAACACATTGGGGTGAAAGTGGACAATGAATCTGGGAGGAGTCACCAAACAAGAAAAAGTAGGGTGTGCATGCAGGAGTCTGTACACAGCACGAAGCCCCAGGGCAATGCTGGTTAACCAAACCTGATCTACAGCATTCAGCACTGGCTCTATCAGTGGTTAAAATAAAAACAAACAACAACCCCCCCAAAAATAGGCAAGTAAGTAAAGTAAGTAGGGCATTCAGTGCATGACTGGCTGGTACTAGTTCTCAAGCTGAGACTTAGCAGGAAATGAGCTTCAAATAAGCTTCAGTAGTTGGCATAACCAGACTTTTCTCAGTTGCAACTTTGCTGGGTTTGGCTTGCACGCAACCTCTGTCTGAAAGGATTCAGCAGGGAAAGGATGATTGTGTCTGTGCTGGTCCCACCACCTGCTCTAAGGATGGATTCCCACTTCTTCAATCAGTGAATTGTGTTCTACAACTTGCTGCACGCCCCCTCGAGCAGCCTGGCCCTATCTATAGCACCAGGATATGACAGATGCAGCAGCTATCCCTTGCAGCCACTTACTCCCAGGCATCTTAAACGCTGGTGTATTTGTGCAGGATGCCAAGGGTGTGCTTGCATAAGGGGTTATGTATTATGACAGCTCACTGCCTGCTAGGAAGGGGTTTGAAGGCTGGGCCAGGTGGAGGTGGTGGGAGCTGGCTTGCTTCCACCCATAGTGCTTATTGGAGCAGGCCCTGAGATGGTTTTATCATTGAGTCATTTCCAGGTTTTAGCTGGGTGGATACCAAGTTGCTCCATGAAGGATCCGGCATGTGCACGTGGGCAATAGGAGCAGGCCCAACTGACAGCTCAGATGTACCCAGAACTCATGTTTGCCAGGTACTTTAACTCAGTCTTACCACCTGGCAAGCCTTCAAAGTGAAAATAGGCACATCTCATCTAGGAAAGCAAATGTTCACAGTCTTCACTGCAGTATGGAAACCTTCTTTCTGCTAATTTTCAAGTCTCCACATCCAGAGTACTATAAATATTTACAATATTTTCCCATGTGCCTATAGAATGTAAATACCAAACTTGTAGAGAAATCATTAAGATTCCGACCCAGGACATGCCTTTTTAATGCCAGTATAAAAATAAATAGCTGGTAATATCCCTGATCTTATTATCCAGGGACATTGTATCTGTGCTTTAAAAGGCAGAAATTCTAGGATGAAATTAGATAAGAAAAAACATTAACTGAGTGATGAGAACACTTTGTGTTGTCTGCATGCTTTGTGAATGGAACAAGTTCCCTAAGTGCTCAACAGAAGGTTCACCAAATCAGATTTGAGGGGAGGAACAAGGCTCTGCACTTTCTTTGTGTCCTGGCTGAAGGAAAGGTAGGAGGGAGCAGAAAGAAAAGGGTGGACAAAAACTTCCCTCCTTGCACTTGAACATTGGTTCAAGAGCTCTTTGATGCCTTTGCAGCCATGCAAAGTTGATGTAGATTTTCCATTCCTTTCCTAAGGGTAATAGTGGTTCTCTGCATTGAGCTGGCATTCAAAGCCAGACTGGCTAGCACTTCATGGTATGGCACCGCCAAGCCAAGTACAGCATCTGAATTGGCACAGAGTGTGCTCTGTGAGTCTTTCTGTGCCTTGCTTCTTTTTTACAAGGCTTTTTCTACTTGTGATGTGCTACTAAAAGTCTCCACCTGAAGACAGGTTTTTTTTTTCCTTCAGGGTGGGCACACTCTTAATTTTGAAAGTTGAAATAATAACATAGAGTTGTTATCTTTGCTTTTTCCTTTATAATTTCAGCTCATGCTCAAACATTGAAAAACTAAGATTCAGATCCCTACTCTGCTGATGGAGAGCTCAACCCCACCTTCTCCACATTCTAGATAAATCCTTTCTCTACCAGGCTACTTTGGGTTCAGATGCTCCTTCCTTCTATTTCTGGAGTTGTGGCACTATACAATTCTGCCATTTGTTCGTTTGTCTGCATGACTCGTAGCCCCATGGTTAGATTACCTTTTCAGAGAAGGGAGATGTGGATTTGAGCCTCCATCAGGTTCGGGACAAAAGATGGACTAAGTCCCAGGTCCTGGTGAGTGTCCTAGCATTTGTATAATTTGACACAGAGTGGGTGATACTGTCATCTTTGCCTTTGGAGGTACATAAAGAAAAATTACAAAGTCTGTTTGCTATTTTTATGGAACCTCACTTTATTGCAATTTGTCTTATTTTTACATCAAGTACTGGATTGGGATCTTTGTGGAGGTGAAGCAGATGAGAGGTATCAGGTTATGGTTGGTGTGACCCTTGGGATATGTATGTTAGGTCAATCCTCATAAAGCAAATTAAAACCAAACAAGAAGGAATTGGCAAGTCTGTGTGATTTTGGGGGTAGGGTACATAAAGCAGACTTGCTCTTGCAGTGTTGGATACAGAGCCACATATTCATTCTCAACACTACTTCCACCCCAGGCCCTTTTAGGTAGAAAGAAAACAGATCAGCTCTGGAGGAAGTGTTCTGTTGTTCTTTCTCTTCACATGCACATCTCCGGTGTGTCTGTGGCACTTGGCACATTGTAGTCTGTCATCATTCCACAACTTGGCTTCCTGTGGTGTGAAATCATTAGCTGATTTAGGCTTGTCAGGATTGGCTCTGCCTCGTGGTGCAGTGGGAAGACATTCCTGTAGAGATGAGTTCAAAAGCAGTGCTGCCACCTAGACAGCAGATGCCACATCAAGTGGCACTGGCAAATTAGGACACAGACTTTTCTCTCCTCTGACCATCTTAGCAAAACTTTCAAGGTATCTCTATTATATTGTCAATTTCTTGTGAATCTTTCTGGAAACAAAATTTGCTTGGGGGCCCCTACATTCCTTAAATTTGTGTATTCTATACGTTGTTGTCATAAGTTCTTATATGGGTGTGGCAGTTTAATGAAGATGTGGTGAGGAGGCAATGGGCGAAACATTTATTTCAAAAGGCAATAAGAAATGCTGTAAGATGATCTCCTGTCTTTCATTAGATTCTAGTGTGTTATTTATCAGTGAAAATGCCATTGCAGAACGGGTTCACACAGGAAATGAAACTTCAGCAAAAATAGAGGGCAGATAAAATCAACATTCAATTCAGCTCACTCTGTGTAAACGGAAAATATCCATATCATTTTGAACTCAGGGACATGCAAAATCTTTGCTGGTTTAGGGTTTAAATTAACACCTATCTAAAACAGCTGTTAATATGCTTTAGTGGTTCCATGTACTAAAACTAAATTTATCTTCTAATTAAATGAGATAGTCAAAACCTAGCATTTAATCTATCTTAATGAATTCCTAAAGAAGGGATAGTGTTTATTAGCCTCTTTTGACTTTGTTGTATTAAGAATGATAAAGGAAAGGAATTTAAAACTGGTGAGTCTAAATGAGTTTTTTTTCATTTACAAGTGCAATTGTAATAATCCTTATTTATTTCAAAGTAATTTTGAAGGTGATAGAAACAAGTTTTTAACCTTGGCAATTGGATAATCTCAAAAAGGGGTAATGGTATAAAATTACCACTCCCTCCTCCAACACAAAGCAATTATTAAAATTTGTCAACCTGACATCTTGGGATTTTATCTGACTTCTTGCTGCAGAGGCAGTGAACCTTACCAGAAAATTCAAATTAATAAAGAGGGCTTATTTTTGCTACCGAACTTGATGGTCAGCTGTCTACAGATAGAAAATCCATTTGAAAAGATTATAAAGTATGGTGATTTAGAAGATGTGCACTTATTCCTTTCCTTTCAGCTTGATTAGCCTTTTATGCCTCACAATAGTTTGTCTAAAAGAATTGGCAAGTTTGAGGGAGTTTACTCAGCATTTTGAATTTATAACAAAAGCCCACAACATGGAAAGCCCATCTTGGTTTGCTGCAATGCCAACAGCTCTCAAAGCCATGAAATATAGTTGACCATGATACAAAGGAACAAAAAATCTTGAATCCTGAACATATTGAACACATCTGCAAACACTGAGCAATATAAAAAAAGAAAATCACTGGACTTTTAATGTCAAAAATCTGATGGGAGGAACCTATTTCTCCTCTCTCAACAGCACATCCATTCACTCCATCTGCTTTCCTCCCTACTCAAATCAGCATTACTGTTCTACGGGGTATAAGCTGTTTTTCACCTCTCTGAGTCTCTTGGCTCTTCCACAAGTGTTATTAATGTTGGGAGTCATGCTGATTTCATCCCATTCCTAGTAGTAAACACCACAGATTTTGTCTCATCAACACAGGGCTATCCCTGTACTTGTAAATATAGCAGTGCCAGGAACCTTCCTTCAATCCTCTCTGGCCAGCTGGCATGGTCTAGTCTTGTTCTTACAACTGAAGGCTCATAAACAAGTTTGCTACATCCCAGCTAACTATTGGGAAATAGTGCATGGCTTTTCTAACTCTGGGCCTAAGCTGAGGATCTGTTTGGGAACCGGCCAGGGCCTCATACCAGGGACTGTTTCACTTTTTTAACAACAGAGAAGGCAAAATCACAATGTCAGCGTCGGTCTGCCAGTATAGACATAACCAGGTGGATTTCTTTTTAAGATCTTCCTGCATCTCTTTCTGGATCCATAGTCTTCTGGAGCTGGTGGGAAACCTTCTTGTGGGGAACCTTCATCTCTCTGCTCCCAGCCCAGGAAGTAGCACTAAAAGCACAGGGGGGACCCCTTAAAAAATATTTCTTCAGTATCCTTGTCCTGACTGTGGAAAAGGAAGAGAAGTCTGACTTTTGTTGTACAGGGACAGTGTTACTTCTTTTCTACAGACAGTGTCTTTATTGTCTGTCCCTTTTGGGAAGTCAAAAATTTAAAATTTCTCAGGGGTCAGAGTCTGAAAATTTTTCAGAAGGGAAAACAGCACAGCACAGCAAAGAAGTTAATTTTTAGAAGATTCATTTCAACTAACACCTTTGACAATCTGGTAAAATCTTACATGTTTCGTAGTAAAAGATACTATTTATTTATTTCAGAAAAAGCAGGTTAACAGCCTGATATTTCCAACCCAATGCAAAGAGAGCATTATGAGAGCTGAGGCAGCACTTAAGTCCCACACAAATCTGACTCCCTGAGATTTATTTCTGTAAACTGTCAGCCACAAACTCCAAATAATGAAACTGAAGTGCAAAAAAAAAAAAAAAAAAAAAATTCCTCTATTACAGAATATCTTGCATAATATTAAGCCTCAAAGATTTCCATTTCTAATTTTATCGTAGCTTTTTTTTTTTTTTTACTTTTTGTCACACAGCAAGAAGGGCAGAGCTGCCACATCCTTGCATCTTGTGATGTGGTATGTAAGTCAGCTGAGTCCTAGTGTGAAAAAGAAAACAAAGCATTTCTAGTTTGCCCCAAACACTTCTTTTAATTGTACATTTAATTCATCATGGGCCTGTCAGATTTCAGACAACGGAATAAACAGGCTTTCAGAGATGCTGATGGCTCCAAGCATGACTTTTTTTTTTTTTTATATTGAAACAGTTTTTAGTTCCGTTTGTTTGCTACACAGTATTTTCCTCAGTGTTGTTTTTATGCTGAACTGAGACTTGGCACTGTTTTCCATTGGAATGTTACACTGTCATGTAAGGTCAAAAGGGAAAATGCCACTCGGTGTTTCCCAGTGATTGTACACATGTAACATTTCCTTTCATTGAACTCAGCTTTTATTTCTGAGAATAACTGTTATTTTAGCTTGCATCACTGCAGATATTATTAGTCATAAACCTATGCAGCTATTTGTCTTATGTTCAATAGTCAAAGAAATCCTTCCTTCCTTCCTTCCTTCCTTCCTTCCTTCCTTCCTTCCTTCGAAAATTCATTCTTTTATCTGTAAGCTCTTTACAGATACAACACTTTAGTACAAATCTATTATAGTCTCTGCTAGAATCCCTCCAAGTAGTGTCTAGAAGCTTTTAGAGAGGGAGAGGATTGGATTCATTCATTCTTTGATTTATTTTGAATCACAGCCTTTTGAATGACAGAAATGCAATGCCCATTACCTTGGAGATGGACACATCTGCAAATCTGTTAAATAACAGAGTATTGCTTGCACAAGCTGTAATTTAAAGGTTGAAAAACCTTGCATCATCCCTGAAATATAAAACCGCAGATGCTGTTTCCCAACTCTGCATTTTACAAAGCTCTGAGCCAACTTTTTAAGTAAGCCCTTGTGTAGTCCTGTTCAGTCCTTTTGAAGAGAAATTAAGGGTATCTTTTTTATTTCAGAGTGAATTCATCTGAATGGAGACAAATTAAGAATATCTCTCTTTTGTTCTATTTGATTGCTGGAATGTCAGTGGAAAATGAATCTTCTTCATTACAAAATAATTTCCTTTTCACACATGACCTTGTCTGAATACATTTTTAAGCACTTTGCACTTACCTAGTGCTATATTACCATAGGTCTCTGGCTGCAATAGCCTGTGGGTTTATATCAGAGGTGAGATGTCATAGGACTCCAACTCTCTAAGATAATTGTGAGGGTTTTAATTATTTCTGAAATGTCCTTTAAATCCCATTCGAGATGGAGGTCCAGCTAAAATTGAGTCACACATCTCAATTCATGATAAATGATCTTGATATGATTACTCTTGCTGTTCAAACTCTTGCAAGGCAAGCAACTTTCTGCAGGAATGTCATTAACCACAAGTAAAGGAGGCTTGATTATCGTTTCTACTATATTAAGGTTTCATGTTTATACCAAGCAAACTCTCCAGTCAGTTTCAGTGAAGCACAGTGCACTTGGAATGGGCAGGTATGGCTCAGTAAATACCCCTGTATGCACATCAGCTCTGGTTTTACAAGCAGTAGATGTGTGTTAGCATGGCAGTGGCCCAGGGTGAGTATTCCCACCTCCAAGGGAGGGCCAATTCCCATAAGTGTAGTGCTACATTAAAACTGCATTGCATTGCAATTGGGCTAAAGCAAGCTGCAATATCTTCACACAGCGATGCATTTCAGGTACATTCACACCCAGATACATGCAGCAGATAGAAACTGCTCATCTCCAAAAGTGTATTTACACTACAACATTGGTGAACCTTGTGTTTATCCCAGGTTCCAACACCTTTTATTGCAGATGTGTTATTTTAGTCTGATGGGGAGCAGGGTGGCACTGGAGTCCATATTATATAAAATGGATATGGACCTGCAATACAGGAACCTTCATGATTTGATTGGGGTATGGAATACAGAAAACACAAGTCCTCTCCCACATTATAAAAAAGCTGTCCTTTGTTTGAAATATTCCTGGATCAAACACCAATTTCTGCATGATGTGGCCATTTTAATTTTCTCTCCTCTGCAAAAAAGAATCTATTTTTTATTTAGGTACCAGTGTGAGATGGGTGGTCAGAAATACCTTGACTATTGAACAACTTACAAATGGAATACAAATAACTTTCACTAATTTTGGATGGCAAAAGCCTCAAAGTTCTAAAATTTAGCTTAAAACTGGAAATCAGCTTCTCTGTTGCTACACTTTGCAGTGAAGTCATAATTGTGTGTTTGACATTAGTCTGTTGCCATGGATAGTAGGAATCAGGGTAGGATGTGATGACATTAAAAGGTCACTTCAATCTCTAATAGCTATGGTTCTGGAAATGACTAATGGCATTGTGCTGCTACAAATGTAGAGCTGGAGCAACATGATGAACTGTAACTGACTCTTGTATAAGCATAAATACCTCTGAGATTTAGAAGAAAGGATGACAGAGCCCTATTAAGTGAATGGGTTTATTTTTCATCTTGCTCTTTTCTGAAAGAGATTGCATACCTGGTCATTGGAGAGAGTAATTTATTTGGTACAAAAATGTAATAGCAAAATGGGTGTATCAATAAATGTTATTTCTGGTATAAATCTATGATTGTATTTAAACAATTAACTCTGGATAATTATTTACAGGGGATTTACTTGGACCAATAAACATCACTATTTTGGTATCTCAGAAATTTCAAGACTCTTTTAAGATGTGGCTCTTCTCATCTGATCATAGCAAATAAGGGATAATGTTTATTTTCAGAAGGAAATATTTGAAGTGTCTAACTGAAACCACGGAGTTCCTGCTTGATTTGGAACAGTTGGGCTTGATCTGGCAGAAGAACATGACCGAGTCATTCTGAATTGTTAGCACAGTCCCGGTGATGATGTCAGAAATCTTTAGGGGATGGGAAGAGATGGAGCACAGATTTCTACTACAGAAAAACTGTTAAAACAAAAATGAACTCAGCATATGTAAATTGTGAAGGCTGTTTTGTAGAACTTTTGTGATGCTCTAATATAATCTTTTTATTTACTCATGCAGTTCATCAGGAAATTTAAAAAAACCCCATATATATATATATATATATATATATATATATAAATCAAATACAAAGTCTTTCCACCATCCCTCTCCCTTTTAAAAATATTTTCTTCCACTTCCCTTCCCTTCTATTCCCTTTCTCCCTCCTTCGCTTCCTCCCTTCTTTCCTTCCTTCTCTAAATTTTTTTTGTTGAAGGCATTCTATAATCTGTCCTTCTATTAAGCTGGCCATTTTACCACTTAGTTGTGTAACCATTTTCCATCTGCGATGTATTTATTAATCAGTCAGTGTTGCCACATGTTTCATTGCACATTTTGCATTCCTAAGAGCTGTTTGTAGGTGGTTTCCTGTGTTTGCAAATCTGGACAATCCAGCCCAAGCTGCTATTCACTGCTGCTGAGAAAAGTGGGAATCTCCTGGCCGTTTGCAGAGGCAGTTGCACTTTGCCTGTAGCAGGAGAATAACCAAAGGAAGAGTAAATCCTTGCTTTAATCTCGAGTGCAGAGGTAATTTTTTCTCCAGTATTAAGTTTCCTTCTGAGGATGCACAACTGCACCATTGGAGCATCTGTCTTGTGTCTTGGCACATGCTAGAGATGATCAAAGCAGCAGATTTTGTTTAAAGAAATGGAAAAGCAGGGTTGCAGAATATCCAGGGATGGGTACAAAACCACAAAGCAAGGAAGAATCATAAGAACCAAACTATATTAAATGTGGTTTTTTCAGCAGTTTTCCAGTATGCAAAATGACAAGGTAGGTCAGGTGACACAGTTCTGAAATAGTCCAGTCACTTGTATAGGGCATGTAGATTTGGGCATGTAGATTTTTTTTGCTATCCATTTTTCAGTTCTGTAGATAGTCAGTCTAGCCATTAAAATAGTGTTGCTATTTTCCATGGCAGTGAGAAGCAGCATTTTTTTACTAATATTTTTTGTTACTTATGAGACAAATTTAAACTCTTCTATTAAATGACAATGAATAAACCTAGGCATCTGTTAATGAGAAAAAGATTCTCAAAATGAAGCTGATTTCATTCATACTCATACTACTTTTATACAAACATAAAATTGTGTCAAGCAAAGCATTTCCGTAGTATTCTATAATTAATGAATTAATTTAATGTCATCAGTACAGAGAAGGCAGACATTCTCAATACACAAATAATCATTGAAATACGTATTTTAGGCACCTAGTTCTTTTCAGGAACTTGAGCTCTCAAGTATTGCTTGTGAGTAATCATCAGTATCAGTAATCTCCACAAGATTTATTAATGCCTTGCTAAAAAGCACTGGTGTAACTGTCCAGCACTGTTTTTCTTTTCATATAGGGAGATGAAAATCCCAAGCTCTGTCATCATCACCTGGCTTGCATCCAATAATTTGAAATTAATTTAAGTGATCAAGAACTGGGCGTGAACTTCTCTTAAATATCAGGAGAGTAGGTAATAAAATAAAACCAATCAGTCAAATTGTAGCAGCTCTTTACTGTGTCCTCGTGGGAGGAGAGGGTGAGATCACCGGTTCTGTGAAGCTGAAGTGACCAGCTGACTTCTTTGTCTGCTCGCCTGCGTGCGCTCCTCTGGCACAGCAAGAGACAGGCATTGCTCCCTGCTACCTGGGCTTTCCCATGGAACCCTCTGCACAGTGCAGCTCAGAGACCTGGTGACAGTTCATGGCTCCATAATTTTATTTTTTCTTACGTCGCACCTGTAGAAAGAAACAGGTTAATTAATGGGAAGAGTGATGCACAGCTTTGCTTCTCACTGTTATGACTCTGAGCAAGGCCCCGTGAGAGCACTGGGAGTAATTATGTTATATTTCCTTCTGGTTTAGCTACCAGGCCTGGATTTGTTCACAGCAGATTTTACAAGAATTTCTTGCCGTCTTTAAGACTGGCATATGTCCTCTATGTCTTGGAATACTTTAGGATGTTTAAAATTTGTAATTTGTAATTGTAATTTCAATTCTGAAGAACAGATTTGCTGAGCTACCTTCTATGAATGAAACAATTGTACCTCTGGGTGTTTTCAATTTTTTTCTCTTAAAGTTTCATGTGTCCCTACTGCATTGTAATGGATGACATGATTTTGTGATTTCTTTATTCAAGACCAAAAGCAGTTGATTTCAATTTATACACAATGTGCATTTTTATTATTTGTCTTCTCTAGAGTGATAGAAGGTACAGAACTGTACAGTTAACACAAAATACTACAAACTGAATTCTTAAAATACAAGTTATACTTCTATATATTGTGTGTAGTAAGACAAGATTTCCTTTTTCATGTGCCAAATAGGCTTATAATTAAAGCACAGCTATGAGAAGATATGCTATCAGTCAAAATTCACCTTGGTTTTGAATTGTTAATCTAAAAGCCATCTAAATGAATTAATCTAAATAAAACAATGAAAGAGGAGTTGTGTCTACTTGTAACTGAAAGTCTGTTGTAATTTCCTGTACTTTGAGGAAGCACCAGTCGAGAATTCCTCAATAGTTCCTGTAATTTCAGCTGGAAAGGAAAATATTTTTAAGGATCTCCAGTTAGAAACTGCAGAGAGGGACTTAATACACTGTAGTTACTCTGAATTAAGATTAAAATGTTGCTTGATAGACCCTGGCTTTTTTTAGTAGCAATTATTCTGAGTGCATGATAATACTTGTAAGTAACTGTGTGTGCTCTAAGCTCTCCACTCCTTGATATGCTCTTGAACTTGTGCCATTTTGTACGGGTCACTGAATCAAAGGTTTTGATGGGGTGACAGAGGACTGACATTATAAAATTAACACGTCCTGAATTACTATCCAAGAAACACAGACTCACAGACAGTGTATATTTTTAGAGTTACACTCATTGTTGACTGACATTAAATACACTCTTGTCATATTAAAATGCTGTTAGGGCTGCTACTTAATAATTCACTGTGATGTTGTGATGGCATATGCTAAATATTCCAAGAAATTTTCAGTTTTGAACTAGTTCAATAAGAAAGGGTTGTATCAACATAATGTATTATTATATAAATGGTATTTTCAGTGCTGTTCACTGAGTATTGTCAGATACTGGTCTATTTGGTTGTATAATATCATTACAGTTTATGATATCCGAGACTCCTAAGAGAAATTTGATGCAGAGACAATTAAACACGAGTACGTCAATGCATGTGCACACCTGTGTATGCAGAGCTCATAACTAATTGCTTTCAGTACATTTTAGATACCAAGAAGAAGACCAGCATCCAAAAGCTAAGCAAGCCACACAGATAAACTCCTTTTTGCTTTAGGTAAGTCTTCAACTTCTAAATATGCCTTACAAGCAGCTCTGCATCTAAGATGCTTGCTTACGTTTTAATCAAGTGCTGTCAAACATTTTGTTGGCTAAGGGAGAGATTAACCTATAGCTGTTTACTCAAAGATCCAATGGCAAATAAATTTTACAGTGTTAAGGGATGATGGAAAATTATCTGAGAACCATTTGGGAGTTCTTTCATGCCCTGCCAGTTTGATGACCTAATGAGCAAATTTTTTATGCCCTGTATATGGATTCTGCAAATATCTGGTTTGCAGATTTAGCATCACTGCAAGGATCCAGTTTTCTGCTATCTGTGATAAATGTATACTACAGTGGCTGATAAATTAAATTATCCACATTATCTTACAAAAATGCATTCTAATATAAACAAAACTCAGAGCAGTTCACTGGCCTTTACAGGATGTCAATGGCCTTTACAGGATGTCAGAGTAAAGATCAAAGGGTTCTTTTTAATCCTAAAATATTTTAGGGACAAAAATGCACAGATTCATAAGTGGATAAGTAAGTGATATAAGTAGCCACTCCTGGAGGAATACTGACTTCACTGGAGTCAGTCTTCTTATTTCTTTCTGTCTTCTTTTCTCCTTGAATTTTCTTAATAGACATTCTGAAAACTGTATTTATATCTGTTTGTTCTGCTTATTTGAGCAGGTTCTGAAATGAACTCACTAGCACAGGTAGCAGGATTAGGCAGAGACTGCAAAGAATATAGCCATGTATGTCTATATTCTTTCTATCTATCTATCTATCTATCTATCTATCTATCTATCTATCTTCTTTCTGTCTATGACCACCTTATTTCTAAACATTTGAAACACAAATTCCTGATGCCCTCCCCTGCAAAAGCACAGTAGCAGTTTGTCTACTGAATATATTTATATTTGTTTAACATTCCATATATGAAATTCCATTTTTACTGTGTCGATTAGTAGCTTCAATGAATAAATACAGCTTACTGATGGTCACCTGCTTCAAATCCAGTCTGTCTGGAGAAGATATTCTACACTGCCAAGACTTGTGTGGCATGTGTGATATTAAACCCAGGAAAGCAATTGCTATCCTCCTGATGTGTAGCATAAAGACATACTCTAGAGAGCTCAGCTGAATGATTCTTGCTTTAACACAGCTACTCACCTAAAAAAAAAAAATATAGTGTGTTAATATTCCAGATAACAGTATTAGCTGGAATTTCACTTGATCAAAGCAAACAAGAATATAAAAGCAGCCTGTTTGAGGAAAAGGACAGGGAAATTTGTCATGAGGGGTTTTCTGGTAGAAAATACTGGCTCCAGATGGAGGAGATTTAAAGAAGTGGCCAGAACAGTACAATGGAGAGGAAAAAAATGGGTTCTGTGGGAAGTCTCCTCCAAACTGATGTGCAGAGTCTTGAGGCAATGCCATTATTCTATGGAGATCAATGGGACTTTTCTCTTGGCTTTAGAGCAACCAGGATTTCACTTTTGATGCTTATCGCTCATGCTTGACCTTGCAGGCAAGGAACTCATTGCAATTTCAAGTGCCTCAAAAAAGAACCTGTGCCACATGACTGCTGGGCTGAGTATGAAGCCAGTCTTTATGTGTCAGAAAGGCAGAGATACACTTAATGCAGCTGAAGTGCTTTAAAGTCAGATTTCTGTATCAGATCACTGTGTTTACAGAGCAGGAGGAAAGCTGGGCATGTCTGGAGTTATCCCACATGTTGACTCACAGCTATCCTATTCAGAGCCAAAACCACTCCTAGTAACACTTCCAGTCACCAACAGCAACTGCCAGCCAGCAAAAGCAGATAACAGCAGAGGTAAACTTCCAGTCTGCTTTAGCCTGAAAACTTGAGTCTTGGTGGAAAAGGGATTTTAGCTGTTGGAAGTAACTGGAGGCACATCAGGCATCCTCTATCCAGCGGTCAAGTCTTCAAAGGCTTTGTGAGCAGTGGAAGTTTTTGCATCTGGAAGACTCTCCTGAGCTACAGTCTTCAGCGCCAGAAGTGGTAAGTCTGTGTTGTAGCAATAAGCTTAGCTAAGGAACTTAAAATGGAAATTAATTTGAAATAAAAAAAGAACATATGTGTTTGACTTGCAGTGTTTTCCATATAATCTCTGTTTAATTTACAAGTAGAATTTCCCCTGTACTCCTGCCATCTGTAATGTGGGTTCTGACTGTCCTGAAAAGTACTTTTTCCCATCTTATTTCAGAACCAGTACATGAATTCTTTAAGCTGCCGTCATGAAACTGTTCAGTCATGTAGCTAGACTACTAAAAAGTCCCATTGATACAAAATCCAGTCTCTAAATACTTAGCAGATTTGGAAAAATATGATAAATTGAATGCATGCCAGTATCTTCTGACAATATTTCAAGCAGAGATGTTAGTGAATGTATACAAGAACCTCTTAAAGATGTCTTTAACAATTCCTGTACTTTATTTAGGAATTCATCACTTTTCAGTTGTAAGTGAAGGATATGTGACACTCTTTTATTATATTGCAAGGAAATTTTAATGCTATTTAATGTGTGACTTCTCTAAAAGATAACCATAATTGTAAGGATTGGGATGACCACCTCATGAGGGACAAAGGACTAAGCTAGACACTATTTGTCCTAAGTAATTTAATTAGTTTTTAAACTATTTTCAAAAATCTTTGAGGAAATAAACAGTATCCCACTGCCAGGTTTAATTTAATGGCAACTGGCACTGAATTCCTCAAAACCTTTCCAGAATCTAAGGTTATACTTTGTAATTGCATTTATATCTTGACCTATCTAACCTTCATTTTATATATCATGCACAAACTTCCTTCAGGATTGTGGACAGTAGGTTTATGCACCTATCTGATATTAGCTCTGAGTTTAGCTTAGCATTTGTTCCTACAGAGTTTAGAAAATGTGTTTGAAATAATTTAATGTAACTTATTGATTGTATTTACCCAGTAGATAGAAGATTATATTTTCTTGGATCTAGAACAATAGTCTTAGTTACCCCCAAGCTTCAACAGGTTTCAAGTTCGGTTCAGATTTTGACTTGAATTCCATCAGTATGAATACTTGCTCTGGCATCTGAGTTGATTGACTAAGTCACCTCAGGCAATTGAAATCTGCTTCAGTTCATAAAATTGGCCTGAGATATGAGTTATCTGGCCTCTTGGTTAAAAGGTGGGCATAGATGCAGAACTTGGGCAAACATGCATAATGAGATTGAGCAGCTTATGGGTAATCACCAAGGTTTTAGCTAAAGAAAAAAAAAAAAGAAGAATTTGGAAGAAGTGAAAATTAAATAGGGTAACATTCACAAATGAGACAACATGTCATGAACTCTAAATAAAACTAGAGATGTCCTTGCTATTGTACCAGCTTCTCAAGCCAGACCTTTGAAGCTCTGCAGACACTACTGAAAGGGTGAGGGATGACTAGGTCTGGCTCTTTTGAGACTGTACAAATCATGGCTATATCCTTTCAAATGGATAGTCTTACACCATTGATCTTGGAAGTAAGATGAGAAGGCCTGGATGTCCCATCCTGACCATGAATGCTTGGACCAGAACTGCTGTGGTGTGTCTCACTTCTGCTTTGTGGTTTCCAGTGCAATGCCACATCATTCCTCCTCATTTCTGTGAGCTTTTGCTGCAGTTGCATATGAACTTTTCTGTAGCCAAGTTTTCCACAAGCAACATAATATATAAAATATGGCTGCCATCCAAAGCTAAATATTGTTCCTGTTCTCTTTCCTGAAATGAAAAAAAAAAAAAAATAACCCAAACCAAAAAACATTATGATAGAGTCTCCTAGAACTGTCTCATAAAAGGAGCAAAATTAGGGTGACTTTTTTAGCTCTGTTTTTCTTGTTGCATAAGCAAGTGAAAGGAAAGCATTACATTTCTATTGTCACTATTTTGTTTGTTTAGAATCTATAACAAGGAAATGGCAGCAGACAAAAGCAGCAGTATATGTTCAACATAAAATTTTGCAAAACTGCAATAGCAATAGAGGAAAGATTGCTATGTGCCCATGGAAATATTTGAAGAGTAGCCAACAGAAATGTATCTGAGCACTCTGAATAAAGGTATCCCAAAATTTAAAGCAAGAAAATTTAAAATCAATTTTAACAAGACTAAAGATAATATTTTCTCTTATTCGTGTGTGAAAGAGGATAGAATGATAGAAGCCCCCCAACAAAATGAAGTGGATTTCAGCTGCCATTCCTCCCTTCTGGGATCTGTCACGTTTGTTGAAAAAATCTCTTCCATTTGTTGTGTTGAAGGGTTGATAACGGGTCTTATTTTCACTGCTCTGTTTCCACCTAGTGCTCAAAGTACACATTGCACCAAGCTGTGCGTATGTTCTAGAACCCAATTTGGCAATTCGGTGTCGCTCTCTGTTTTCAGAGAATCTTCAGTACAAATAAGCAAGTGTAAGATTAAATATCACTTTTATAAAAAGCACCTGTTCCCAGAATAAAGTCTGTCAAGTGTCTGTATGTTCTTCACTGCATGATCTGTGCAGAAAGAGGAGTGTCAGTTCTTTGGTTTAACTCTTAAAATTCCTCTTGTGGATTCATTTTTGGTGGTAGTTCTCTTGTTAACTGAAGACAAATGAATGCATGTGAATAAAAAAGACCACACTGCAGTAACTGAGAGACATTAATTTTGCTCACAGGCAAAAGTGTGTGCTCGGGATGCAGACTAGAAGGGATAGCTAAGACACCTGGAGGCTCTGAGCTGGACTCCTCTCGATAGTCTTTCCCCATATAGTTCAGGGTATAAAGCACCTTTCACAATTTATAACAATCATAACTTTTGAGTAACACAACTGGAGGATTCAAAAACTTGATGGTGTTGTAGGATGAAAAAGTGGAGAGATTTTGTGATGGACTATGAAATCTGTATTTTTTTCAGGCGGTTGAAAAGAGCTAATGACACAGCTTGTGGATTTACCTTGTCAAATGTAGCAGGGGTCTTATGGACAGATGCAAGCATACCCTGACAGGACAAGTGATTTTTTTAAATCATTTTCAGGTCCTAAGACAAAATTTTGATGATATATATGGTTATAAAAAGCAAAATAGCTAAATAACTCTGGGCTGTACCACAGGCACCATCTGAAAAACAGAGGATGGTTATTTCTCCTGGTGTCTGGCGTGTGGGAAGATGGAACCTCCTGTTCCACAATTTGTAGTTTGAACATTTTCTTTAGGAAAAAGGCTTAAGCTCCTGCATTTCCCTTGTGCTTTTGCTTTGAGCGTGTGCAAATATGGATGAGTTAATGCCCAGACTAAGAAACTGCAGTGTCCTTGATTTAGGAGAGCGTGGTAACCTCTGGTTTAACAGGTAGGAGGCAGCACAGCTGTGGCCACCTTTTCCTGGGTAAAAGGAGTGTACCAATCACAAACGAAACAACATGTCATAAACTCTGGATAAAACAAGAGAGGCCCTTTTGTACTACACCAGCAGTGATAACATTTGTTTTATAATAAAGCTTCTGCATCTCCTCTGGTGTATTATGTGTCCAGCACTGACTGCTGCATTAAGCCTCCCTGAAAACCTGTAGAGCACCAAACTCCTTTTAGGTCATCTGGATATTCCTCTCCCAGTTTAGATGTGAGGCAGACACCAAGATACTTGCTTCAAGCCATGCAGATACCCCTACAGAGGCATGTATGTATGTCAGTAGGGAACTCCAAATGCAGTGATCTTCCTACAGAGTTGACATTTTTCTGGGTAGAGGAAACAGGCAGGCTGAGGTTTTTTTTACAGTTCCAGTTTTAGATTTAAATTTCATTTTACAGAACTTGTCTAATCTTTCAAAAGACTAAGTGCATAGAACTGTATAGGTCAGCATTTTTTCTAGCAGAACCTCCTTGTTAAAATACTGTATCTTTTTTACCACTGTGAACATTGCTATGAACTCTGAGCTACAGAATCATTCAAGTTTACACCAGTTTCTGTTTTGCAACCTTCTTGCTTGAATAGCAAAATCAAAATTTATTTACAGTCAAATTCTCCTAATTTGTGAAATAATTAAGTAGTGCTTTTAATGGAGAATGCACGGGGAGGTGTAAGTGAACAGTACTATTGTATTATGCTGTTGCTGCCTGAGCTCTGCATTCCTGAAAGAAAGTTTCCTGCATTGAAGCATAGGTTTGCTTTGGTTTGAGTCCTTAAATGATCTGGCAGGAAGTGTGAACTAGGGAAGGGATTGCTGTGGATGTAACTGCAGTATAGAAGGCAGCCCTTGAAGAGGTCTGTGAGAAAGTCCCACCCCTCTGGAAGCAGCTGTTCTTGTCTTGGATCATAGTAAGGTGAGGGGCTGTTTTATTCTCTACAGTTGCCCAGTCAGGTGAAGACTATCCAAGCCTTGTATTATTTCAGACAGAGTGTGTCTTTCCAAGGGGATGGAACATAAAACTTTTTTAGAGGAGGAAAACCTACTCCCTGTGTCTGAAAGCAACTATCAACTGGTGCAAGCAGAATAAATTATTTTTTGAAAGAATGGGAAGACTCAGTATTATCCAATATAATTAAAATTAGCACTTTTACTTCTAAATAATCTTTTGTAATAACATGTTTAGGGTTTCTTGCCATATCATCCTTCAAGGAACTGCTCTTGGCAAAATAAAAGCTTATTTCCTTACAGGACTGTATTTATGTAAATACTTAATAGATGATTAAATTAAATTAGCACTATGTCTCCTCTTCAGACTTGTCTATATAGTCCTGTCCTGTGATCTTTGCACTAATGAGTATTTGGATGAAAATATGTTTGGGTTTTTTTTGAGAGAGAGAGTGTAGAAAATTAAATCAATTAAATAAATTATCACACTTAAAAATGGGGGCTAACAGTGCTTCAATATTCGTAACATTTCAATGGCAGTATCTTGGTTTGAATCACTCTATTCTTTTGCAAAGGGTGGTAGGAAGAAGTGCCCTTCTGCTTTTAATGTTTTCCTTTAGAGAGGCATGGACACATTAGATTATACCTACCCACCATCCAGGACAGTAATTTGTTTCTGACAGAGCCTGGAGGGAGATGCTTCAGCGGATGGTGCAATAAGAAGTAAGTGCACTGCTCTTCCTCTAATATTAAAGTAATACATCTGTCCATACAGCTTGAGCAGCCTCCTGAAAATTCATCTTGTGGTGCCAGAAATAATGAATAAACCCTTCACAGATTTTTCTGTGTATTGCACTGAGTGATTCTGAGCTACAGCAGAAGCTCTCAAGTCTGATCCTTCCTTGAATCTTCAGTGTAACAAAATAGAATGGCTGCTGTGACTTGAAGGCACTGCATGGGGCTGGGAGGCAGGGGCAACAATTACTGGGGCACATCCCAGTCCAAGACCTGTAACAATTCACACCTGGACATGCCTAGGTGTGTTTACTGAAAATCACTATCCACTGAGAGAAGTGAGCAGATTCTTCTTTGTGTCTGTTATGAGGGAGTAATCTAATCCCTTGTGTTTGTGCTGCTTTGTGACGATTTCAGAACTTGCACTTTTCTTGGTCTTAATCTCAACTTTCTCCCTGAATTTATGGGTAGAACTTTTGAACGTCTCAACAATAAAAGTAAAGAAGTTCGAGGGAGGTCAGACATAACCAGAGGATATGTGACCTCACCACACCAGTGACTTGTCTGCCACTTACACTCAAAGCTGAGTCAGTCCATCTCTGCCTGCCTTAAGGAATGCATTGAGCCAGGGATCCCTGATTATGGAGCCACCTGAAATTCCCTTTCCCTTTGTACAGTCACCTAGGAGTGGTCAGTGCAGAATTACTGAGGGCAGAGAATGTCTTACATCTGCCTTGCAGGAGCCTTATTCTGAACTCTAGCCATCTGGAACTGGAGACAGGTGGGTGTTCACCACCATTTCCTCAAGGTATTGACTAAGGACCACTCCATTAGCTACAAATTGATGAGAAAGTAATACAAGGGACATGTGGCCACCTTGGGATCAGAGACTGCATGAACGGCCCAGGGGCCAGAATTGAGATTCCTCCTGATTGTACGGTGGCACACTTTTCAGGACAACTATAGAGAAAGCTTGTCATATGGAACTTTAATTTTGTACATGACTGTATTTAAACTCAGTAAACTAATATTTGTATTATACATATATTAAATTTACTGTGGAATTAAAACACATAAAGTAGTGCTTAAAGTTTCACTCATCTGCATACTATCTATGAAGTCTGCTTCTAGTGTGTGGTCATATATTTACCTGAATGCATATTCTGTACCTTGTTGATAAATCAAAGCAGTTGTTTATTTTACCTTCCACAGTACTACTGCTAATGAGATACTGTACATCTGTACTCAGATTAACTTGGATGTTCATCATGGAACAACTTCTCTAGTACTTACACAAAACTGCAAGTGATTAAATACCTCAGTGGAAATACTGCAATAAAACATGCCTATTTATTATGTTCATCTCCTTTGCTTCTAATACAAACTTATGCTTACATTTAAACATCTTCCTGTGTTTTGGGCTTCTAATATTCTTTCTTTTTGCAAACATTTTAATAGTAATTTCTGTCATAACAGAAGAATGAAAATAAATCAGTACATTTTAGTAATTACAAGAAATTATTTAGAAGGTGGTAGTGAAGATGGTTTACATTTCATTGACTTTATAATTATAGAGTTGCCAATGTATGGGTGATTACCTCCTTCCTTCTTGTTTGTTATTAAACGAAGTGTTCAAGGAGGCCCTTAATTTTTTTCTGCATGGTTGTCAGAGATGGGATGTGGCAAGAATGGAACAAAATGAGGAAGGAAGCAGGTTAATGCTGTCACATGAAAAGAAGACCTATATAATTAAAGACAGAAAGCACGGGCTTCTTTTCAAAGTTATTAATTCTGGCTTGGTCTTCCCTCTGGGATAGTAACAATTTATATATGGTGTACATGCTGCTTATGGAGAAGAGATATTGGCTTTCATCACAAGAAGCAGGATGGTCTGTGCTTTAGATGGTTGACTCTAATCTGGTAAAGCCACTAGTGCTGTATGCCAGGGCTTAGTGCTGGGGCTGATACTGTTCTCCATACTTATGAGTGATCAGGACAAAGGAGCCCAGTGCCCCTTCAGCAGATTCACAGCTGGTACAAACGGGGCAGACTGGCTGGTGTGCCAGTGGTTGTGCTGCCATTCAGAGGGACTGAAACAAGCTGGAGAGCAGGGCAGAGAGGAATCTCAGTTGTAGCAATGGTAAAGGCAAGCCCTTATATCTGTGGAGGAATAACCCCAAGCACGAGTACAGAGTACAACCTGGGGAGCCACTGGCTGGAAAGTTGCTTTGCTTAAAAGGTCCTTGGAGTGAAGGTTTTCAGGAAATGGAAAACCAGATGACCATGAGCTGCCAACACATCCTTCATGGCAAAAAAAGGGCAGCAGCTTCCTGGGCTACATTAGTAAGAACACTGCCAGTAGGATCAGGAAGAGGATCCTTTTTTTCTTCAACATTGGTGAGGCCATATCTGAAGTACTGTGTCCAGTTCTGGATTACTCAGTACAAAAATGATATGGTTCGCTGGAGTGAGTCCAGTGCAGTGATGATTAAAGTACTGGAGCACATTTTACTACTCTGGAGGTCAGACAGCTTCTTTTAAACCTCAAGTGACAATAGTTCTTGTCATTCAAATCCCATCCCCAAATTTTACCCTTCCCAGAAGTGCCTGAAAGATATCAAAGGCCACTAATATGAAAAAAGTGTTGATATCAGACAAAGTTACTCCATATGGAAAAGAACATGTAACAATTGGCAAATGACCCATATTTACCAAATTATGTTTTTACTAACCTTTCCCAGATGTATGCATGTAGAGGTCTGAACAAAGTGTGATTTGTAGATGAGAGAAAAGCTAATGCAGTACTTCAAGAAACCTTGGACACCCTCAGAAAGGCTGTAGATGTTTCCTTCTAACTGTTAGAAAATCCTTTCAATTGAAATCCTGAGGGACACCTCTTGTATTAAAAACACTGAAGCTGTTAGGGCAGGGAAACTACTAATAACAATCACTTGTAACAATATAACTGAATTTAGAGAGAGGTTAAAATATTGGTTTTGAGGGTTTTTTTTGGTCCCAATAGTTACTAAATTAAGGTGCTAACTTGAAAGGGCTGGTTTCCTGACTGATGTAAGCCATGCAAACACACTCTGGCAATGGAATGGACTTGGCCTACCTGGAATATTTTTCTCCACATGCTTTGCTTCTGTTCTTTTGATTATGAGACTTGCAGTGAATTACATCTTGATGTTTGGTGATCTGACCAAGGCAATCTAAGGGACTAGTTGGAGAGCGCAGACAAAGGCAGGACAGGCCAGGCACAACTGTTACTTTCAGTGGGAATGTGGTACTAGATCAGTTTAAACTGATAAAGAAACCACACCCTTGCTGTTCACTGCAAAACCCATTGTCAACACCCATTTACTGGATCACTGCACTGTACAGTTAGATAAATGATAGAGATACTGGTTCATGACAATCTCTGTGGTGTTTCCTGGACATGCAGTACCTGCAGTGATACCTTTGGCTGTTAAGGAAGCTGACCTTGCAAAAACCTTAAAAAAAATTGTATGGAGCGGCTGTATATGCCCTTGCCCTCATGCCCAAACTTCTGAGCATTGCTTGTTTGCAACATTGTCTTCAAATCACTTGGTTCCCTTGTTTGCAACTCATCAACCCTCTTTTCTCATCCTCTGTGTTTGCCTTTATTTGCTCCTTCTGCAGCGTAATTCAGATATTAATCTGTCCCAAACACAAGCCATGTGGAATGAATAGCTGACATACCATGCATTGTTCATAGCACAGTTCTCATGCAACACCACTGCTCATCCTGTCTCTCTTCATTTGATTGCAGTTTTTCTAAAGTGTAAAATTTCCAGGCAAAGAATTTTCTATTTTTTACACAAACATCTCTACCATTGCTTAAAACAGAAGGATACATTAATCTGCATTTACAAGGACACTGTTCTTGAAACCCTTCATGGACACTGCATGGAGGATTTGCATTGTCAGTATATGAAATCAGACTGATCTTTGACCTTTGAGATCCTTTATTGCTTACTTCTATTTTTCCTTTGACATATTTTTCTTTCATTCTTATTTCAAATCCTCTTCAGTTACTTTGATACCTTCTTCCAAATTTCAGTCTCCCTCTGCTCCGTGTCTTCCAAACAGTGGCACTTGCAAGTCACAACTCCACTCTCCCCTTTTCATGGGCTAAGTGTTGTTCTGGCAAACAATGATTTATGAGCATGTCATGGTGCTCCCTTATTACCTTTGGAAGGGGGAATATAAAAGATGCATTTACTCAAATACCTAAATACTGAACAGGCTTCCTGGGAAGGGTCATGACACAAAACCTGCCAGAGTTCAAGAAGTGTTTGGACAATGATCTCAGTCATGGGGTGTGGTCCTTGAGGATGTCCTATGCAGGGCCAGGAGTTGGACCCAATGATTCTGTGCATCCTTTCCAACTCAGGACATTCTATGATTCTCCTGGACCTATTGGCATTAAATGTTTTTATTTTATAAAATTTTGAATAGCACTGTAAGTACTATAGCATAATGCCACAGGGGAGAGAAATAAAACTAAGAGATTTAACAGCTTTGGGAAGACAAAGTGGTTTCAAAATGTTGCCTAGAGAATAGCATTAAATCCTTCCAAACAAAGACTTCAGTGTTGTTTGCAATAACGGCAAATGGTTTTTTGTACGTCCAGAATTTTTTTCTGTACACTCTGCTCAGCTGATTCTATTCTTCTACACTAAACAACCTATTGAAATGGATATTCCAGACATCTCTTGTGAAATCTGTTTAAGAAAATTTACTCTTATTTTCAGTTGGAATTATCCTTAGATCCAGTAGTATATCCAGAAGAAGGAAATATCCACTAGGTATCCAAGGCTCAAAATCAGTGCTGTGTGTAAAGAAGATTTAAAACTATGTCCATTCTCCATGCAAAACTTCTGAGAAGCAAAATAGATTTAGGCCCGAAATCATGTGACTTTTCCAAGGTTCCTGGGAACTTGCAGCCAGACTTTATACTGGGGAGTTTCAGAACTTGAAGTGGCAGGCCCAGCAGCACTAACAAATAAATATTGTACAACTCTTAGCAGAGAAATTGTTTGATCCAGAAGCTGCTTGTCCTCACCACAGCTATTTTTTGCAGAAAACCACAAGATTTTACTGGCTGAACTCAATGACATGTGCATTGAGCTTTCCAAGGAGTGCAGAGAACAGCAATTCTGGCAGTTTCATTTCCCCACTGATGGCAAAAATAAAGGAAAAAAAAAAAGGAGAGCAACAGTGTGACACATAACTGCTACACTGGATTTTGTGGTATTGCTTAAACAGAGAGTCAGTGTGCAGCTCAGCTGTTTGTAACCACAGAAACAGAAAATGTTATTTGGAAGGAGGGAGGATGTACACCAAATCTACTATGTTTCAAACCTGACAGTGTTTCTTTAAAATGTTCTTAAACCTGTTTAACACACCCCTACTTTTCACCACTCCCTGGGAGCATGCACCACTTATAGCAACTTGTAAATCAAGAAAAACCAAACCCAGCAATTTATTCTCCAGTGCACACTGGATATTTTCACACACCCAGCTTGGCCATATAATTATGTTCCAGTGAAGCTCACTAGCTTGGAGCTTTCTGCTTCAGCCTGAAGTGAGTTCAGCACTGTGAGTTTAGAAGTGTCAAATATTCTGCAGCAGAATTTCTTATTTCAAACGTCTATTAAGAAAACTAAGAAAATATTTAGAATTCAAAGATTGTGATTATGTGCGATGCTCTGAGATTCTATTCACAAATTCATAGAAGATGCCAAATCTCATTTATACTGTTTTATCTTGAGATCAGGGATGTGAACTTAGTGAATATACACATAAAGCAGTTAAACCCCAAAATTCAAGCTTTACTGTTTGTATAGCTAGAGGAGTCAAATCAGAAAAATATGACATACTCTTTCTAAGAATAAAAGTAATATTTGCTTAGTACCCATGAGTGAAAGGGATGAAACTTTCAGGAAAGCACAATTTTTTTTGTTTTTTTGTTTTTCTCTCCTCTCTGTTCTCTCATCTTATAATTTCTTTGTGTCTCAGACTCGTACATGGCCAGATTATAGTTTTCTAGACACACTTTTGTGTGTGAGGGGCCACAGTGCAGTAGGGTAGCATGTTTTTATGGATTCAGTACTGTTACGACTGCAGAATAATCTTGAATTTTGATCAGACAGAGAGAAAAAAAAACCCTGCATCTTTGTTTCCTTTTCCTTTTAATATGACAAGAAGCCATTGCTTTCTGCAAGATAAAAAAAAAATATTTGAAATTCTGCCATTACATGGAATCATCTGACATGTATAGGAATCTACAGTGTAGGTGCCTAAATCTGACCTGTCATTTTTAGGCTTCCTTTCAAAACAGTGGAGAGAAATAGTAACTTTTGCAGCCCAAGCCTCTAACCTACTTTAATCTACTTTTGTGTGAGATTACATTACGGGTGTTTTGAGTGATAAATTTAAAGATAGGAGCCTAGCTTTTGATGTAGCCTAGCTTTTTTTGCTAAATAGAGCCTGTGATGGAAAGTCTCGCCCAGCTCTGAGGAAACAAGTGTTTGAAAATTGATGTCACTGGTCTGGCATCTCCTTCATTGAGTAGAATTCAAATTCTTAACTTACACATTAATTGGCATTTAGCTCTCTCAGGCTAATAGCCTGCATGGAAATCCAGAGAAGCCTACACCTGAAATTACTGGGTTCTTCACAGTATGCTCTTACTGCACCGTGGCAGGATCTGGAACCTGAGGAACATATCTGGGCCTCTGTGATTACATCAGATAATTATAATCATTCTGTTTTCTCTTCTCTTTCCCTTGTAATATCACCCAAATTATTTAAAAATAATCCTACTTCAAAGCCCAGCCTTGTTTTAATTTCATTTAACAACAGCAACAAAAACAAATGAAAAAAACCTTCAATTCTTTTTCATGTACTGAACATTAAAACTCATGTAAAAGTTTTTTTCCTGCCAACATTCTTTCCAAAGTACTCACAATTTGGAAAACAGTTTGTAAAGAATGTAATTTACTCAAAATAAAAGGGAAGGAGAAGTTGATATTTAAAATGTACTGACTTTGATACCAGTCTATCGGCCAGCTGATATCAAAGGACAAGTATTTTGAAAAGGCAAGAAGAAAGCTCAGTTATTTCTTCAGCTTCCCAGCTCATAAGGCCTTGTTGCAGATGTGTTGAGTAATGAAATGTATTCTCCTTTCCTTCACATAGTTTATGATTAAAAACTGCACCTGAAGCTTATTCCTTGGAAGATACCTGGAAATGCTACTAAACCTTCTAATTCTGTGGATAAGGGAGAACAACAAGCCGGCTGAATTCTTTTCCAGGGGAGGGGAATGTGGAGGGCTGATGCCATTTCCATGACACCATTTTCAATTTTACTCCTGCAGATGAACTACATAAATCTGCTTTGCTATTTTTTCTGTTATTTGAACAGGTGAAAATTTTTACTGGATTGCAAAGGTATTTATTAGTAAGGAAAGGGTCTTAAACATGTACAAACAAAGTAAAATTCTCTGCATGTTTACATATTTGCATAGTTTCCACATTTGTCATGTAAACAGAGAAGAAAGTCTGAAGAAATAAAATGACAATGCTGTATGACTCTCAGTTGAGGGGCTGAATGACAAGCCCTTCACTAAGGCTTATTTTAATATCCGAATAAACAACATTCCACAGAAAAATGGTATCACTTTGATTGTATTGCCAATTGTTTGCATTGTCATCAAAGAATTAGGAAATAATTTTAATGCAATTTTATTTATGAGTGTTATACAAATTTTGACCATAGGGGCATAACATGACAGTGGCACTCCTTGGTCAGCTCTGTATTCTGTCTCCAACAATTGCCAAAAGCAAAATTCAGGAGCTCAGGAAAGAGTGGAAGAATAGGGAGAGCATTTAAGTTGCCTTCCCTAAGTGTCCTTGAAGTCTTTATCAATTTGCTTCTCAGGCTCCTCTTTATCCCAATGGAATTTTTCTTTATTTAGTAACAATTACTGCTTTTCTCTTCCTCAAGCTTGTTTCTCATCCAGCTATTTGACATGTGGGTACACACACATGCCTATATAAGTACATACTTGCATACACACACACACTGACATGCACAAGTACAGGCAGGCACGAGTATAAATAAACTTGCATTTCATAAACTATTGGAGATATGTCTTCCTGCAGCAAGGAGAGCTTACATCCTACATACAGAAACACTTCTCTTTTTTTCCTTTCTCCTTCTTCTCTTCTCTTCTCTTCTCTTCTCTTCTCTTCTCTTCTCTTCTCTTCTCTTCTCTTCTCTTCTCTTCTCTTCTCTTCTTCTCTTCTCTGTTGATGCCAATTAGCTCTTGTACTCGGGGGGAATTGAAATACACCCTTCTCATACTGTTTGTGATGTTTTTACACTTACACCTCCTTTTACCACACTTAGCTGCATTTGTTCAGTGTGGGGAAAAGTAATTATGCATCTTCAGTAATCTTTTTTTTCTTCTCTGAACCTTTTTAAGTTCAACTCCATCCTTTCCAATTCACATTTTTGGTCTGTGTCTTATTTTTGCAGTTATTGATTTTAGAACATATTTTCTAACAATTCTTCTACAATAAGCTGCTCTGTGCTAACTACAGCACAGCCAGCATCTTCCAGGAACAGGGAAAACCCTTCCTTTCTTCCATATCCATATTCAGCTTTGATGTGGATAGAGAACAGGATCACAATCCGTAACATTTGGCAATCATGCACTGCAGTTTAATGTGCTGATAACACTAGCATGGAATGTTCATCAAAGAAAGATTTCATTAAATAGGTGGGATATTGGTTCATTGGGTTGTCTTGATTGGTATGAAATTTCCATGTAGGCTTTCAAATAACAATCAAGTTCTCAGTCAACTAATTTGATCCAAATAATAAAAGAAGGAATTACAAGAGAAGGCTGCTTAGCCCTAGCAGAAAATCGGAACACAATACCAGGGCAAGGAGAGGAGAGCCAGTCTATCAGACAAGTGAACTTCCCCACATTCTTTGGGGCAGATACATCTCCTTATCTGCACCATAAAAAAGAACAGCCTGTGGGGGTTGTCTCCTATGTATTTACAATGCCCCTGACCAATTAAATGCTATAAGAAAATTTCAAACAAGGAGCAGGAAAAAACTTTTCTCCTTTTGACTTTGCCTCTTCTAACATATTTTAGAGATGGTCTTTCCTGAGATCTGCACTGTTTGTTCTTTCCCAGAGCTCTCTCAGTGGGGATTTGACAGAGATATTACAAAGTCACTTTTTAATGAAAAAAGCACATCTAATCCTAATTCTCACACTCCCTCTACTACTCTAGGTCACAATCTGATTCTTTAGCCACCTATGTGAAAGTTCTTTGTTAATTCAGAAACTGGTAACAAATTAACAAATAAGCTATTTATCAATGACATAAGCTACAAAACTGGTTACACCCATTCATTTGGTGCCACATAGATGTCATTTGACTTAGCCAGATTTTCAGCACAATTTTCCTCAAATAACTGATCTTATCAGTAACTGATAAAACTAGTAACTATGTTAGCTAAGGCAGTAATGGCAGTGGTGCAAGATCAAAATACTCAAGTTTAGCATGCTATGGACGAGACTTTTGAGTACTTCTGAAATATATTTTACCTATTTGCAGAGTCAGGACCTATTCAAATTGTGGGAAAATCAGTCCCAAAAACACTGAAGACTATCTACCTCCATGAAATGTATTGGCAACTGCTATGAACAGAAGACGCTGCTCAGACATTTTCTGGGCCAGCTAGAAGATGTGAAAAGTTTGAGACATTTTGCATAATATTTATGACATTTTTTCTTCCTCCTTAAGTTTATGAACTTTGCCACACCCTTTGGGAGAACAATGGGCTGCAAATACATCTGTATTGTGACTAAGGTTTTCTTAGCATTCCAAAAATGCATATGAAAAAGCTCTGAGAGTGCTCCTTCCTGTATTCAGAAAGGTGTGGTTTAAAAAAAATGCATGCCTTAATTTAACCAGTTGAAAGGTCTTCCCCAGGAACAGCAACCTACAATAACTAAAGGAAATGGCTTGGCTGGCAAAAGTTAATCCATAAAACACAACATTATCTTTGGTGCATTATGGTATTTCATACCAGACTGTGAAATGCTGTACTCACTTTGACAGTAACTTAATCGAGTGAAAGTGTTAAGTTCTTCTGCCTTTGCACAACAGCTGCTGCTACACCATATTAAAAAATAACTCTTATGTCTACCTATTTAAACAATCCAAGTGATAAAGTGCTGAGAAATTACAACATAAAAAGAAAAATGAGATTTCCATACGTAATATCTAAATATTCATTTTGACAGTAGTCAAGGCAAATATTTGTATGCCATAGTAAAAGGGTTGTAGCTTTATTCTTTCTCCAGAGAATATTTAAACTTTCAGGAGGTAAAAAAAACAGGTGATTGTGTTCCCTTACACAAAAAAATTATAACCCAGTGGTTAAGGTAGTCTGCTGTGTGAAAAGAAAAAATGGTTCATAGGCATATCACTGGTCAAACAAGGATCACCCCAGTTATGGGACAGATGGCATCTGCAATCAACAATGGCCACCAAGGCCCCCCAGATATGTCTCTGTGGATACCTGGGACTTGGGCTGTATAAAGGTGGTACTGTTGTCTGTGTGTTGGAGGATGAAATACTTGTCTGTAGAACTTGCTGAAGTTTAGGTCACACGCTACAGTGATCTCAGGCCTAGGGGGAGGTTAGCAAAGCTTGGGAAGAAAACTGTATCATTGATTGTGGACACAAAGAATGCAGAGTTTATAGGCTACAAGGACATTTGGCATAACTCCCAAGATAAGGAAAAACTAATAAACACAATTCATGAGGGAGATAATGACCATTGACTCATAACCCACCTACCCATGAAACCCACCAACTCAAAAGAAAAGAAAGACAGAGCATGCAGACTAATTAGCTTTAGAGTTGAGGGAATTGCTTAACCAATAGAGAAAGAATGTGAAATAATAAGAGATGTATAAATGATGAAAAGTTTTGAAAAATCTTGGGACACCCATCTGTCTGTCTCTCTCTCTCATTCTCTCTCTTTTTTCCCACCCATCCTTCTTGTCCCCCTCACCTCTTTTCTATTTATTTCTATCTCTCTACCTCACACTCATTGTTCAAATAAATCTGTAACATTGACTTGGGCATATGGTCTCATCTGCACCTAAACCTGTGCAGAGGCACCTCTTAATCATTGGATTGTAACAGCATGAGCCTTGCACATGAATTAGGCAGAAGAATTCTAATTTTTGAGCATACAGGATAGAAAAAAGTTGTTACAAAATACTGCAGGTACTTGGCACTGCCAGTAGTTGCCCTTTGCAAAGCAGCCAGGGCATTGCTTATCTACCTTTAAAACCCATATCCTTCCTAGTAGGAGCAAGGAAGCCCATGAAGAAAAGGGCTTTCCATCTCACATTAGATCATTAGTATAAGATGTCTGTCTAGGAGCATGAGAACCAGAATCTTCAGGGGGAATCTATAATGTTAGAATAACCTGCCCATGGAAAAAAAGTCATACTTCTTATTTCTCCCTCTCTGTTGCAGCCATTAGTGCTGCTAGGATTCATAGAGACATTCATAATCTGGTTCTGAGTCACAAATACCTCTTGGTAAGGGTGTACCCATAGGCAATATATTATTTTGATTAATTATTTTCACCCAAGTGAAAAGTAACTCTGTATAAAGACGTAGCACAGGTCCCAACCGTCAGCTTATTTTATGTAGGGATGCACTGGGAATTTAGGGAGGAGCAGGCCTTTTGTTAGTCACCTTCAAGAGGAAGGTCACCCTACGCATGAGCATCACTTCCTTTTCTATTTGTTGCACTGGGTTTTTTACATAAATGACCCTTTTGACTTAACCTGTTGGAACTGCTCTCTATGTACATAGGTGAGCTTACACTAAGCTTAAGCAAGAAAAATGTGCAGGTGGCAAAGATGTCCAACTCACATCCCTAATAAAGATGACATTAACCAGCTGTGTTGCTCTGCTAAATGCTGCCTTGCAGCTCGGCACCATCCACTGCCTACACCTATCTATATGTTTCAGAGTGTTTACTTTTAGTCATCTTTTGACATGAGCTCTATTGAACACAATTAAATTTGGAGAAATCAGGGCCAATTAATAGGCCCATACTAGTTAACTTAGTAGGATCTGGGCCTGAGCAATATCCTCTGTTTGTCCATACTATTATCACACACAGTCCTTGACACAGTATTGTTCATGACAATTATCTGTCTCTGAAAAAAGACTAAGGCATGGACAGATCTCCCTGTTACAAGCTCTGGACTGCTTTCAGTAGGAGTGTGGATGAGGCCACACAGTTCTTTTTAAAAAGCAACTTTAGTGATACAGGTACAGAACATGCTGTGCTCCTTTGTCCTCAGGCCAGATAATGGGCTTTGGTATGTTTCATTTAATAGCTTAAATGTAGCTGCTTTACCCTATCTTGAAAAAACTGAACATTATTTGCTAGGCTGTCTTCAAATGTTTTGGACATATCAGCTATAGAATCTTATAACCCACAATTAACCTATCCTACTTGGAAAGCCTGAAGTATTACAGGACTTCTCTTCTGGAGCACTGAGTATATGAAAAAATATATTCAGTAAAGTATTCTTCCCTTTTTGGGAGGAGTCACAGAACAATATTTGTCTAAAAATTTTCTTCTGAGTTACTGCTCATTCCACACGCTGTGTTGTGAATCTACATAACAGCTCAATGGAGCTAGGCTACACTATATTATTTTCATTGTGCTATCTTATAAACCTTAACAAAGATGTTGAGGTAGCACAATATTTTGCAGTAGGTTTTGTACTGAAAAATGGAAAACCAATAAAAATTGACAAGAAAATCATGTAGAGAAAAATGCATTTTATTAGCAACCAAGGGACATAGAATTTTTAGAAAAGCGAATAAGTTGAAGCTAAGAACACTGAACACAATCATCTTTTTCAGAAAACTATGAGGGTTGGGAAGTATGGTAATGTATTGCCACTGTAGGGTGCTATAAGCATTTGACTTTAATGACACTGAATAAGCCATTCAAAACTGAATTATGGTACTTGTGAAATACTTCTGTTCAGTTTTCTGCCAGTGCTACTCTGTTTTAAAAGTCACTGTCAGTTTCGTAGCGGCATTGTGAGAATTCCTTGGATGGCAAATAAACCTCCATTGTAGATGAGGTATTTAAAATGAGCCTGCTTGAAATGTCCTCCAGACTGTGTCAAAAACCTAAGCTTGCAAGAGATAGTGGCCTCTCCTTACTGATCACTAATGTGTCCCAATTGCTGGTTATTAATAAAGGATAAAGAGGATTTATTGTAGGGAAGAATTCTAAGATATTTCTTGTTTTCTATCATAAATTATGACAGGCCACACACTGTGTTAAATCAAGCTATCAGAATGATTTTGATGGGGTTATATAACCCTAGGATGTTGCCAGTTATGTTTGTATCTACTTTTCAGAGAACTTCCTGTTTTCTTCTTGAGAGAATGACAAACAAAAGCAGAGTATTTAATTAAGTTCCAGCAAGTAGATTATTGGTAGGTAGATAGATATGAAACAAGTTACTGTTTGCACCAAAACACTTCACTGGTTGAACTAAAAATAAAAATAAAAATAAAAATATCAGGTTAATGTGAAATCAGTAGTAGTACGTGGCCCAGTGCAATGGTTAGGTAAAATACATACTCAGTTGATAGTCATCACTTGTCAATACAAACTTGTTTGTATTTCTTGCACTGCTCTTTTCTGACACTATGGAAAAATCTGTGTCTAGAATCTGTGCTTCAACTTGGATGTTTTCTTAAAAGCAAGAAAGGTAGTAAGGGAGATGTAATTCAAGTTCTGAAATAGTCTGAGAAATTACATTTTGCTGTATTTCACTACTACTTTTCCTTCAATTTAATATGGACTTTATACTAGAGAATTAAAAAAAAACCAAAAGAAACTGGACTGTAGAACAGTTCTCACATTCTGGGCATGGCTGGATTTGTAAGTGTTACATGTGATACTGAGATCCAAAGTCAAAGTTTGAGTTCCTCTGAATTTCTGAAAGCTGAATTTCTTCAGAGTATAGGAAGTTTTTTCATGGAAAATAGTTATGTGTCATTTTCACTGTTATGGTTATGGTGAAACTGTTTAATTCCTGATATACAGCACTGCATCATATAGTCTTTATTCACTAGGAACAATGCTTGCATGTGGTTATAATACAGAAAATGAGACAGACTGTTTATAAGTAAGTCAGATTTACTTTAGTCTAAAAAAAAAAAGGTTGAGTTATTTTTTACAGCTTTGAAATACTAAGTAATCAGCACAACTAACACCAAAAATTCACCATCCAAAGAATATACTGGTTGTCACAGAACAGTCACTAAAACACAGCTGGCCTGCTTCATTCCTAGGCTGAGGTCAGCACCATTGTTGGAATTTCATATGTATGCATCTTCCTATAGACTGTCTGCTCTGTCACACCAGACACCAAAGAGTTAGCAAGGACTGCCTTACAATAAGCCTTGGGCTTATTTGGGGTAGCAGAACTGGCCTGCTCTGCCCCAAACTTTCTTCTCTGTGTTCAAAGGCCATACTTACAGGAAAATATAAATTTAACTTCTCCAGACTGTATTGTTTGCATCTCTATTTGTGTTTCTCAAATGCTTTGGCTAAAGAAGAAGAAGGTAGTGCTGTGAGACAGGTTAAGCATATCTCTGATTTACAAGTGGGTCTTGTCTGGTTGAATGGAAACTGATAACAAATTCACATCATGTAGCACCTGAATTTTGAAAGAAAAATGTTTCAAAAAAGAAGATATTCCTACTCTCAGGTGTTACTATAAATAAAAGCTAATGCCAATTTCAAATGAAAATGTATGTAAATTTTTTAAAGCTAATTCCCATTTGATGCTAACTCCTCATTTCTTATGGAGAAAGACATCTGTTTCATATGGCAGGCAACTAAATTCTCAATGTGTCTGTAAATACATGTATTCACAAAAGTTTCTTCTTGACTGTAAAAAGATAAATACATAGTACCTGAAAATTCCAGGACTGCTGTAAGTATTTTTGACTTTAAGAGATGCAGAACTTGAGACGTACGAAATTTAGAAATGTGTGCGTGCTTGTATTCATTAATTCTGAGATTTATGGTAGTTAATAGTTTATATTATTTGTATAATATGTGGTATTTTCTTGTCTGCTGCTCTGCTTCATCAGCTGTCTTTTATCAAACAGAACCAATGTTTGGAGAGTAGCTTCATTCTACTAAGTACCAAGCCTATGAAAAGGCAACCATGAATAAAAATACAGGCTATTACTAAGTCAATTCATGTCAGTTTGCTTTTTTGTTTTCAAAGAAATTCTTAATTTTCACAAAAAATAATAGGACTAAAGGTTGGCCAGCATCTTGTTAAACAACCTTTCACATATTTCATTACAAAAGTTGCCAAGATATAAAATAATGTGGGCTTGTATAAGATACATTAAAACCAGCCTCTGTATCTTAAAGAGAAGCATGGAGTTGTACAAAGTATTCCTATAAGAAAAGTACTGATTTCATACTACTGTATTTACTAACATTAATGCAGTTCTTAGCCTACAAACCTATTTGCAGCCATTTTAAAGAAAGAAAAAAAACCCCAAAACTGAACACAAGTTCTTCCCTCCTTTGTTTATTGCTGGCAGTACTGAAGGAGCAATGCAAATGTGCAGAGATAAGAGAGGCTTGCAACAAGATCTCATGTGGGAGGGATTTCCCCCCAGATCTTTTGCCTCTGCCCACATACCCAAACGGTGCAAATACTTGATGCAGATCAGATCCCAGCATGTGATCCCCATGTAACACTTCTGCAGAACTTCTCTTCCGTGAAATAGGGTGTTCATGTTCATCCCTGTAAATACCTGCAAGTCTGGCTGAGAGGCAGCTCTATATCTCCGCAGCACATATTTCTTGGAAAATCCAAATTACTCTAGCATGTTTTTCCAAATGGTAATTGCTTGGTTTTCTGTTTTCAAGGTCTCTGAAGGCAGTTCATTTTGTGAAACCCAACCCTACTGCACTTGAAAAGAACAGCAAGCACAGAAGGACAACTCACCCGTACGCTTAATTGATCTCGTATTTCTACAAGGTGCCACCCTTTTCCACACCTCCTACCTCCTCCTTAAGTGACTCAGCCTCTGAATGAGAAATCTCTTGACTTTTCAGACAGCTGGATGGGGAAGAACAGTTCAGCTCTCAGTCTGCTTTGATTGTGACTCCCTTCCAGGCTGACTAACCACACTGAGCCACACTAGGACACTAACTTCTACCATACCTAGGTAAGGATGTTAACTGTTCTGGTTCTATACTGTTCCCTACCATGTCGGGAAACTCCTACATTTTCAGATGTTCTGTGATTTCTTGATATCCAGTTTAGAATGCCATTTCAAAGGATCTGATTTTCAAGAAGTATGGAGAACTTGACTATGAAAATGCAGCTCTGAAAGTTACGCAGTTTTGGTGTTCAGATTCCTGGGACTTTTCTGACTTCTTCTGTCCATACTATCTTAATTATTGCATCATTTATGTTATATTGATAATTGTATTTTATTCTAGTGATAATTCTCTGATAAATTCACTGTTCAGACCACTTTTCATGAATGGCTGTTTCAATGTTGTTTTTGCTCTTTGGTTCATTTTATTGGTTTTTTTTTTCTTTATTTGGGTTTTTAGTCAAAAATTAATGAGTATTTACTCTTTTATAATTTGCTTGAATTATCTTTATTACATTGGGGGGAAAAAAACCCCAAACCAACAATTCCATTTAATTTTCACCTTTGCAAAAATGCGCATTCTACTTAAATGCAAGGACTTATCTATAAAATGACCTGAACAATGTATAAACAGGAAGCGTTCTTCATCAAAAATCTAGTGAATTGAATGACAGAGCTGAATAAAGAAAATTAAAATTATCACCCTCTTTTCTGCACTCTATTAAAAAAAAATACTACATTTAAAACTGAATGAATATTTCTAATTTGCAAATACATACAAATTTGGATTGTGATTTAGTTGATTTTACATTAGTGACAGTTCCACAGCTTCTTTCAAAACAGAATCTCCTCCGCCCACGTCTTGAAAAACCAGTTTTGAGAGCTCTTTCAGCTACAAATACGTGAATGATTGCTGTCATGCATTCACGTGGTCTCTAGTCCTATCTTGCCTGTTTTCTCTCTTACACAAATATACATGTTATTTCTGTTTTCTGTGTGAACTCTTTTCTGTGTTATTAGTTCTGTGGACAAAACAGTAGAATAAAATATTTATTCAAACACAATGTGTTATTTTCAGAAGTTCACAAATGTATTATATGGCTATTGCTCTGATGTGTAATTCCTGAAAAAAAATCTCTTTAGGAATATGTTTCTGTGATTGTTTAATGTCCGTAAAATAAATGTAGCAATTTTTAAATGTACTTTTCAGCAAAGGACAAAAAGATTAGCTGACAAACAGAATCATGTTACTGTTGGCAATTGTGTAGGGAAGAAATTAGAGCATCAGTTATACATATAGATCTGCACCTGACAGAAGGGCCTTTAAGACTATTTGAAGAGATCATATTCTTGTCTGTAATAACAAGTTTGGATTTATGAAGGATTGTACAGCTTTGAATGGTTCTGACCATGATAGTGATTTGCAAAACAGCCTTTATCTGCAATCAGAAAATTCTTATTTGACAGTAAGGTATAGGTAGGTAGATCTGACAGCCCAGTCACAGCACTGTTATCTGAGGGCAGAAAGGATGCATACGGACAACAGCAAAATTGCTATTGACTTCCAGACCAGAAAGATGTTACCTCACACACTTACGAGTGCATGTCTTGAAGAAAAGCTGCAATTATGTGTGTTCCCAGTGTCTTAGCAGGGCTTGGAAATCTTTATCCTGTATCAAGTCAGGATTACTTAATTCAATTTTTTGGTCACACTATATTCAAGAGAAATGATGGAGGAAATAATGAAGTTTGCTGACTTGAAAGTTGTTAACTGAAAGCAAGGATACACTGTTGTGTCTTTCATAACTATGATTCAGACCAGATGTGCTTTTCTTTAAACCATCATATTCTCTACATTCAGCTCACATAAATGAAAGATAAGCCACATATTATAGAATTAAGATTAAGAGTTACAAGGGAAAACAAAGGAAAACAAAAGGTAGAGCTGAAGTAAATCTTCAGATCTAATGGAATGATTCTAAAATTTTGAGCTCTGGTTGCTCTCAGGATACTGACTGTTTGGCTTGGGTCAGAGCAGAGTAGTTCTTCAAGAAGATCAAATTTTGGTGGCAAGCTTCATAATTTGGATACAGAAAGAAAAAAGTATAGGCCAATTTTCTTTTTCACATGGCAAATATTTGATGCTTTCAAAAGCTGGAACTTGAAGATCATGTAGCAAACAGCAGCCAGCAAGCTGTGGTTGTGTGGAGTCATATATGGAACCCGTTTATTCCAGCTGGTGTTTCATGTGGACATGCCAATCTCAGCAACTTCTTTACAACTGAGGCTGGTTTAGCAATACAGCATGGGAAGCTGGATGACAGGCAAATTCTGAAACATTCCTTTTTTAAGTCAATTGTTCAGCTACCACTTTTTGTATCACCCAGTTCATCAATAATAGTGGGAAATTTGACATTTTAGGCATTTGAATTTGGCAATGCTTTATATGAAAAACCTCAGTATAAAAACAAATATTTTGACTTTTAAAAGAAGAAGGTGTATCTCTCGAGACACTCCTTCAACATTTACTATTATACAGTGTGGTGATAATGCAGAGGCTTCTTGCCTCTAAGCTGTGGAAATTAATCTTGTTTTATTAGAAGCAAAATACATATCAACTGACTTATGAATAAGGTCTTAATTACTGTCATAGCTAGAAGCCAAAGAGCAAAGATTTTTTTTTGTTGGAAGTAGTTCAGTCTTATGTGGAAAACATGAATCTTACAGGAAATGCTTCTATTATTATGCATTTTTTTAAATACAGCAATGCATATGTGTGAAGCTTAATCACAAAGAGCAGAAGGAAGGCAGAAGGACTCTGTGGTGGAGGAATGGGTGTGCTCAGATGATCTGGAAAGGTCTGGCTTTCAGAATTTAAGGCAGGCCTGAGGTATTCTCCTGATCAGTCACTGCAGGAGATGAAAAGGAGATGTAGAAGTGTAAATACAGGTATTTGTGATAAAAATAGTGTTAGAGATTTGTGCTGCTTTTGGAGGAATTTCTTGCCAGATTAGATGTACTTTTACTTTCCCTGAAGCCAAGCCTGATGTTTTTCTGAATTTCTTTGGGATTATGCTTGGATTTCCCACAAAATGTTTGAGGGTCTGAATCTAGGAGTGGCATGTCTTAAAACCATTTAGGAGCTGCTTACTGGACTGGCCAGGGCAGTTTTAATTTTCGTTTAGAGTTTCCTGACGCTGTTTTTAAATTCAAATTACACTGGAGTTGCATTCCTGTTTGTTTTTGTTTTGCATTCCAGCTGAGCTGTTTTGCTTCGGTGGTTGAGATCTTATTAAAAATGTCTGAACATAGTTTACTACTGCAGCATAGTACAGAAAGCTGTAACTCTGCTTTCTCACAATCTCATTTACAAAGTTAAAAACTTTTTATCTCCTTATGGTCTGAAGATGAGCTGTTCACTGACCTGTGTGAATAATGTGACAGTTCCAAATCTTTATGAGCTGATATTTTTAAACTAATGGGATCCTCATAATCTCTAGTCCACTCCCCTTTCTAAATGCACAGATACAAACACACACACTTCAAAATAATGAAGGCCAAGGAAAAATGCTTTGATGAGCTCTATTCTTCCTCTTTATGCAAGATTCTTTTAATTTCTAAGCCCTAAAATTTAAATATTACCCTGATGATTCTTGATTGTCTGTGCTACAGATTAAAGTAATTTTTTTTAATTTGCATTTTAAATTTTAATGAATTAATCTTTGATATAAAACTTGAAAGCTCAGGGTAAGAGGAAAGCCTTAAGGACAAAATGGCAGTATTCTGTAGGACTGAAATGCTTGGGTTTAAAATTTCAGACTACCTGGCACATTTTCAGTGCTGACTGTAAAAGGGAGTGTACCTGTTTCTTAGATTCATTTATGCATACTGCTTTTGGGTTGGGACACTATGCAGCTGTTTATTCTGGATGCTGTACACATGTGAAACAGAAATATTGTTTTGCCCTAAAAATATTAAAAAATTAATATAGGATGAGAAAAACCCCAGTATTAATTAAATGTTGGAGGATGAAAGCAACATGCTGGACTCTCATGGATACAAGAGGAGTTGCAAGCCTCTTTATAGTTGCTTTTCATTTGGTTTAATTTTCACAAAAGAAGTCTCCTTTTTCAAAGTCTTATGACTAATTTCCCTTAGAAAATGGCTTTAAAAGTACTTAATAGAAAATAAATCCAAAATTCTTCTATGCAAACTACTACTTCTTGAGATGAAGAAGTTCCAGTTTTCATTGCTTGAAAATATACTGAAATATCAAATTTCTATTATCCTGGGACTGACTACATCAATGTCCAGCTGTACCTAAGCTGAAAAAGTAAATCAGAGACCTCTCTATCATCTTGGGACAGTTCAGGAAAATTTATAGTGAAAGTGGTAACTATCTAAAAAAACTACCTGAACAATTTCTAGGAAATTGAGTTCACATATGCTTAAAACCTTACATAAATATTTTTAAAAGGCATTTTATAACCTATTGCAAAGTAAATAAGACTCACCATAGCCCTGAGCATATTTTTATTGTGTGGGAACCAGATCCAACAGTCACATGTTTTCTACACATACCGTGCCAATGCTTGCTTGATACCAACAACTGAGCTTAAAAAAATGGAATGCAGGTAGGAGCCTTTTTAAAATGCCAGAATTTTAAACTCTAAGAAATATTTGGAATTTTACAACTGGTTGAGATACATGCAGACTTTGGACTCCAATATTAGTTTTGTGTTTATATCTTTACTTTCTAGAAAGATCTCTAGTTGTTTAATGCTTCTTGTTTGTTTGCTGGTTTGTTTGTTGGGATATTTTTTGGGAGGGTTTTTTTTTTTTTCGTTTTTTGGGGGCTGGTTGGGATTCTTTTGATGGTGGGGTTTTTCGTTTTTTTTTGGTTTTTTTAATCATAAGGTTTTTTTAGTAATTGTTGGGCAGCACAAGCAAAGAAAAGGAAAATCTGCTCTAAGTGCAATCCTTTGTGGCAGCCACAATGTTTTATTGTCAGTGTAAGCATTATTATTAAGCTTTTGCCAGAATCCAAAATCTTCACCTTCCATCAGTAAAGACAGAACCACAGGCCACAGTGTCTCCACTCTATTTTAGGTGTGTAAGAAATACATTTCACATCTGCAAAAAGAAAGAAAGGATAGCTCTGTCATCCAGAGAACCAAGAATGTTTCTGATTTTTAAGGACTGCTTCTGTCAGTTTCTGCTGCTTCTGTAAGTTTTAGCAGCCTGACAGTGGAGCATGTTGTGAGCTTTCCAGCATAACATTGCTTTCTTGGAAAATGCTGCTTTACAAAAAGGAATCCATTTGCTAAAGAGGGTCAGTTTTGCCCAAACTCTTTAAGTCAATGTTAGCATTTGGGGCTTTTTTAACTTAAGGGACAATTTTCTGTCATCAAAATGTCATTTGGTTCTGCTTGATGCTTTCTCTAGGAAACCTGGTATTCACAATCCACTTTCAAAGCAAAACATGAAATCTTTTGAATGGCTCAACTCCAAAATATTTTTTTTTTAAATCATCAGTCTTGGAGGCTTTTAACTTGATTTGAAGTAAGGGAAGAAGTCAGTGACTAGAAAACTGTTGCAGAGCAGCAGAACTGCTTTCCATCCTGGCCTTCTGCATCAGCTGCTGATGGCCACTGAGTCTGAGGGACCCATCAGCAGGGCTGGATGGTCTCACCTGTGCTCCAGGTGCTGTGCCAGGGACTGATAGCATCTTCCCCTTCAGCTGACCACCTCAATCCATTCTGCAGTACCCCTCTGTAGCTGGCCCAGGGCCTGCAATGGCTCCTTGGCGGTCAGAAGCCTGAGCTAGGAAATGCCAAGTCATGATGACTGGGCCTTAGAAAAACTCTCTTCCACCTTCAGACCCCTGCTTATCTCTCTGTAAGCCTAGAGGTCACTTTCCCCTGACCCTTACTACTGGACAATTTCCAAAACCCCTGTACCCTATATAAACCCCTGCTTCTGCCCAGTTCAGCAGAAGAGCTGTCCCTGAGAACCTTTGTGGAAGACCCCAATAAAGAATTTCTTCGGAACCTCACATGGCCTTCTCCTCTCTCTCCCTGCATTTGCTGCGGCACCTAGCAAGCTAACGAGCTGAAATCACAAAGAGCTGATAATCACTGAGAGCTGATATCACTCGAGCTTGCTAAGGTTGCCTGCAGCCAGCAGCTGCTTGGGAACTCGGACGGGCTGTGCTGAGCAGGACTGCGCTATCCGGACCATTGCAGCCCACCAGGCATGCCCCGGCTGGAAGCAGCCGTATTACTCCTCTTGCCCCTGCAGGCTCTCACCACACCAAATGCTCTCAGGGAAGGAGCTCCCAACAGGGAAGGGGCAGGGTGACAGGCAGAGGAGCAGGGCAGGGATGCACATAGCTGTCACCAGGCAGGGAAAAGCCACCAGATTTGCTCTGAGCAGGGCTGTGACCAGCCCTCAGCCATTCCAGCCTGTCAGACTAAACTTGTGCAAGGAGATGACCGAAGTGGAGGCAAACCTGACCTGTCTTTGGGGCCGATTCCTAATGTCACTGACAATGCTCACTTCCTTTTTTGTCACATTTTCTTTCAGATTCCTGCAGAAGGACAGAACAATCCCACGGGACAAATGTCAGCTTTCAACATACGAAAACAGTCTCCTAATCAAGGAGGTAATACTGAGTCTCCATTTCCTGCTCCAGGGGCACTTGCAGGCTGAGGCGCGGCCTCCCTCCTGTCCAGGCCCCTCCATGCCCCTGGCACAGCTCCCTCACAGAGCAGTGGCAGGAGGGTGATCGGGGCTGCTGTGACCCAATTCAGATGCCACACTCTGGGTGTTGTGCATAAGCTGTGGCTGGCAGGGATTGAGGCCAGAACATCCCACTGGGCAGTGGAGTGTGGTGGAGCGAGGGAGCCGGGTGGTGAGGGGCAAGGTGGTGTGGTTGTCATGGAAAACCCACAGGACCAAAGTGGCTGCAAGGGCAGCGGGAAGATCCACTGGTCTCAGTGCCGTCTCTTTGACCCACACAGGGAAAACGAGGAGAAATTGAGGAAAAGTAGAATGGGGGAAGGAGTCAGAAAAGTTGTTTTATCATTGTTTGATTATTGTTTAGTCCTCTGGATGAGTAAAACTTGAGGAGGGGTGGAATTTGCTTTCTATGCAGAGAAATAACCAGAGGCAAACTAGAAACATGATGAAATTTTCCATTTCCCTGAACCTCAAAAATATTTCTATAGACTGAAAGGTTTTGAGATGCATGAGGACGTAGTTCAGGTGGGATGTGCCAGTCTCAAGTGCATCAAAATTCACATAGCCACAACAGGGAGTTGCTTGGCTCTACTGCATAGTGGACATATATTTTTATTGTCAAATAGAGACAGAGATGAGCTTCATCTGCCTGTGCTCATGTGACCTGGTCTTTTATATCAGAGCTATGTTTAATTTTTTAGCTGAAGCTCGGGAGAAAATTCATTAGGCTAGAAAAGAGGGCCAGCAATCTGCTAATGCCTAGCCCAGGGCCTCAGGCATTAGCAGATTGCTTGCTAATCTGCTAAACACTTGTCAAGTGTTTCTTGACAAGAAAACATTATATATTCCTGGGCTACCAGCTTTATACAAGTTTTCATGAAACATTCTTTTCACTTAGCCATTTAAAAAGCCATGATTTCTGAGAAATCCAAGTGATTTTTGACAACCCACTGGAGCTATTCAGGCAAGCCTGGGATGCCTTAATTTTTTTAAAATCCTTAAAGTCAGATTTTAGTAAGTATTTTTAAGACAAAAACTAGCTCAATAGGCAGTGAACAGGCTGATGCAGAATTCATGCAGTGAGGATAGATTAGTTTTTGTTAATCTACCATGATTGTCAGCTCATTCTTACAAACAGCATTTTCCCTGTCCCTGGTCATTTGTCAGTTGGCTGGATCTATGCTGCTTAAAAAGAAGAAAGCCAAACCTGGGTATCAAGGCCAAGAGATGGAAGCACACATCTGTGCTATCACAGCCATGGCTCCTAAAACACCTGCTACTTCTCTACCACCTCAGTCTTGGAGAGAGCAAGTCCAACACAGAATCAGAGAACATATGCAACTAGGCAGCATCAGTGATGAGTCCAAACCTTTCATTCCTTCTCTTTCACTAGGCAGTATGGACATACCTATAGGGAATTGAAACAAGCACAGTTTGAATTAGAGACATACATTTTTGGACTGAATTTTATCTATTTTTACAGAATTTTATCTCTATTTTATCTACTTTTAGAAAAAAAAAAAAAAGTATTTAAAATTCACTCTTGGCCATTGTCACTTAAGATAAATGTTTTGGTGCTTTATGACAATTTGGTCTTCTACTCACTGTAGCTATTTGTCATTTTTTAATGTTGTCACTACAGGTGAAGTTCTTGTGTTAAATGCAAGGAGTACATTTTCTTATAAATCAGAGCAGAATGCCAAAACACAGCTCTGACAAATGACATGATACTGACTGCATGTTCTTTCTACACATAATGCTTACAGTCTAATTACTGAACACCAGATAGCGATGTCTACTGAAATTTGAAAATCCTTTTGCACAAATGCTCAGAGAGTGAGGAATTAATGGAGAAAACCATGAGGGTCTTTACAGGAGAACACAAGATCCTCTGTACTTTTAATATTTTTTTAATTAATTGGCTGTATTGACAAAGATTTTGTATATTTAATATTTCACCCTCTCTTCTCTGGAAAAATTTGGGGCAAATATAGCAATTAAAAAGATGGAATTTCTATTTGGTCTGAACTTCTATATTTCCATTTTAATAGGCCATGTTAAAATATCACAACAATATTTCCTCTTACCTCAGACAGGCTGATGATATGAAACTTAGGTGGACTGAGAATACTAAACAATAGTCCTTGCATATTTTGCTTGCAAAAAGGGCCAAAATTCTCATGAAAAAAACCAAAGGAGATAAACATCAGCTTTCTAAAACAGGGAAGAATCCATATTCTCCCAAATCAAGTGCATTTCATACTGTTACTTTCCTAATACACTAAATATCAGCCTTGTGGGACAAAGATATTTTAGGTTCTTTTCAAAAGTATGTAAGGCTTCCATGTTTGTTCAGCATGTCTCTCCCAATAACCTTTGAAACCATACACCAATATTAATTAAATTTGATGTAAAGCTATTGCTTTGATTAAAGTTCAGATTAAAATTAAGTAACTGACTAGTAAAGAAACTCTGTTCATTCAGCCTTTGAGGAAAAAGCTTCAGAGGGAGTCTGACTCTTTGAGAAACATGAAAATCCACATATTTTGAGCTGGGTATAGTTGGAGTGCCATGTGGTCACCTCAAGATTAGCTGTCATTCAAAATTTGTATCCTGTCACACATCTGCAAATACAAAAGCCACAGACAACACCCCAGGAAACAGGATTCATTAGCTTGATTTTCCTGGGATTACTGTGGTATGCAAATTTCGTAATTCCTTTATCAGATCTGTGAAATGTGTTTACATTAGAGACAGGCAAAGCAGTTTCATATTAAGGATGAAACTGAATTGAGTTTGCTAAACTGGGTTTCTGCAGGCCCTTCAAGGTGAAGCTACAAACTTTTCAAGAAGCAATCTGGATTAAACAGGTGTGATAACTGAAAATTCAATCTGTATTAAACTTTTGCCTATTTCAACATCTGTAATAGTACTTTAGGTTTCCAACATTTTTCTACGTGTTAATTTTTGAGATGTGTTTCTCTGCATTTGCAGATAAGAAGAGCCCCTCTGTTGCAATTAAAAGCAGACAACAGTCTACACATGATGTTAATAAACGACGGACCCTTTTGCAAGATAACAGCTGGATAAAGAAGAGGCCTGAGGAGGAAAGGTAAGAAAAATAGGACATGCATTTCTTCCACATTTAGTTCAGTATGCCATGCACCTTTGCATGGACTGTCTACTTTTGCATGGATGGTATCAACCAGAATTAGGGAATTCAATCAAATAACTCCTATTTATCTATCTTGATGAGATACTGATTGCCTTTTGAAAGTATTAGCTTGCTGAATATTCACTGTCTGTTTTTCATTGGGACTTTTGAGTGCTGAGTATTTAATGAAGTTCTGCTCTACAAGTAAAATCACTCGTTTGACATGTCTAGGTTGCAAGACTATGATCTTTTTCTTTTTATAAGCAAGAGGATTATAAATCTTGGCAATTTCTTTTAAGGAGCCTAAATCAGAATCAGTTTAATTTAGTCTAGTGTAAACTAGGACTTAAATTACAGCAGAAACATGCCTTGCAACCATGTTATCATTATCTGGACCATGAACAGCTTGTAGGAAGAGATAATTCTTACTCCAAAACATCTGGAGTTTTCTACTGCAGAGTTCCGTAGCTGGTGAAATTACAGTGGTAGTGGACAGCTGTGAAATCTGATTGAAAACAGAATAATTTTTGCCAAGAAAAAGTTATCTATTTTTAATACTCATTGTTTTTCTTTTGCTTGAAGTGCTGATGAAAACTATGGAAGGGCGGTGCTTAACCAATACAAATCCCAAGATAGCCTACACAGGTATGGTGGAGTATCTGAACACATTTCTAATTATATTAGCAAAAACTGAGTGTCCTTTTACTATGTCATGAACAAAGCAAAGAACCTGCTTTGTTCAGTTTTAATCTATACATATTTTCACTGTAAATCTGCCTCCAGTGTCCATAATTGATCACTGCAGTGGATCCAGGGTTTGACATCTGAATGGTCTAAAACCCTGTATGTTACTTTAATCTAAGACATAGATACTCTTGTATTAATGATGAGTTGTTTAATAAAATCAGTGACCAAAATGGCATTTCTAAATTTTTTATTACAGCAGTAGCACAAATGAAAAGGAAGATCAGAAAGCTGTTCTTGGACGATACAGATCTGATACCACCTTGGACAGGTAGGGCTCTTTTTCTGGCTGTATTGTATGTTGTGGTTGTCATACCTGTGAGAGGTCTTTAAAAGGAAAGCATTAATGAAGTCAGTGGTTTCTTTTAAAGTTTTCTTATGTATTAAGTATCTAAGCAAAAGACTTCTAAGCATCTAAGCAAATGACTTTTGTATGAATTTTCAATGAGACAAATGAAAATGTGATTTCAGAAAAGGTTCTTTTGATATTTTCTCTTTTTTTTTGGTAGCTGCTTCTGTGTATTCTTGTTCAGATAAATGTAAGCATTTTTCCACAGCTGATAACCATTTCTCCCCAGTTTCCTCCTTTTCAAACTCTAAACCCAAGTCATATCTCCAATAGCTAAGCACAAGATGGCTAAACCCATAGTTCTTTGCAAATACTATGATCAGTACCTATATCAGTCATTCTTTTCATACAGGTGCTTAATTTGAATGTTCTGTTCAGCCTTGATCTCTGCTGGGTGAAGACATGACCATGCTTGTGTTTGCAGGTTCTTTCTGTGTTACATCTTCAAAATCCAACCACCATTAACATCTGGTATCCAGAACATACTGGGGCTATGAGAACCAGCACTTAAATACACTCTGGGAAAAGTGCACTTTATTCAGTTGGGTTCTAGCACTGTATTATTTTATTTCATGATCCTTACTTCTCTTGTAAGAAACAATGCAAAATTGTTACATAAAATTTACTTTCTCCACAGGAGTTTGAAAAAGAATAGTCTAGAGACTTGTTCAGTATCATCACCCTACCTATTCTTGTACAGCCCAGTGAATCCTGCTGTATTGGTTCACTCATCATGAGAAAGCCGTTCTATAACTTCAATTTACCTGTTGCTCTTCTTTGTATCTTTTCTATTTCCATATTAGTTTTTTGATCTGGGAGTCCAAATCTCCATGTAGGTATTTAAGATTTGTGCACACCTTGTATGTACACAGAGGAGTAATAGAGGAGTAATAACAATGATTTCTATTTTGCTTGCAATTCCTCCCCTTCTGCTTCATGATGTTGAATTTGCTCTTTTGAGTGCTGCTAAGAACTGTGTTTTAATTTTCACAACATTATCCATATAATTCCAAGATATTACTCTTTTTCTGAGTGATAATTGCTGATTCAGAGATCAATTGTTTCTCTTGTCAGGCATTACTTTGCACCCAAGAAAAGTGAATGTCATCTGCCATTTTAGAAATCTGACATGTTAGCAGATGACTTCTGAAAAGCTTTGCCAGTCACCATTTGTTTTGACTACCAGAAAGTAATGACATTGGCAAGGAACATCATTCCACTCTCCCTTTTTCCAGATAATTCATGAATTTATGGAAGAACACAGGTTTTGTACAGATCTCTGCTTCCACTCTGGAAACTTGCCATTTATTTCAAATGCTTTGTTTCTTACATCTGAAGCAGTTTTTTCTCTATTACCCATGGGAGGTCAGTTTACTTAAAAACACTTAAAACAGACTTCTGTGAAGTTTTTTGGAAATTCAAGTAGCATATATCACCTATGTCACACTTATCCAGATAGCCACTCACTTCAAACAATTTTTAAAGCTTGATTTTCATGCCTCAAACCCTGATTGCTAATTTAGAGGTCATAGGACAAATTCAGTTTCTACAGGGTCACTGAGGATCACTGTTCTTTTGTACATCTACAACTTTTTTTCTTTTGTACATCTTTTGTACTCTACATCTTTTTGCTTTATGCTGAGATATTAAAGTATCTGGATTATTTCAGATTGTAAGCTGCTTATTTGGTCTTTTCATACACACAAATATTTAACATAAAGTATTCTTAATATGCAACTGATGAAAAAGTATGCCAAAAAAAGGATTTTAGGTGTAAATAAGAATTGTACCAAGTGGAGAACATCTTTCCCATAGGAAGCAGAAGTATTAGGAACTAACTAACTATTTGTCAAAAGATTAAACCTTAAAAGTCAGGTAGGGATGAAAATTACAATGCTATTTTTCCATGTACTTAGTGATCCTAAGTCCAGAATACCTTCCAGAAACACTAAATTCCAACCACATCTATAGCAATTAGACCTGGGTAGAGACGGAAGCAAATGACATACTTCCGTTGTTTGCTTCATTAATAATCTAATACTTTGGAATGATAGAAATTACTAGGAAAGGATCAGAGAGCAAACCAGAAACCATTGCAGTGTTTGGTATGAACCTGCTTTCCACATCTTGAACACTGCATGAATCATTTCACTGGTGTGATGAAGCTACAATAGAACCAGGAAAAAAAAAAAAAAAAAAAAAAAAAAAAGAGGAAGGTGAGAAAGGATGGAATAGCTCTCATATGAAAAATGTCTGAAAAGACAAAAAGTTCTCCACTTGGAAAAGAATAATATAGGGAAACTGAATAATGAAAGAATATTTTCTCTTTGTTGTACTGTAAGAATGGGCAGATACTCTGTAAATGTTTGGGTAATAAAGAAGAGAGGAGAGGAGAGGAGAGGAGAGGAAAGGAAAGGAAAGGAAAGGGAAGGAAAGGAAAGGGAAGGAAAGGAAAGGGAAGGAAAGGAAAGGGAAGGAAAGGAAAGGGAAGGAAAGGAAAGGGAAGGAAAGGAAAGGGAAGGAAAGGAAAGGGAAGGAAAGGAAAGGGAAGGAAAGGAAAGGGAAGGAAAGGAAAGGGAAGGAAAGGAAAGGGAAGGAAAGGAAAGGGAAGGAAAGGAAAGGGAAGGAAAGGAAAGGGAAGGAAAGGAAAGGAAAGGAAAGGGAAAGGAAAGGGGAAAGGAAAAAGGAAAGGAAAAAGGAAAGGAAAGGAACATTTATTTTTTCCTCTAATGCACATATTAATTGTAGTAGTCAGCACCACAGGATACTGTGGAGGCCAGAAATTTAACTTGATTCAGATAAACATTACATGTTTAAATGGACCATTGATCCAGGGGTGTCTGTTAGATACAGCGTTGTGGGTGAGAACAGAGGATATTCTTTGATTTCTTATCAGAAGCTCGAAAGTTTTACAAGGAGAAGTTAACACAATGCTTACCTTTCTTTTACATTTTTTTTTTAAGTAAAAAAAGTGCTGGCTTTAAAATGAGAAAATACAAAACTATGTAAAGCATTGTGCTGGAATTTTGAAAATACGAGAGGAAACGTGCAAGAAATGCTGGTTCGCTGGCGAATGAGAGGGAACGCTCCGCTTTGCATCCGCAGCAATGTCAGCAGGGTTAGTGAGACCTCTAGTGACCTTCCCAGCAACTGTAGCTGCTGTCACATCACTGCTGCCCTGACAGGGGAGGGTTCTTTGCAAAATTGCATTTAAGATTTGCAAAAGACACAGAGCACACGCTGGTGCAGATTGTGTCCCAGAACTCCCTGGAAGGCTTTTCATTAAATACAACAGTATTCTGTTGAAGGCAGGACACAAAATATTTTATACGTAACATCAGGTTATAGTTCTAGGATTAATTGTTTTGCATCTATGGCTTCAGTTTATAGATGAGAATAAATTATATATATATATATATATAAAGTTGTAGCTCAAGATGTTTTTCAGCTGATTTAATAAATATTTAAAATCACCCTCTCAACTTAGTATTTGTCCTCTGTTTCAATGTACATCACTTTAAGCTTTTCAGAGTCCCCCAGTTCTTACTGAAAAATATTCCATATGTAGGAAGTAAACTGGAATAAAATAAGAACCTAATCTGCTTCAGCTGTGATAGCTACATGGTGTTTTCTGTGAAAATTTTGAAGGGTTTTAGGCAACAACTGTAGAATCCATAAAGGGCTTGAAAAATCATGTGGTTGTCTCTTCATGTAAATTTCATGGCTTAATGAAATCAGTTCAAGCACAAAGAACCCAACTTCCTGTAGGTCAATACCATCCTTTGCCAGGGATTTGGCACTAGATTATTTTCACATCACACTGATCTATTAAATCTGTAAATAAAACAAGACTGTTGCATCTCTCTAGGAATGGTGAGGCAGAGAAAATGGCAATAGTTCTGTGTACCTCTTGACTTAACATTGCTTTCATTCTGGTATTTTGAGCTAATTCAGAGGAGTTGTAATAAATTATTAGCAACAGTGATGTTTAATACAGCATTATTGTTTGAACATCATCTTGGAAAACTTTTCCAGTGAGCTACTTGGAGTCTTCAGATAATAGTGCACTAAATTTATGTAATTTCAGCTTCTGTTCTCTACCTTTAGTGATACTGGGATATTTGTGATACTGGGATATCAGTACACAGTGCAAAATGATACTCCATCTTTTCATTTTATTGAAAATGTATTTTAAAAAAATAGAGTGTGTATTATAAGTAATTCCTGTGTTTCTGACAGAATTCCAGCCAGAAGTGATACTGATAAAATAAATAAGTCTCCAACTCTGAACCATAAGCAAAACAACAGGTATGAATTTCAGAAACATTATCATCTAAGTATTATGTATTATAATTTATCATGCATCAATTATCATGCATTATCATGTGTTATATATTACCATAACTTTAGAATTCATGTACACACCAAAATTATACAGAGAAATTATTTCTATGGCATATGTTCTGGTTTTAGGCTTCATTTGACCACCTGACCTCTGGAATGTAGCCATCTATATCTAAATTATCATAGACTCTTTTTATAGTTGGTGAGGAGAAAAAAAAATTCATTAAAACCAGAAGAATTTTCCTTAAAGAATCCTATTTCTCCACACAGCTTAAAAGGGACACCAGCTCAGATTACACATTTACTCAGCATAATGATTATTTTAAAATGACAGCATTTGAAATACAAAAACCCCAAGAATAATAGTGTCTTGAAAAATGTGGGTATATTCTAGAGCTCTAGAATTCTCTGCATAAACTCTATCAAATACAGTACATAATTCTGAGGAAGCATAAAGAAAGAAATCTATTTAATGCTTCAGTGGAAAATGCTGTTTTACACTGCCAGTGGAAAACTTGAGTACCAAAACATAAAACATAGTTTTTTGATAATCTAGCTGATTTTTCCAGTGGAAACATATTCTTTGGTCAGAAGGCCAGTCTTTTTATTAAAACAAATTTTAATTTAAAAGAAGATTAAAACAAGTTTTAATTTAAAAGAACTTGGCACAACATTGTTGGTACACTATTTAAAAAGTTGCTATGATGCAGAGGTGGCCACTCTATATATGTCATATAATTCCACTACACTGAAAAAATATTTTCTAAAAAACTTCCACCTAGTACCTGATTTAAATTTTAATTTTAATTTAAGAAAGTCAGAAGAGTGCATCCACCATACTTGTAAATGCATCACTTTGTGTCTTCATCAATGTCAGTAGAGTTCTGACAGTAATAAATTACACAGAACATAGTTGCCAGAGAGCACAGCAATTAAAAGTCATCTTGTGGAGAATTGAGATATTACTCTGAAGAGCAAATCAGTATCTCTGGCATTTAAAGGTCAACTGAGGTCACTCTTTCAAATTCTAATTTGGCACCATTATGTTGTAAATCATGCTGATGATGACACATGAAGCTTCATATAAATTGAATTTTATGGGGTGTTTTTTGGAGAGGGTTTTTTACAGACCAACAATTAATTCTGAAGTGGGACTTAAGAGAGATTTAAATTGTATGTATTTTTTCCCTGCCAGAGAGCAAAATGATTTGTAAAGCACTATTCTTCAATTACTGTTATTATGAAATGCCAATTACTATCATTAAGAATTGCAGAGGATAAGACAATAAATTTTGATAAATGTTATGAGAAATCACTGGCTTGGATTTTATGTAGGTTAGTTTTACAAACATATGATAACATAAAGCATTATATTTGAATAAGAAACAAAATTTTAAGTAAGAAAATGAATGATATTGTTATTATAGTGTTTGGAGACTAAAGTGTAGGTACAGAAGTCAAGATTTTAAGAAGTCAGAAATTACTTTGGATATCAAGTAAAAATGCAGTTGTGTGAACATCAGAACCCCTCAAGGTTCCCCACATCATGTGTCTTTTGAGGTATATAAACATAGTTATAGCATTTACCATACCCATTTGTATAATTCTGATAGCAGAAATATGATTTTTTTTTTCTTTTAATAATTTAAAATTATACTCTTTCTGAATATTAACTCACTAAATATATTTCCTTAACAGACAATCTTGGACTCCTAATGCAGCATCCACAACCACTGCAGTCACTTCTCCAATCAAGAAAAAGAGGTATTCATTCCCACCACTGCTTGGTTGCCAGAGTGTCTATAGCACTGCGTTAAGCCTCAGTAATGTACAACAATTACATTTAGAAATTACCTACTTCCTCCTCCATCACACCCAAACTTCTCAGCAAGCTTCAAGAATTAAACTTTTCCATCCTCTTTTTTTCCATGGGATTTACAACTTTTGTCTCTGTAGAGCCAGGGCCTAGTGGACATGGCACAATGAGCACTAACTCTTGGCTGCAGCCCCTAACTCAGCCGGTGTACTCGTTTTCAGTGTCCACTTTTAAAGCATTGTAGCTCACTGTAATTGTGAAAGCTCTGATGCCAAACTTGACCTTGTGCTGTTGCAGTGCATATGAATCACACAGTTTTCTTAATGATACACAGCTGCCTTTAAAAATCTGGATTTCAGATAGCATTATCTAGGCAAGAACAAAAACAGGGTGTACAACTAAACACATTTTTAATTAAAAATGTACTGCTGGTGATAGTCATAATTTTCTGCATCCTTCCCAGCTGCAAATTCTGTTCAATCATTATTTTCTATTTTATATTTAATGCATAAAAATGTGATCAGTAGACTAATGAATGTAGAAATGAAAATGTCATTATATTTATATTAACAGACCTTTTTAGTGGAAGTTTGTACTGTTTTCAGTCCAGTAGTTCTCTTCAGGCTCTTGGAAGATATGGAAGGCCATCAATGAATTGTACTGTTTCTAGTGTAATTGTTTTTACCTCACAAACAATTGCTGGATTGATAGTTATGAGGGTAAAAAAAAAAACCAACCAAACAAAAAGGGAACTGAAAGTGCTTGTGCTGTTTATGTGACCTCTAATAGCCTGATTGTATTTCTTGCGTTGATACTTGACACTCTTTGTGCATTTTATCTGGTTGTCCTTTCCATGAATGATCCATTTATTTGCACCACTCAGTTTGCAGAAAAAAACACCTAGAGTCACAGAACATTTTTCACAGTAAATAAAATTACTGTACTATTTCCTATTCCATTCAGTTTTCTGTAAATATGGTCTAAAAAGTATCAACATGCAGTCTTTGCAAATACTGATAATTTAAGAAAAGTTCCAGGTATTTTTACATCACTTCTATTCTAATATTCACAGTATGCTGTTCAGGCCCAGAGCATTTAAGTAATACTGAAAAAATTATTTATTGAAACCTACAGGCAATCTTGGATGCCTCCCCCAGTTTCGAGTAGTAAGACTCCAACAGAAAAAGAGGAAAGCAAACGGTGCGTATCAGTGATCGCTGCTTATTTCCTAACTCTTGGCTAGAGCTCATTTTGGGAGCAAGAAAGCAGGGCAGTTCCTTGGTGGAGTGAGCTCAATGCAGAAGATACCATGCAAAGAGAAACATCCCATGCCTAAGTACTTGTTTGGGCTTTTGGCAGCCTGATGCCCAGCATTGACTGGGGCCTGAGCATATGAAGTGCCAGCAAAAAAAAAAAAAAAAAATTTCTATCATGCTTGCAATTCTTTCTTCATGGTTTCACTTTGGACTATTACAATTAATTCTCCTCAAAGCAAATGTGTTGTAGAGAGACTGGCCATAAGGGCAGGAATTTGTTGGTACCATTTGGATTCACAGTCAGGGCTCATCCCTGGCCCTTTTGGGTATCAGTGTCAACAAAACCTCAAAATTGACTAAGTACCCTGTCATCAAAGTATCCAAGAACAATCAGACTAAAGTTACTTGCAGATGAATGTTTGATGTTTATTTCTGAAGTTGTGGTTGTTTTCTGGCTGAATAGAAAGAGAACAGGGAAAGTTTCTTGTTTCTTGTTTCTTTCTTATCTAAAAGCAGAATAGGGATGATTTAAAATATTAATAAATAAACCTTCATGATCTTTTTTTCTTGTGCTCACTATTTGCTGCAGCATGGCCTTCTGCTTTCCTAGTTTTAACCTGGGAAATTTCCAACATGAGTCTCATGTGCAGTAATGATGAAAAATTAAATGAAACAGAAATGAATGGATACACTGTGATGTTAGATGTAAGCCTTGGTAAACTATTGCTCTGGGAGTTAATGGAATGTCTGGCACTGGAAGACTTAAAACCAAGTTTAGCAATTACTTTTTATGTTACACTGTGTTTACTACCCTCTATCTTTTTGGCCAAGAGTCAGTCACTCTCCACTCAGAAGAAAGATGGCTTAAAGATGTTAAAGTTTATTTTCTTTGAAGTCAGTCTTTACTAGATGTTCTCATTGTGCCAACTGAAAAGAATTTATCTGGCTTCATTTTATATATATCTTGCTAAGATCATGATAATTTTGAAAACATAGGATAATGCTCTATATGGCATCCACCCAGCTTCCAATAGCAAGCTGTGTTCCTGTGTTCTTCTCAACACTAATTATCCAGTTACTCCTCCAGTCTCACAGTTCAGAGAAGACTGAAAACAGGCATATTATTTCTGAAGCTTTCATGACTCTTCCTAGATCCTCTGACAATGTTGCTATCACAAACAGCTGGTAAAAAAAATTGATAGGCATTTAATGATTACTTGGTTTAGCTTTTAAAAGTGCTTTGAAGATGTGAAAGCTATTTCAAGTTGTGAATGTTATAATAACTAAAAATAGTTATCAAAGGAAAGCCTTTTACTTGCCTGTGAGTTTCAGGAAAAAAAGTGCCATGCATAGATGCTAATAAGTAGAGTTTCTAAAGGTCACTATCAGTCTTAAAGACTGAGCAAAGAGCTATGTCAGCTATGTCTTTTCTTCACATTTGAGAATGGCTGACTGCTCTGCTATCCTCAGGAAGCGAGTCCAGCAAAAACGGATATGTGGGTTTTCTTAGTCAGGGTTATTTATGTACTTTTGTGATTCTCAGATGTTCTAGACTTTTATAGTTAAACATGATATATAAACTTCCAGAGTTCTTTGCCTCAGTTCCAGCTGATTAAACACACTTTACAGAACACTTGAAAGAAATTGCAATTGGAGCTAAGACTATAAGCAGCTCACTGTATTTGACTTTTATGGTTGTGGATTGTGTGCTGAAAACAAAACACTATTAATCAAAGTGATTAAGTGGAGAATGTTAATTGAAAAATGATTGTCTTAGTGATATACAGAATATGGCTTGAATTTATTATTATGCTACTTGAGTTAAACATATATTCTACATTTAAAAAAATTATCTTGGAAGGAAGTGAAAATAAAAATAATTGCTGTTAATTTATCTAAATCTTGCAAACTGCTTCAATACTAGCATTTTGTTACTTGGTTTCTGAAATGGTTACTCTTTTCTTTCTCTAGAACCACCTCGGAAAATTCAGAGGCTCCAACAACGTATGTCTTACTTTGCTTCTTAGTAGATATAGAAATATAACATGCTCCTTTGCATAAACCTCAATTATTATTTTACATTTATTCATAATACAAACATTGTATAATTTACCTGGGAGGGTTCCTCTGTAGTCGACATTGCGGAAGTGCAGAAGTGCATGAAGAAGACTTCCTTCCCTGCAGAAATGCAATTATTTGCATATAGCTTAGAACATTTCACTGGATATTTACTCAAATTGAAAAAACATTAAACTGCATAAAACATTAAAAACTGCTTTGCAGTTTTAGTTCCACAGTCATGTATGTTGCTAATGCAAATACTCTTTTATATGCAACTGCTGCTCTACAATCAGTGAGAGTGTGAGCGATGCAAAGAAAAACAAACTGTTAAAAGTATGTAAGCAATGTGAAGATAAAGAAAGTTAAATCAAGAAGCTCTGCACATGCAAAGGCTTGTAATAGCAGACATTCAAATGAATTGATGCATATTGCTCTAAACCTGAGTGTCTGCAAAGGTTGCTGTAATTTTAGAAAATAAATTTATTAAATTAATTCATTAATTAAATATCCATTTCACATGGTCTAAATTAAGAGAAGATTACTTAACCAGCTTGCAACTTCATGACTTTTAATTAAGACAGCTCTGCAACTTGTCATGATTTAGTTGCCATACTAAATCAAAAATAGTCTAAAGAAGCAGGTAATCCTCATCAACTCTATCTGCCACCTTCTCCTTTTCTTATAATTATTTATCATTTTAGTATCCCTGTAGTGACTAACTTGATTGTTCACATAAAGAAAAATAGGAATGTGTAAATGTTTATTTATTGAGCTTTTTAAAAATTGGTATTTTCTAGTTAAATAAAATCTTTGTCTTTACTAAATAAGATATATTCAGTAAGATAAAAGGTTTTTCAAGTTTTTTTTTACTACTAAAATAATTTTTGAACAGTAAAGACACTCCACTTTATTACTATATCCATACTAACAAAATAGCTAGTTTAGGGATATTAGTTTTTCAAAAGGCTCATTGGATGTGGTAATCTAGTGAACTAAAGCATTACATTTCTTTTTTTATAAATACATAATTCTTTATATATATTTATATATATAATATATATATTTAAACAAACAAAAAAAAAAAACTCAGAAAAAATTTCTCAAAGACAATGCAAACTCATTGTAGCTACACCCGAAAGAAGTATAGTATCACCACTTAAGTGATACAGAGTTTTCAAATATCTTCTTGTACCTTAAGTATGTTTTCACCATTCCTGTTGCAGGGCTGCCCCTTCATCAGAACAGGTGACCCCTCAGAAATCAGAGACTGATGTGGGTGATCGAGCTACAGCAAGGTAACATACACCGTATAGTCAAACCAGTGTTTTCATAAGCATTGATTATTGGGATATTAAATACTCAGTTTGCTTTATTTCTATATTTGATAGTTTGTCTGGACATGGTGTGTGATTAATGCAGCATTTAAACAGTCCTAACCATTGGCCTAGAAGTCCAAACTCTGAATTCCCTCTCATTGACTTGCTAAGTTTTAGCTGTTTAATTTTTTAATCTTACAGCCCGTCCAGCCTGCATCCTAGAAAACAGCATGATTTTTTAAGTTGCTGCAAATGTTTGGAAGCAGGAAAATTTGGATTATACAGTGTATTTTCTTTGCTCTTCAGACATTATGGGAGAGGTAGTAACTACACTTAACTATGTATGTAGAAGCACCCCAACTTGTGCACTATGGTGTTAGCATTTGAATAGTGAAAACCCAACATATATCCTTTAGGGTGACAAAATTAGCATGTTTCAAGATGGACTTGTTTCTGAGGGATGAGTTTATGGATCAACTAATCTTTGAAAGTCTGCAGAACACCATAAAAATTGTTGGTGGAAAAGACATCAACTTTTTTTTTTTTAACATTTTTAAACTAAAATTACAGCAAATTCTAAGGTTCTGTACTGACAGAGATGTTATATTTTTCAAAGCAATCAGGCAATAACCGCCCCATCCCTGGGAAGTGATACAGGCCAAGTTGGATGGGGCTCTAAGCAACCTGGTCTAGTGGAAGATGTCCCTGCCCAAGAGAAGGGGATTGGAATGGGATAATTCTTAAAGTTCTTTCCAAATCAAAGATATTTTAGGATTCTATGATGCTATAAACATGCAAAAAATTTTACTCTGTGACCTTGACCAGAGTAAAATGCCTGAATACGCAATTATAAAATGAATTAAATTAGAAAGAGATTTCTAGATATGCACTGAGAATTATAATAGCTCATTTGCAGTGTTTATGTGGAAATATTAAATGGTGTGAACATTAAAATTAATTTAAATTAGTTAATTTTGTTTAATTTCATTAATAAAGTTCAGTTTTATGAGATCTGAAGCTACAGTCTATATTATTTTGAATCCTGTTCCCCTCCCCCATAGTCCTAAAAATGTTAAACCAGCATAAAATGACTAAGAAAGCATCCCAAAGATGTCTGACAGTGTAATCCCTAGGAAAAGGAAAAAAAAAAAGCAATGCTTCAGTGCAACATTTTCCTCTCAACAAATGTGGGATATCTTAGAGAATTAAATACACCCAGTATTAACGAGGGAAGTCACAGCCATTCTTCACTGCTAAGGGCTTGTTAAGGTCTGACTTAATCCTCACCCTCAATCAGTTCACATTAATCATCCCTTGGTTGCTCTCATTACCATACCAAGCTCTGTATTCCTGTCCCTTCATTGGTGAAGAGCTGGAGGAATATTTTACTGGTCTACAAGTTTCTATGGCAACACTGCACTGCTATTTGTGTCAGTATATAAACTGTAAGTAGTCTGTAATCTTAGTGGGCAAAATTCAGCCCTCTCTTCTGCTGCAATAATTCCTTTGCATTTGGCTGGTTCTTCAGATGTCATCCATCTGTTGCTGATAGGTTAGCTTCACAAAACTACAGATTTTTGTTACATTTTTGCTAGACAAAAATTGCATTAATTAGCTGCCAGCAAAAGTTCCCCTTTTTAAAAGATGTCACATAAATACTACATTTTTGGCAAAAATTCTTGTGTCACACAGGGCATGTAAACAGTTACATGAATAATATATATAGTAATATAAATGTGTACTAGAATACTGTTTTAATTTACATCCTTTAGTTACTTATATTTTTACTTGGAATAGAAAGATTTTCAGGTCATGCTTTTAACATCAAACTTAATTGATTAATTGTCTGTCATTCAGGATTCTGATAGGGATGTTAAAGGAATAAGGAATTAATTTCAATATAAAATAATTGGAAAATGGCAATTAGCTTTCTAACAAACTGTTCAGTGATACAAGGAAAATCTTTCAGAAGGGATTTACCTGAAAAGGATGTCAGATACTCTCTTCTGGCTAAAATTGTAAAAATAAAAAACCAATTAATGCATTGTTTTTAAGGACAACAGTTAGACCTGGCTTCCATCTTAAAACACAGAGAGAGAGAGTGTGTGTATATATATGTATATATATATATATACACACACACATCTCACATCTGAAGGCGTGGATTATGCACCTTCACCTGTTGGATGTCATTAAGAGAACGGGCATTTCATGATTAGCTAGGGCATCTATAAATACTCTAGGCAGCAACATAGGCTAGGACACAGAAGAAGAGAAGATTACTACCTAAAAATTCTGCATATTTCAGAGAATAAAAGGTCAAATCAGGTCTCTTGGTATCTCACAAATGCAACAGGAGATGAGCACTACACTGGATATGTAAAGAGACATTTTTCTGATTCCCTCAATGGGCCTGTTATTTGTGGCTTATCAACTTCTTTTTGTGCTTTTTTCCACATCAGTGAAGATGCAAGATTCTCACTCTGCCTTTTTCCTTTCCATAATTGTATTAACCATTACATGCAGGTGTTTAAAAACTGGCATTTTTTAAAGAACAGTGTTCTGTAAAAAATCATGTTAAACCACTTCAGACATTCTGAGGGTGTTTAACATAGCTTTAGTCAGTCTTTCAATAATGATTACAGCTAGGATGAAAAAAAAAAAATCTGTGTTTCTATAAAAAGGCTTTTATAATGTGGTTCACATGTATTGAACTACATATAGTTACAGAAATAATGGTGTTTGGCACAGTGAGCCACATTTACCAGGACATACAAAATTATTACCATCCAAGCATGCAGAATAATCAAAAGGTTGTATTTCCATAAGTTCATAAATTGTAGAACTAATTGATTTATCTTTTATTTTTCATAGATATATCAGAATTAATTAATGTGGGACATACCTTAGGAAAAGCTTTGAGGTGATAGTAACAGGGGCTATACAAGAGATTAGAGAGAGATCTCACTCAGCTCTTAAAGCATCTGTAGGGAGATTGTCTGCTAGCAGGGAAACACTATTCGTCTGTGGGGACAAAGGGCATATTGCAGAAACCCTTACATAAAGATGTCTTTTTGGTATGGCAGCTACAGAAGTTGTCTTGAAGAAAATAGTTCAGCTGTTTATTTGTAAGTATGTGGGTGAGAGAGGCAATTTCTAGGGAACAAAACAAGGGACTAGAATAAATTTTTCTGGCATAATTAAGAGAATCCTATATTCTTGCTCCTGTATATGCTTTTCCCCTAGTGTACAGGATAACTCACTATTATGACTCCTCTCAGGTAGTAGAAAATTCAGACAATGCTGTAAATCTGTGTGTACTATGCTCCTTTTTAATGATGTTCCTGTTTGACCCAAGATGTGTTCCCAGTTATCATTGCAATAGATTGTGAAAGAACACATTAATTACCTGTGCTTAAACTAACTCTTGTAATAAGGACTCACATTGCTGTGTCTATCAACAACTGGGAACATTTAAAAGTAGAAAATAAGCTAAGTTACAGGGGTTCTATTGAAAAAAAATTAGTGACTTGTTATTGACTTGGAATTTTCCAAGCCAATGGAATTAAAACCATGATGTCAGGTCTCCTAAACAAACATTTATTGACAAAACCTTTCATGTTCTAGAGCTGCGTAAAGCCCAAAATTGAAAGAATATGTAGGTGCATTTTGAGACATTGGCTAATGATGTGTTTTCATTAGATTGCCATCTCTGAGAGTTCAAAGCCAGACTGGACAGAGCTCTGACCAACCTGGCCTAGTGAAATGTGTCCCTGCCCACGGCACGGGGGTTGGAGCTGGATGGTCTTTTAGCTCCAACCCAAACCATTCTATGAATGTGTAAGATTTGCAGTTCCAAAGAGCCACGATAAATAGTCAAAGGAATTATCTTAGGTTGGACTAAAGCTTAGATAGCCAAAATTTAAAGGCATGGCTCTTACGTGAACAATTCCTGTATGACTTTTCCTTTGGGATGTTTTTTATTTGCTTTGACTTTTTAGCTAGACCATCTAGAGACCTCTAAAATGTTCTGGGGGTCACCTGTGTCCCTCAGAAGTTGTTGCAAGTGAGGATACTGAAACAGAACTCACATGATCACACCCATACTTCACTAGTTTGCTTTCACTACAATGACAATTGTTTCTTTATGGTAAAGTGAAGTCGCTTTACATTTTCTAAATTGTTTTTGATAATACAAATCAACACAGTAATTTTTAATTTACTTTTTTTTTTTTTTTTTTTTTTTGCATTTCAGCAGAAGGCCCTTCCAAGTGACAGGCTTCTTTTGTCTCTCAATTCTGATAGATTTGACATTGACTGTAACACTGGTTTGCAGCTTTTCTGCATGTTGATATAAATGACTCACTGTTGCACAGCTTCTGTGAAGAGACCCAAGCCCCTTATTCCTAAACAAAATTTTAATATGGTATTTACAGGGTGATACATATCCTTCCAGAAAAACAGAATAAGTTGTCTTTTTCCAGTGATCTTTCCCAGTCTATCTCCTATAAAACATTCAGATCAACAGCTTCTTCCTCTGTATTTAACTCCAAAATCCTCTGGGCTAAGCATTACACTTGTTTTGGCACATTATAAATTGGTTTTCACAGTTGACTGCAGGCTCCTTCTGTGCCCTAACTCTCAGCTGTTATTGATGAAAGGTCTGAGCAAGGGCTCCTGGCACTGATTAGTGAGCATAGCAATGTGGAAGGAAATGCACCCTGCTCCAGGATAAATGCCAATCTTCTCTCAAAAAGTTCCTTTATTCATCCTCAGTTGTACTTGACAAAAGCTGATGGGCAGGGATTTGCAGGGGCAGTAAAGCAGCCATAATAGAGGATCAAAATTCATCTGGGCCTGTGATGCTAAACTTTACCCAGTAAGATGGCTGACTTGCTTAATATACTCTAGACCAACTCTTTTATTTCAGCATTGGAAGGCCCACTTGGCAATTGGTTGTTTTTGTCTTCTCCTATGCTGATGTGACTAATTCAAAAATGTCCTTATGGTTTAAGCCAGGCTTTCTTATTTCATTCTTTTCATATTCCATCATGTCAGAAGAAGAAGCTGTTGATCAGAATGCTTTGTAGGTCAGCAGGGAGAGATCACGGAAGAAGGGACATCAGATGCAACTTGTTTGGTATCACATTTAAACATATTATATCATATATTAGAAATAGGGAGTCATCTCAGTAGTTTTTATAATTTTATTCAGGGCTTTTTATCAGAAAACAGATGCAGATCTATTAAAAATACTGTGCATAATTCCTTTAATAAAGCTGCCTCTGGGTTGCTCATGATTATGTTGATGATGACAGAGTGACTAAATTCAAAATATTACTGAATATCCGTGGATTTGACATCAAGTGCCCCAGTCATTAAAGGCATTCCAACAAGTCTGAAATATGCATGGTCCTTCAGTTTTCTAGTCCATACGATAATATAATATTGGTGCTTGGGTATTATGACAACTGTTGGTGTAGCAGCAAAGATGGATGATGAAATTCTAGGCAATAAGGCAAAAATGCCTTCGAGAATTAGGGAATATTTGGAACTAGATAGAGGCTCAGGACTTTTACAGGTTAGGTAAGTATTCACTAAATAATGAGAGAGTCGTGGGCTCATACTCTGCTTCCTGATCCTTGAGGTTCAAGAGCTTAGTTGGGGTCTGTTTAAAATTTTGTTTTTCACTCCCACATGTCTAGGATCAACTTCAATTTCACCTCAGCATTAGGGACAGTCTGTTTGCATTGATGCTTTCTTCATTGTCTTCAGAATTTTCAAATACAAATATTAGAAAGATTTTCATTGCTTTCACTAAAGAATAACATAACTAAAGCTTTTTTGTCAGTGTGATTCATGTTTCCTGATTGAAACTTTATCTGCATATTTTCAAGATTAAAAAAACCCCAAGAAATCAGAAAGAACTAGGAGATGTACTTGAATGTGTGGATCAGATTAATTTGTATTTTTCTTTTTGATGGTGATCTGACTTGTCACCAGATACACCAGAATTTCATAATTACTATCTGAAATAAGTGAAATTCACAAGCACAGAGCAGAAGGACTGAAAAGTATTGTATTATTGCCCTATCTCAAGTGAACTGAGTTAGAAATCAAATGCAGACTGAAAAGCAAAGCAAAATGTAGACAATTCAATTTCTCTAACTTTTTGATGCAGAGCATAAAAGGAAAAAAAAATCACTTTTTGTAAATGCATATTACATTAATTCTTCTACTTTTAAAGATTGCTTACAGAAAATGCCCATAGATCTTTCATACATTTAATCAAGGAGGGCATGAGATAGCTAACATTAATACAATCAGGTAATGCAAACCACACTTGTTCCATAAAGAAAGAACATTTCCTGATATTGATATCAGAGATATTAATCTTTTGGAATGTAGCTGATTTCTGTGGAGTTTGTCACACAAGCCTTATATAATTTCCCTTTCTGCTTGTGTCTGAGAGGCATAGGGATTCAAGATATGGCAGAACAGGAGTCCCTGGCTAAACTGAGCAACACATTTTGCACGCAGCCTGACTTGACAGCTTTTTTTAAACCTACTTTACTCATACTCTTTGCTACTCTTTTATTCTGCTGGACTGTCTTCATTAGTTGTCAGATTTCTAATCCTATTTTACTCAAGCAGCTAGAGGCAAAATAGCAGAGAGCAGCAGCAAATTTTATTGCTAACAAGTCTATAGCATGAGGCCCACAGCAGCCCAGCTGCACATGAGTTTTTCTGTCCTTCAGGGTGGGGCTTTCTTTGGATTCACAGTGCTATTTTGTGCATTTTTTGCAAAGATGTTGTTAAAGGCAGAATACACTTTCTTTTTTTTTTTTTTTTTTTTTTTTTTTTTTTTTCCCTCAGGAGGTGATCACTTACAAACAGAAAAGTAAATGAATCAAGATAATTGTCTTCCATACTTTAACAATAATGACAAGCATACCTAGGTCTTACTCCAAATCTTAATGTTTCTATTTTGTAACAAATGTGTTTTCCTCAGTACTTGAGAGCCTTTTGTACAATATGCAATACAAAATCTTCTGTACTGCCATTTCAAGTATTTTTATATAGAATACAAAAATGCATATTTGTTATCCTGAGTAAGGGGTTCCTGAAAACTTCCAGCCATGTCCTGAGTCTTTATTAAAATATTTCATCCTATTAAATTTGTGAGCAAACTATACATTCTCCTCCTGGCAGGCTGTCTGACCTACCTCAGTCTCATCCATTTCAAAAATACTCACCCTAGGCAGAATGTTCACAGGGATTTAATCGCTGTCTCAGAAAATATTATACTTGGAAGTGGCATCCTTTGGAATGACCTATGAAAAATGTCAACATCTATTACAAGCCACCTACCGTATTTGAAATACATTCCCCCTAGTTTGTCTAAACTTCTTTGTATAGAAGTTTTATGCTGCTGTTTTCCATCATCATCATCATCTATGTTTTAAAAAGTTGTTGACAAATGTAAGAAGTATGAATTCAGTTCAGCCAGCCTTGGACACAACAATAGTTTATTTTTTCAAGTGAAAATTATACTTGCAACTGGAAATCCTTCTCCACAGCAGCCTTTCACTGCATCTGATACTCTGATATTCAAGGAGCTTTTTTAATGTATGAATATAGTTTAGTCTTTTTCTACTTTAACACTTGTCCTCTCTTTTAGAAGTATTAAAAAAGATGTAAGTTATATTGCTGATTTTTAGCACAGTAACTCTCAAATGAAACCTTACCTGAAATTCTGTTTAGGTGCTGTAATGCAGATCTACTCTAACTTTCAATGTGAGGCTGGATTATATTCTAATATCAACACTGGTTGATAGTGCTGTGTGCTAACGCTAAAGTAAACATAGTTTTGCTAACAAAGAGTGATCTAAAAAGTGTAAAAAGTATGCCCTGAGCACAGTCAGATAAATTCTGAGTTATACCCCATGTCCTACAGCCTGTTCTACCTTACATTTCGTCCTTTTTATAAATAACAGCTCTTTAATTTCAGTTGCTAATAACCTGAACTATGCTTGACCCAGTAGCTTGCAGTTCTGTATCCTATGACCTCTGCTTTGCACTAAGCCAGCCATCTCAAGGCAAAGAACTTGCAGGACATCAGCGCTGGTTACTTGCTGCAGTCCTGTCAAGATATGTCCTGGGGCTGAAAGTTTGAGAAGTGTACAATAAATTAATGTCTTCCAAGATTCTCTTTTACCGAACTTCTCTTTCACAGGAGCCATAATGTGTATCTGAACAGGTCAGTCTGCTTGTACTTTTGTGCTGCAATCTGTTTCTGTTCACTTATTAGGACCCTTCAGTGTTGGTGTTCTATGAATCAGGCTGTAGATGACAAGAAGTGCACATGTAGCCTCACCTAGATAGCAAGTAAAATCTTCCTTGCAACCCACTGGGATACCCAAAGCACTGACAAGAACAGTATAATATAGAGGAAATAACAAAATGCTGTTAGCTACACAGTCATGATGATTTAAAGATTACAGAAGGGAACTAACTCATCCATCCTTCGAGTTGCACCAAGGATTAATATGGGCTAGTACATGCATTTCTAAAGGAGTAAGTCTTAAATTATTGGAAATTTCTTTCCCCCATTATTTCCAAACAGGCAGTAGGCCAAGTTTGAACTATTTTAGGTAACTGTCATTCTTTTTTTGAAAACTCTGTGCAAAGGCTACCTTTATGTTCCATGGAGATGTTGTTTCATGGCAGAACAGGCGAGAATGAAAAGTCAGTAAAGAAACATATGGAACATTGTTGACTGCCAGGTTATATAACAGGTCCTATAGGAGTTCGTATCATCAAAGGCATCATTCTTTCCCCATTGCTTTCTTTTGAGGAATAAAATTATAATTTTTTTTTGTAGTGAGCTAATGTTACTAGATGGCAGCTTTTTAGGTAAAGCTGCTGGAAAATTTTCAAGTAGAGGAGTTTGCCTTTTGAAAATGCATTTTCACAGAAATGAAGTATTTTACAGAAATGTTAACACTAGTGCAGTACTTTGAAGGAAAATAAAGCAAAGAAAAACTCCATGTTTTGTCATGATACTACTAAAAGTTTTATTCAAAATACATAAAATACATTAATTTACATTTCTATTTTTAATAGTTTTGTTACATTAATATATGCTTAATATTAGTATATTGAAAAAGGGAAAATAATTAACCAACAAGATGTAATTCAAGAAAGATTTTCTTTTCCTTACATCAGATAGTAATGAGAAATTACATTCCATCCCTGTGTGAAAGTGCAAGAATCAGTGCACCAGATCTCAGTAACCAGCTCTCAGTTTATATATCACATTTCTTGTGAGAAGTGAGAGTTCACTTGGGAAGGAGCTGGTCTAGATAGCCTACCAAAGAGACAAAAGGACTTTTTTTTTAAATTTAGACAGAAAGACTTAGTCTATAATAGACAAGATATGATTCACACACATGTTGGAAGTACTTGGTTGATTGTACTACTTGGTAAAGATTTTTTTCTTGTATCATAGCATGTTTGAGGTCAGACACTCTTCAAAGTTGCCCACAATGCATCTTCAGCAGGAATTATACTTTTGGACAAAAGCACAAGCTATAACTTTTTGTTCCCAAAATATAATTTGGTCTTTTTATTCCAGGAAGAGTATGTGCTTAATATGCATATGGTAGGCATATTGCTATATCTATGAATACCTCTGAATTACTAAAATAATTGTCATCAGTTAAATTGTTTCTTTAATAAAGAATGTGTCAATTATAACATTTTTTTAAAATTAGTATTTAATTTGACTAATTGACAGCTGGCTATACTAATTGTGATTTGATCTGGGTTTTGTTCTGTCTCTAAAGGAACCAAGACCTCAATAACCTCAGCAAAGCGATTCCAAGTTCTTTCACAAGTGACAAAGAGTAAGTGTTCAAAGTTCCTCAGGCCCTACTTTTCTAAGGCAGTGAGTAGTTTGCAACTATGAGAATGTCAGGAAAGGTAAAGTTGCTAATCTGTAAAATGTTTATAGATTAATAAATAGCATTCCTTATACAGAAAGATGAATACAGAAATACAGATTAATTCACTGGCATGTGCACAGTCAGCTGAACCAGTACTACCTACAGCAAGCTCCATACATGCCTCACATGTTTCTACAATTACACTATCACTGAAATACTTTGATATGGTTAGGGAAGGGGCAGTAAGCAAAATATTGTAGAACTCAGGGGTGATGTGTTGACCATCAAGGTGTAACAAAGCATTTCAATCAGCAAGGAAAATCATCCATAAAGAAAGAAAGCTTGAATTTTCTTTTTTGAACAGTGTGTCAGTTCAATGAGTTTCAAGCCGAGTTTCAAGCCAAATTTCTGGAGGTCTGCAAGCAGCCCTTCAGCACAGAGAAAGGGAGGAAGTGGTGGACTACTGTGTTACTGATAGCTGTGTAAAATTTCTCACATTGAGCACTGATACACTACAGATAAATTTCAAGAACCATGTCCTAAACAGTAAGAGCAGATAAATGTTGCCAACCTGTGATCATCTGTTTTATAGTAGACAATCTTACATATATGCACACACAGGTATACATACAGATATACATTTAGCACTAAACTCTAAGTCGGGTATCTTTTCTTTGTTTTGTTTTTTTTTTTTTTTTTAATGTTAATTCACGAAGACTTTGTTAGGATAGAGTCTAAGGCTTTGACACACTACTGAATTTTAGTAATATCCAAAGTTTTATGCCTATCATGAATTGAAGAGACAAAGTTAGGAGTTTCACAGAGCTGACTTGGCCTTCTGTTTTGCTCTCTACTTCTACCTAAAGAGAACCATGGGATTTTTCTTACAGTATTTTCATAAGTCATTCCATTCTTGAATTCATTGAACCATTTTAAAACAGTAAAGAAAATAGAAAAAAAAACATTGCCTCTAATTTAATTGTATTTAGAAATCAAAGAAAACATATCCTTATGTGTAAAATATGTCAGTGTTCAGAAACCAACATTTTCAATATAAATACAGACATGATCAGTGCTTTAATTGTTAACCATGATGACACACAGAGGTAATTTCTTGTCATTCCAGGAGTGAAATTTTGGACATGTGGCCATATATTTAGGTTTTATCTTCAGAAGCTGAAGTTTCTTAACTAAAATAAAAATTCATTTCTGCAAATAACTGATGCAAACATGGATTAAGCTGCTTAGAGTCTGTAAATTAATTATAAATTCTTTGAAAATTCATGTTTCTTCTTCACTGTCTTCACTGGCAAAGAACAATCTTAAACTATGGAATTAATAAAATTTTAAAAAGCATTTTCATTTTCTTGGATGTACTCAATAATAATTTTTATAAATAAATAAATAGTACAGAACTTTACCTTGCTAGGGGAAAATTACAAACATACTTTCTTGAAGAATATTAGTGTTTGAAAAATTTTAACATAAAATTAACTAAAAGTTTAGGGTTTTTTGGTGTTTTTTTTTTTTTTTTTTTTTTTTTTATGTGTACTTAGATATATTTCTCTCTTTTATGACACTTTATCCCTTCCTAGATAGGGGCAATATTTTACAGTTTTATTTGTTTTTTTTTTTTTTTCCAGAGGAAAAGACCTTTCAGATTTGACTGAAAAAAATACTGCTGATCAGAAAAATAAGAGGTAAGCCTGCCATAATCTGCCTCTTATATACTATAAAATATTTATGGTGGATTGGGTATTGGTATTAATAGGTTCTGTTCAGTAAAATTAATTAGATTTTGATTTGCTTTCAAATGAGGACAACAGTGACCTTTCTTCAAACTTAATTTGTCAATGGGTAATACTTTTATTAGAGAGCATTTAATATCCAATATGAATGTAAAATTATATTTTATATACCTGACATATGTTAACATATGAAATTTATTATATTAAATCAGATTTTCTCACAGACAGTAATTGAAGAGTTACTGGTATCAATGTGACCCCATGGACCTAGAGATTGCACACAACCCTAGATACCAGCAGTTGGAAGAGAGATTTGGACTGGATATGATAACAAAGCAAGGGACACACGTTGATAGCCATTTCCATAGCTCATGGTCCTGATGCCTGAACTGAATGAAAGTCAGTTACCAAGTTAAAATGACAGAGCCACAGTCAATCTGGAAGATGTAGACAGGACCTTCAGCGGTAGCGTGGCACCATGATGTGACACAGTGGCCACGAGCTGAAACACGAGACATTCTGACTGGCTGTATGGATGGCTGTCCAGCACTGGAGCAGCTTGCTTGGAGAGCTTGTGCCATCTCTCTCCTTGCAGGATTTCAAGACCCAAGTAGACAAATACTTGAGCAGCCTCGTCTGGCCTCAGTGCTGTCCCTGCTTTGAGCAGAAGGTTGGACCAGAGAGCTCCTGAAGTTCCTGAATTCCAACCTGAATTATCCTGCAATACTATAATGGACTTGACATTTCTGAGCCGTTTCTAATTCTTTTGCAGTGTCACATTGGAAAGAATTGAAAGCCTGAACAAATAACTTACTTGTAGTCAGGAGTCTTACCTGGGAAATGCATACAGTTTGTTTTTTTTTTCTTCAACATAAATAATGTAGTACATTTAATATGTTTAGATTAAAGAAAATATTTCTATTAATTCTGAGGTCTTTCTCACTTTCAGAGATGAGGACCTTGGGGATCACACTGAAGTAAAGTCTGCTGATGACCAAAGTAAAAAGCGGTGAGAATCAAAGCATAATCCTCTCTAAAATTTAATGATCAAATATCAAGACTTGTAGCTGTTTAGTAGAACCAGAAAATATGAATTCATTTTACAAGCAAATAGAATTTGCCCAGTGTGAGTAAGATTATTTCTAAAATGTGCCTGATTAACCAAATATAACAATAAAGCTGCATGTATTTTGATAAACAATGAGTCAAACCTATAATCTCTCATGGAGAATAAAAATGACTAGTGACAAGGTCCTCCTAAGTATTTTTGTGCTTTTCTAAGTGTTCTGTGAATCCAGCTGCTGGCGTCTCAAACAAATATAAGAAAATGCATTCCTAGTATAAAAGCTTTACTGCTACTAGATTTCATTATCTACAAAATCTAGGATCCATTTTGGACAATTAAAGTGAGGTTAGCAGTATGTTTTTAGGTACCATTCTGATGGTGTCTTTTTTGAGTGCTCCATTTAGTTGTATATCCACATGAAGAGGGAAAATGTAGTAATCTGTATAGATAGGCAGTTTTTCTATTTTTTAATAGAAAATATTTTTATCCCAGCAGTTCCACTCAACAGTCTGACCAGGGAAGCATATACTGAGCATCTCCAGTGAATGAGTTTCTCTTTCAGTTCTGACAGGAGCCTGCCCCATCAGGAGTCGGGCACAAAGGAGGTGCTGCTTCTTGCAGCCCCGTTCTGCATATAAAGCACCACAAGCACTGAGTGAGGGTCGTTCAGCAGAGCCTCTGTCCTTGGCAAGCTCACTGAAATAATCAAGCTGCAGCCCACACATCCAGAGTTAAGGCAGATAATGATCACGTTGTTCCAGAATATAACCTCTAGCAGGACCAAACAAGAGCAGCCTTTGTCTGCACTGCTTTGTAAAATCATCAGAAACATTATTAGCACTTATTCCTGATATCCCATAATTTGTATGACAAGGTATTTTTATGTTTGTTTGCCTGTCATGTTTTGTGTCAAGGAAAACTGCAGGAGGAGGTTTCTCTTGCTTGAATCCTGCTTTTTGAAATTAGTCTACGTATCTGCGTTTATTTGGTCATTTCTAATTAAAACATAACTGTGGTATATCCAAAAAAAGAAAATTTGGAACTAAAATATCTTTGAGGAAACTAGACTTCAATTAAAGTTAGATGAAGTTTCCAATATGAATATATATGAATATAGCACCATAAAGGAGAACTAAAAATTATAGGTCAGTGACTGTATTATTTTTCACCAGCAACGATTTAACCAAAATAAGCCAAATCGCTTTTATCTGCTTTTTCTAGTCCCAGATTCTGCGTTCATGACTGTAAGAGTAAATTAAAACTGTGTAGCTGAAAAAAGACTTCTAAAATTGCTTATTTTCTTGTTGTGTGGTTTCTTTTTTATTTTAGGATAATTGAGAAAGCATATGAAAATCCTCCAAGGGCTCCAAATAATCTCCCAGAAATAAACTACTCTAGTGACAGTGAACGAAAGACCAGGTACTGTGGAAAATTAATTGGGTACTGTAATGGCTAAAGTGCCATTTCTTGAAAAGAAATCATAAAAATCTTTTTTATGCAAGAAATTTCAGGAATGCTTAGAAAGCTCGCATTGGTCTCTGGAATCATGGCAGCCCCTTTCCAAATCTGCTTCCAGGATGCCAGGCACACAGAAGGTCACAAATCCTAACTCTAGTGCACAGAGTGAGGAGGACAAGACACACCCTGCGTAGCTCTGGAGAGATAGATGAAACAAAAAATTTAGGAGGCCAGCTAAGCCAGAATTCTTATCTAATGAATAGAGGAAAGGCATTTCCTGAATGCTCTTATTTCTTATGAACTTTTTTCTTTATGAGACTGTAAGGCAAACATTAAACTATTCCCTTAAAGTGCCTTTTTAACTTCCTAAACCAATATGGGATGAATCTGAACCCATGTATCATCAACCCAATCACTGACATTGTGGCATGGGATTCTGACTTTTTGACCAAGAACAAACTATTTTAAAAACCGTTTCTCTTGCAGTATTCATGCTCTAGCTGGATTCTGCCTCTACAAACCCACATATTGCAAACCTGAGTGAAAAATGTGATGTAGGGATTTTTAAAGGAACTAGCTGTATACCATGTCTATTGGTATCAGGAAATAATTGAAATAAAAGGAAATGTTATTTTGTTCTTCATGGTCAAAATTATTTTCCCAAAATATGACAACAAAAAGTATTATATATAATTCTTGAATGAAAGATCTTTTTGGATTAAGAAGACCTCTTTTCAGTATCAATCCACCCATCTATATGGATTAATTATGTAGGAAGGACTGTTTAAAGACATAACCTATAGGTTTGTATTGCTGTATAATAGCTGCAAACTGCCTGAGCCAGGGTTGATGACTCAGCAGGGGAGGAGAAATCTATTGAGCCTTACTGACAGGGAAAGTAAAGGTCACAGACTGATACTTAATAGGAATTATGGTCAATGTCCCCATCCTTAACCTTATGCACAACTGATCCTTGCTGTGGGTATGAATGAGCACAGGATCTTTAATCACTCATATTCTTACATCTGCAGCTGGAATACAGTTGAAATCTGTGTATTCTGAAAATTCTGCATGACCTTGAAGGATAAACCCATAAACTGGCTGAGAATAAAAGCAAAGTTGAACAGCCTACAATTTAAGATTGAAAATTAATATTCAACAGAAAAATTAATTAGCATTTTTCAGAATTTTGTGCACATACAGGCTCTGAGTTGTAATACGCTGATTTTCTTTGAAAGTTAAAATAGAGAACAGTAGTGGAAGAATGACAGGGCAAAGAATGTGCTGCAATATGCAACATTACCTTACACTTGATAGACTTTATACCCTCTACCTGAAGTTCTAATCCCATTTTAATTCATGAAAACTTATTAAATGAATGGTCTTTGTAGGTTATTCTCTCAGGTTTTATGCAATAGGTTCAACAGAGTATTTTCGCTGAGTAGTTTGCTGTATGAACAAGTCACACCATAGCAAGTGAAGGAGTGACTGATATGAACTGAAAGAAGGGATGTGATCAGATGCACAATTCTCAGGCTACACTGGGACTCAGTTTTCACTTGGTGTCTCATCAAGCTGTCAGACTATGCATTTATTTAAATGTTCTGAGTTTCCTTACACTTTCAGTTGACAAGGTTAGAAACTGATGCTTTGGAAATATTTTTGCTGTAGCTTCAGCATTTTTTTGTTTTACACACTCCAGTTGTGGTTTTCTACCTAAGCTGTGGTTTTATATATTTTTGTGTATTTCAACCATAATACTCCAGTCAATTAGTGAAATCCAAGGGATGATGTTCTCTACACTAGGAGACTTGAGGAAAAGTATTTTTCTCTATACAACTTCCTATAAGATAATTTTACTTTCAGGCATGCAGCATGTAAATACCCATATTATGTTGAGTGTCCAATGCACGGTACTCACTTTGCCCAAGATTCCACAGTTAAATAAGAGTTAGATGGAAGATTTGGGAAAAAATAAGCTTAACAACAAAAATAACAGGCTCATACTTTACAGGAACGAAGAAATCATTTTCCTTTGCCACTTTTCACTGTAGCAAGAAACTTTAGGTAACTGCACTAGTAATATACTCCACCCTGTGACATGTGTTGTGCACATTCTTGGTCAAGAGAATTTCTCAGTCAGTGAAACTCTTTCAAAAGGTGATCACTTAGCTTTAGTTTGCATTCCTACTTAGTAAGCGTATTTTCATCTCACCTGAAATGTAAATGGAGCACTGGGCATTAATGTGAGGAGATAATTCCTCTGTGGTGAGCAAACCTAGGTTTGTTACAGTCTGATTAAATAACAAGACCATTGTTATTTCTGTGTTAATGTTCTATGAGATATAAAAAAAACATTTATCATTTCAGCTTATCAGTAACTGCAGTTTAAATACATTGCTGGTGCTGCACAGAAATCAAATAAGACATATGTACTTTACAAAATACAGATGTGTAGAAAATATTATCTGAGCTTCAAAACACCTTACACACACATGTTATCAATCTGTTGTATTTCCTGGAAAAAAACTAATGTATTTATTTGGTAAATACACGTGATTATAAACAATTGCTCCTAACATTGCAGAACACTATTCAAGAGTGATGTGAAACATGTAATAATTACTATATACCTTAAGAATTTCTGGAGAATAGGATAAATAAATCAATTCAGAAATCTTCAAAACCTGTTTGGCAAGATTACTTCTTCAAGTGTCACATACATGTTCATCCCTTCCATCGAAACAAAACTGACATTTAAGTAACTTGGAAATGGGACTGTTAAAAGTGGAACAGTTCCTGATAATTAAATTCAGTATATTCCTTTCTACTCATATAAGGAACAATACAGTTACTGTAGTGAACACAAATCATACACTGAAAAGCCTATATTACAAAGACTCTCACTCTAATTCTAGGGACATATTGTAATTTTGTTTGGCCATTTGACAGCTTTTCAAAGACAAATAAAAGAAGAGGAAAAATAAAAAATGTAGTCTGCCACCATTTTCTGATATGTATCATTTAGGCTGAGATAAGAGCACAGGAAACCCAATCCCGTTATGTTAATTTTGCTCAATGGGCTCATGGATTTAATTTGGAGTTCTGAAGAATCTTTCAAAAATAGAACACTCTAAGGACACTATATTACAAGTATTACTATATTACTAATTTACATTTTTATTTGATATATTATTCTTGATGGTTGTGAAAAAAACAGAAAAAGAACTCCTCACCAAGTATGTTTTTTGCAAGCATGTTGTCTTAGTTTATTTTGCATATAATCATCAATGTAGTGAAGCCTTTAAAAATGTAGTACTGTTTAGTGATAACTATGTACTCTCTCTGCTTCACAGCAAATCACCATTTGCTGCCTATGAAGAAAACATAACTGGAAATACTATCAAAACTGTTTATTCTACTTCTGATCGGTAAGTACACATTAGTAACATCGTAGAGTACCAGAGGACACAGACATTTACATAAGCATTCAAGTCTTCAGACAAAAGAGAGCCCTGGAAGTCACCATCATGAGACAGCTTTTCATACAAAGCTCTCTTTCAGTGAGATCTTGCCATCAAATCATTACCACAGTTCAGCAGCCTAATATCATGTTAGGCTTGTCACAGCTGACATTTGAAAATATCTATAGAAACAAGAGCCAGTGCCTTAAGTGACAGAGTTGGCTTTGTGATTCTGTAGGTTTCTATCTCAGGCAGCCACTTACTCTGCAAATTTCCTTCCTTTGTGGAAATGGTAATGACCAAATTTATGTACAAACGTGGAGGAATAGGTTCACATAACAATGCTGTTGAAAACTATCTTTTCACACCAGTAAGACATTCCCAAATATAAGCAGGATATTTTCTCAATCTGTAATACTTACCTCATGGGGAAAAAGAAGTTAAAAGTTCTCACTATATTCAATTCCATTTGGACAGCCCTACTACCTGGAAATACCTAATCAGAAAAACTTGTATCCTTTCCAACATAAGGATAAGGAACTCTGGGGATGATTAAATATTAGTACAGCAGCTTGTCATGACAGGCAAGGAGCAAGAGCCATTGATTTAGTAATGCTAAAACAACACCAACAGCTGTATCTAGACAAAGTACAGAGTGATGTCATACAGGAGTGCAGGAAGAGCTGAGACAATTTTTAAAATGTTATTGTCACGAATACCTTGTAGGCTGTTCATACATGAATTTGCTATAATTGCTGTGAAGGTATGAGTTCTGTCCGCAGTGCAGAAAGTCAAAAAGGTTTTCAGGCACCTCTGCACCACAGAGAATTCTGTGAACCAGACTGATCAAGTTATGGCAGTCTGAATTCAACTACCAGTTTACTTTTGAGATTAAAACATTAAAATCATTCCCCTCCACTTTATCCCTGTTTAGTATACATGCTCCCAAACATTCAGCAGCTTAATTCAGTATACCAGAGAAGACCATTATATCTACCAAGGTATTTTTGCTACTTGACAATTATGCTCAGCAATTTGCCCATCACAGGAGCATGTGTATGACACCTGTCAACTGGAATGGAGAGAATACACAAATAACATTTTTCCATTATGGCCATTGTACAGTATACAAATGTCTTTCCCATGCAGTGTGCTAACCTTATCAATTTTCTGCTTGAGATTTCAATGGCAGCTCTTTTTCTGACAGCTGATGTTATATTATATACACAGGAGTATAATTGGAAAAGATATATGTACATACTGCAGGAAGCCCTTGGGCATAGATGCCAAAATGATCTTAGATGCCTTGCAAATTTACTGTCATTCGACTTGCTTCAAGGTAAGAAGATTTCACCTGCTATCAAGAAATGAAATTTGATTGTAATACCTACATTATAGTACACATATAATATGAGATTATTTAGGCCTTAGGCTTTCTCCACCTGTGAGAATAAGAAGTCTTGAGACTGGAGGAGAAGATTAGTGTTGGCAATACTAACCTCTCTGTTTCCCTCTCTTCCCTACACAATCCCTTCCTTTTTCTTTCTATTTCCCTCTCTCCTTCTCCCTCTACTCTCCTCTTTGCCTCTCCTCCCTTGCAACCATAAGCAGGATAAAGGATGCAGCTGAATGTATTCTTAAAGTCCTACACATTTATGAGCCTTCAGTTCAAGTCTGATACTGTGAATTATATCCGCTTACACTTTCTTCATGTTGTGAAATTTTATTCAGTTTTTATGGAGTTTTTTAGGTGTTCTTGATTGACATCTAAAACAGTCTTAATTATTAAAAACTAGGAAATTTTTTCCTATTTCCATGAAGAATTAAAGCACAGAAGAAATATCTCTTTTGTTTGTAATTCCAAACCCTGGGCCGCAGCCTAAAATTCACTCTTAAACTTTTCTCAGGGTATGCCTGGCAGCGCTCAGCCCCACAGTCTGTTTTCTTTCTGCCTCATTTGTCTTATTTCTGCTTGTATCTACACGCAGAGTCTGTTGTTCTAACAAACAATATGCAGCAAAGTCACTGCATTAGCATAGATCATATTTCTGCCCAGTCCTGCACAGCTTTTATTTCTGCTTCTGACAGCAATTCTTGTCCCTATTTACTACATGAAAAGTAACACACATCAGAATACAGCAGTAAGGTTGCACTTCACATGCATGAAGCTTCACACGTTTTTTTGTTTACTGTGGACTTTCTGAGCTCTCTGAGCATCAGAAAGGCATTTTCTTCCATGGGAAATACTATGTGATATGTCCTCAATACTATTATTGCAAGTAAATATAAGTTCTGGTCTGCTTCCATTCTTTTTAAACAGATCAACCCACATAAAGAAGAATGGGCTTTTCATTAGGAGTATTAACATGTTAGTAGTGGCTGAATTATCTGTTAAATACTTACATTTATTTTTTAAACTATCTTTTTTTTGTTACCTGCTATCAAATGGGGACCTGTCTGGCCAGGAATGTTCAGCTTAATTTTTGTATAACTACAAACTTATGAAAACATTGGCAAAAAAAATTAAACAATTGATGTAGGTCTGTGGTTCATGCTTGTAGGTATGTATTTAGCTAAGTAGTGCAATTTCTTATAATTAATATTCATTTAGCTCCTAACAAATACCGTGTATCCATTAGAGATTTGCATATAGCTGACAGCAGTACACCATCTTAATTTCCTTGAAAAGGTATATACCAAAAGTACATGAATTAAATAACCCAAATTTTAGACTTTTTTTCCTCTGTGTAAAAATTCTAGCTAATATTGGTTGGAGCTTTGAACACATGGCCACCCTTTTGCTGATTTAAACAGAGAAATATAAAATCATTGAAGACAGCAGATTGTTTTAATAGCACCTTAATACTAATGCTGATTTTCACTTATCAGTGGATAAAATATCCAAAGAAACCAGAATTTACTATTCTTTAATCAGATTTGAATAAATAAATAAAATTATCTGGGTATCAAGATCCTAGTTTCTGTATCAAATTACCATGCTTCTTGATCCACTGTAGGCTTTCCCTGTGATCTTGGTAAGTCAGCCTCTGTGTGTATCTGTGCATTTTCATATGTGAAACATGGGCAATGTTTCTCTATCTCAAAAAAATTAACTTTTTTGAGACATTTGTGAAAGCAGTGTCCAGATACTGCAAGAAAGGGAAACACAGTTAACTGTTAAGATAAAGTGTCATATTTTGAAATATGCAGGTCTAGATTCTTTAAGATCTACTCTCAGTTAGATGATTATGTGTGATCATTCTCCATTTATTCAGTAAAGAAAGAGAAGGATATCAAAATGGAGATTCATCTTATTGTAGGATAAAGCCTAAGCTAAGACAGAGAAAGTAAAAGTGCCTTTTGGAAATGTCTGGAGGAAGGACAGGATTGTTGAGTGTAATGAGTACCTAGGCAACCAGTTGAGACACTGGTATCTGATTTTTTAGATATCTAAAAGTGACATAGTCAGATATCTAACTTCTTGTTCTCTAAAACTACTCTTTCAGAGTTAATTTTTTATATTTTAGTACTAATAATTCCTATTCTAGTCTGGGGTTGCTTGTTTCCTAAAGGAAAGCATGCTGGGTAAGAGTATTACAGAAATGTTTCATTTTAATTTTTCTTCATTCTTTGACTTGTGTGTTGAAGTGTGAAGTATGTAAGAGACCTCTGGAAGATCTAAAAGCAGGAGACAGCATTTGGATTTACAAACAAACTGTGCACTGTGAGCCTTGTTATTCCAAAGTTAAAGGTAAGGCACAAGATATATAATACTGAAGGTGGGAAAAACCATTTAGTGAACTTCATTCAAAATATTTCAATATATGACAAGACAGCTGTTGCTTATGATCATTTGTGTGTACTTAAACCTTTTCAAAGCATCTATTTCAGTAAGTCTGGGTGCTTAGGATGATATCCAACCCCAGGTTCTAGACACAATTATGCTGTATCTGTGAGGGAGATCTTGGTTGCACTGCAAGTTCATCTCTTCAGGTCTCTCTGTAGAGTTGTACCTGTGCAATCAATAGAGACACCTAGAGGGGGGCAATGGCACCTTGCCCTGGAAGAGAGAATAAATTGCAAGGCCATCTGAGAATCAGATTGTTCTATTGAAACAAGTAAGACAGGGTGCAGAAGTATTTTCAACTAATGGAGTAATTGTGACGAGAGAAGATACAAAATCTGTGAAATCATAATGAAGATATTACATGTGATTATGATTCTTACCTTTGTGAGGAGCCAAGTGAGTAAAAAAATGTGCAAGGCAGGGACAAATAAACATTTTGTTTTATTAATTTTTCTAGAAGTTGCTAGATTTTAAGTCTTCTCTCTTCATGGCAATTATTATTTCACAATACTATAAATCAGTACCTCTCTACCAAATTAAGACAGAGATGTAGATGAAATAATCTGATAAAATAGTTTTCAACTATGTAATTTTGAGATAAGATCATGTTAACTAAAATTATATTAAAAATTTGTTCTCTTAAAATACTTTTGTTATTAACTCACCATAAAATCTGATGGGAATGGGGAATTTTGCAAACAATTAGATCGGAAAATTAATTGTAGGGCACTTAGAGCATACTGCTTTGCTTGGCATCTCTGACCAATCTTTTCTCTCTTGCAGAAAAATGGATCTACTAATTTTGACATACAGAACGTATGATGAAGAAATTTCTATTGTTAGTTAATTGTATTGGCCTGTTAATTCAAAACACTGTGGGAAATTATTCATTTTTACGCTGGGAATTCTCTGAATGAAGTCCTACTGCATGGTCATTAAAAGAATTATTTTAATAAGAATTTAGATGCATTTTCATACACACATTGCAGGAAGCAAAACAAGATATTGGTCAGTATATTTATAAGATCTGTGAAACCACTAAATTTTATGTAAAATCAATGTAATTTATTCAAATTTTCTGAATGCCAGGACATTCCTACATATTTGTTTTGAAGGGGCTGTATTCTCTTTTCCTCTAATATAAAGATCTGTTTACTTAACATAGTATGAATGGGATTCTCATCATCAAGATTAGCCATTTAGAAGCCAGTAATTCAGTTTAAACTACTGCTTTTCATGAAGAGGGAAGTGGGTTCATATTGCACCTCCAAGGGGAGACATCAAAATCCAGAGAAAGATTCTCCCCAAATAACTTAAATTATAAATTTGAGACGGAACAAATGATTTTTGGAAAATGCATCTTTACTACTGCAGAAGGAATCTGGACAAAAAATTGCTAGAGGGTTTTAAGAACTACCCCACTCCATGTTTGCAATTCTGGTAACTATTTAATCACCATTTTTTTAAGAAGTGCACACTTAATAGTTGCCATGAAATAATGAAATACCTACATTGCATGACAGTATGTTGTTGTATTTATCTTTCCTACTTTTATTAAACTGACTGTCAAAACACTTTGGATGGATTCATCTTGCCTAAATTTATACATCTACAGTGTAGATTTCTGAGTTACTTGACTTATTCTATCTTATATAGAGAAGGAAACATTTGTAAGAAACAATTCAATTGGTCAGATTGCAAACATCTATTTTACTGTGACATTAATCAATGTACATCTTTACTACCATGGTTTGCAAAGGACCCTGGAATGACCAGCTCAGATTTCTAGACATCTACACTATGTCAGTTACACTCCTTCCTTTGAGACTACAGTGAAGCCTTTTTTTTTTTCCTTTTGGAGAGAATATAAGTATTGTTGTCTAAAATAATCAATAGTTCAGTAGCTTACAGGACAGACAAAGGTATTGACTACTAGTCTTTGTCACGAGATGCTTTAGATTATGGTTTATTCACAATGGGCTTTTCTTCCTTACATCTCAGTTTAAAAGGACTTCCTGGACATGACAGAGTTAGTGTTTGGAGGCTGCTGGACCTAGGCAAGAGCTTAAAAGCATGCAAAGTATTAAAGCCATAGGTTAATAACAGACTGGTGAGTGGCTGTCTCGGTCAAACACTCTCTCCTTGACTGCACATTTCATAGGGGAGGCAGGAGGTCTGGATGTCTGTGTAATTTAAACCACTGGGCCTGCAGCTGAGTAAGTATGTTGTCTGGCTTAAAGGATGTTCAGACTGATTATGTAATGGAGATATGAGACAGCAGATATTTTGTTTTGTTAATTTTATGAATATCTTATTAATTAATGTCAGTAACTCTAATAAATCTTTAGTTATTGATAATTTTTCTGGTGTGTGTCTCTTGCTGATGACATGTCCTAGTTAAACTATAATTGTTAAAACTCTGTGCTTTACCAGTAAACAATGGTACAATGGGGTAAAAAAAATACTGGCAAAATTTTAACATCACAAATTTGGTCCTGTTGAGAGACCAACACTTACTGCTAAAGCCCAGTTATAATGGAAGATGTTAGACATTAATTTAAGCCAGAACATTAGAATCTAGGACTTCCTAGTGTTTGAGGGGATGAGAGATTTCAGTTCACTCCCCCAGAGACCAGGAGCTCTGGATGAAAATATCTGCTACTTAAATGCTCACTGACAGAGAAGTAGCAATAAGAAACAATAAATAATAATTCTGTGCTCATTAAGTCATCCTTACTGTACAGCCCTGGTAATTTTGCCATGTGTTTTTTTGTTATTTTTTATTATATGTTGTAAGTTGGCTAAGAAGAAACATCAGGTTTGTGATTTACCGTATCTGGCAGAGCAGTACTCATTAAGAAAAAATCATATTAACATCTCAATACCAATGTATCAAAACTTAAATGTTTTTTGTCCTTTTTGCATATCATTAGCCTGTGGTGTTTCATTTCCCTTTGACTAGTCCTTCCATGAAACAATCCAAATGAAGAGTTTGCTGGCAGCTGTTTTAATGAACATGTTATCTTCAATAATGCATTAAATTAGACTGAAAAGCTGTATTGAGAGATGATGTACTAAATTATGTGGGGGTTTGTGATTCATCAGGCCCATTTTTTCAGTGTGTAATGGATACTTTATTTTACAAAGCTGGGGCATTGCTCTACAGAGAGGGGAATCAAGCAATCAGAGGAAAGGAGTGAAATAATGCATATAATGCATATTGATGCATTTAAATATGTAGATTGCTTCAAAACTACTGATACTTACAATAACAAGGAATGTCATAAGAACATCTTTGCAGTGTTAATATATTCTGTTGTATCCTATGTAGGGTTCCACAGAACGCTTATCCTGAGCATCCCTTTCTATCAGTGCTTGACACAGAGTGGTAAACATCTGTAACACTGTCCCCTCATCTCTTCCTCTTGAAATAAAGATCTGTGTCAGTTTGACAAGACACACTCTGTTACTTCACAGAGTCTCCTTACCTTGGCTTGTAAAAAACATCAAATGGATCTCACATTTAGTCCATAGGTTACCTCTGTTCCTTGCTTCTTCCTATAGGGATGTGTGTACTGTTGTAATAGCTTCAGGTGTTCAGTTTATTTACTCACAACAATAAGGTCAGAACTCTGCTACTCTGCTTGCCTTCCTTGATACTTGATGTTTTAACATAATCTCATTGTTTAGAATGAAAAGTACCCACTTGATTGGTTTTGCTCTCTGATCATACTTGAACATTGCTCACTGTAGCCACTCCATTACACCAGGAGGTGATTTAAGCTTTCAGACTAGTTGATGCCAGACTACAAGGGAGAAATGCCTGCTTTTCTTCCTTCTGCTGCATCACAACACCTCTCTTCTTCACAGCAGCAGACACATCCATCATTCCATAAAGGCAAAGGATAAAGAGACTAAATACATAGGTAGGTTTGATGTGCCCAAGTCTCAAATTGTTGACCAGAATAGCTATGTTTAGCTGCTTAAGTGTTGCAGAACAACTGAGTTCTTAAACTGGTAAGGTCCGTCTTTGACTCCAAAGGCCTCCCCTTCTGTTTTGTGCTTTGCCTGGTCTGAGCAACTCAACTCTAATATCATCAGCAAAACTAGGACTTATAAACATTCCTTGCGTTACATAGAGAAGAATCTGCAGGTATTCTCAAATATGTTTGGCACAATCTGCTAAAATGAGACCTTCTTGAACACCTCAATAACTACCACCTTTTAAAACCATGGAGATTATGTTCTCTGAACAGAGGAACTGGGCCCAGAAAATGGGAGTGCCAAGTTCAATGTCTCCCCCAACATACCTAAGCAGGTTGTGTAACACAGTGGTGTTTGTGGAATAAACAAGATGTTCCTGGTAGTCTTTTTGCCACATTCCCTGCCCAGAGCAGGCTGGATCCTTATGGCCCATGTTCCACTGGATAGCCACACTGCTTGCACATTCATTATATGCTTATTGATAGCTCAGGAATGACTCCAGAACAAAAAATACACTGTCTTGGGACCAAAGACCAAATCCTGGAATTTCATCATCTCATACAAGTGGTCTAATTAAGAATTAAAAGCAGTGCCAATGATTAGAAGGGTTGTCTACATTCAGATTTGGCTTGAGTAGGACAGTGAGAGAATGCAATTTTGGGGAGTTTCATCTGAAGACTATTACAAATACAGATTTATATGATAATCTCTTCTAAGCCTTAGTGTTTTCTTTGCCTTTCCAGCCTCTGAGCCCTTTTGGACAGGAACTCCAATTTGTGCAGTGTCCAGCACAGTGGTGGCCTCTGGGTGGTACTGCTGCACCTGTATGAATGACCCAAGAAAAATTCAGAGTTTCCCTCCCTTTCCAAGAAAGCTGCTTGGAAATGGAATATTTTTTCACGGGGTTTTTATAACTGTGTCAGTTATAAATTGACAGCTACAGCATTGTAGGTTGTGCCAGGACTTAAAAGTGGCTGGTTTGGTCCTGTTAAAATCAATATCTGAATATAATCATGCCAAAAGCACTTGTCTGAATCTTGGCTTTCTGTGCAGTCATCAGACATCTGTTTAGGGAGCTTAGACAGCTATTGTGGTCAAAACAATTGGCAGCCAACATTTTGAAACTACTTACTCAGGAAAAAAAGAAGACACAATCAATTCTGGAAAGAAAGGACAAACTTCTGTCATTCAAGCCATTTTTGCATGTTTAAATACTAAAAGAAGCAGAAAACAGAGAAAACATTATGAAAAAGATGAAAGCATTATGCAAATAAGTCAATTAAGGAATTTAACAGTACAAGTGTTGTAAATAATGGTGCCATTGAAATTAATAGCCAAACTTGACTAAAATGAATATTCCAGAAAACAATTGTCTGTCTTCACATCTTCTGGTTCCTCCAGGGAGTTTCCACCCACAGACCTTTGAATTATATTATCCCTGTATGTAGTTCAAATTTTGGAATTAAGAATGAGAATCCAGCTAACCATACTTGTAGCATTGTAATTTCAAATAGCCAAACAGTTAAACAGTATTTGGGAAATCTACAGAAGTATGTGACTGCTAATGCATTTGAACACTGTTTTTAGCTGTTTTCACAATTGATAATGCGTTTGAGCATTGACTTTATCCATTTGCCCAAGCAATATATGTGAAAGTAACAGAAAAGCCTTTTGAACAAAACACCAGTTTTCTCAGAGTAAAATTCTGTCTGGGAGCAAGCATACCAGTTCTGACATGACTGACATCTGTGGAAAACTGAAGGACAAAATCTGGGAAGGAGCAATGTTTTTTTCTGCCTCTTTCACTCTAGTGAGAGACATCCCAGATACCCAGGCAGAGGAGGGCATATGCTTTGAGAACTGGGGTTTCTCGGTTTTAATTTGGAGATCACCAGGACTATTTAAAAACTCCCCTGCCTTCTAATTCAGAATCAGAATCTCCTCGGTAGAAACATAAATGAAACAGGGAATGAAAATAGCAGGGACTTTGCTTCTCATGATGAAATTGGAACAAACACAAGGAAAAGATCTAGCTAAGAAGAATACACTCCTTTAGTAATACCACAATTCATGCACTCTTCATCAATCCAGTGAATGTACTCAAGAAATATTTTTACTGTACTGCATTTCTTCTATTTCCAGATTGCCCCAGAAAGGGCTGATTTTAGATCAGCTCTCCTCCAGCCCTGGAAGTGTGTCCAGCACACTGCACATCTCAAGGATGGACAAAAGGCACCCAGAGGGAGTAAGATTGATAGATCCATCACTGCCTGTGATAGACCCATCACTACCCAGACCCAGGAGTTCTGGCATGGCAGGAGGGAGGGCAAGGGGTTTTATGCCAGTCTAGTGATGTTGCAGCAAAGATCTCAAGTACTCTGCAAGTTATACAGTTTATGGAACAGTGGGTCCAGGAAAAAATGTTTGGATGTAAGTTTTCTAACTGTACCTAAATTACCTTCTAGGTATCTCTGCCATTTTATTGTATCTTTTGTGATTCAGTGGGTTATAGATAGTGCAAGGACAAGTTTTTACACACAAGTTTTTACAGGCTTTTTTTTTCCTATCCCACTTGACAGTAAAACATAAATGATTAAAATAAATTACACAGTCAGCAAAGACTCTTTCTCGACCAAACTGAACCTGGATGAAAGTTCAGGTACCTATTTTTTTTTAACCATTCCCTATCTGAAAAGCTAACATGCCCACTTTGACACAAGAAAAGCCTTTCCAGCAACTGCAAATTTTCCATGCTCCTTTGACATGGTGCCACTCAGATGTGCCTTCTCAAACACAATGACTGATGGACTGAGGGGTTTTTGTATGATTTACTTTTTTTCCTACATACATCACATAACCAATGCTAAGCACATTGCTGTTTATTTTTTTAGGATGATAGCTTCTAAACCACTTTGCAGTATCATAAACTCTTGAGTCTGTTGGACTACACTTACTAACATTTTGCAAACTGTAAAAATTACTTATGTATCCACATGATGGACTTGCTAACATGGATAGTAATTTTTTTCCACTTTTTTGCAAAGTTGGTGAATGTCTTCAATCTCTTTCCCCAACTATGCAAATAGACAAAAAGTAAAGATGACAGAAGATGAATAAAAGGAAAAAAAATAAAAAAGAAAAAATCATAACCAGGATTAGATGATTCCTATAATCATGTTATCAGGAAATAAGGCATTTTTCCTGAATCAATTGCCACTGTTCCCTGAAGATAAGCCAAGCTGAAATCGGGAGTCTTGGCACAAGGTGTGTCATAGATTTTTAGCCTCCTGGAGAGAAGTTGTATTTCTGTCACTGTGATCTTCAGCACTTCACAGTCAAACAGTATTTCAAAAACTTTACTTTTAGATCATCAGCACATTTATTGACAACCTTGAACACAACATCTCCCCCTCAACCTTCTCCTTCTTATTCATCAGTGGTAAACCAAATTATACTCTCCAATATACTTGTATACTTGAGACAATGTAAATATTCAAACTTCTTTGAAAGTCTAATTAGTCTTTGTTATCGATGAAGATCATTAGAAAGAAACCATCCTGATTTGCAAGATTCAGCCTGATGCTTTCAGTTTATAATAAACAGAAGGGATGGGAAGGGGGGGAGGGAAAAGAGTCTAAAGCATTTGAAAGTCAGAGTGATTTGATAACAATCAAATAACAACCCCTTGAACAAGAGCTGTCATGGCTAATTCTGTCTAGATGGATCTACAAACTAGCAGACCCTAAGTTTAATTCACAGACTATCTCTGGATACCATAAGCACTGGAGCAATTTGAGCTCACTGAAATGATGCAATTTTGAATTTGTTCTTATAGTAAATCCATTCTAATGATGATTACAATGTACTTCAATTTAATATTTATTAAATTAGGAAAAAACCCTATAGGAACCATGGTAGTTCAGAGAAGGAAACTGTATAAAAAAAGAGAAAGTCAGCTAGCATGAAATTAGCAACAGCTAGGAAGTCAAAATGTTTGCAAGACATACTGAGAATGAAGAATCCATGCTGTAACTTTAGGATAAAGTGTTTAATTGCTCAAATAATGCAGAGTAAATGTATACATTTAACAATAACAAATTGCTAGGTCTAGGCAATATCCATTCAAAACCTCCATGGCAGTTCAAGTGTGACATTGTTGAACTTCTCACAAAACACTTACCCTACCAATCAAAGCAGGCTTGTGCCAAACAAATTGGAAGAATTAGCTGGGATATCAGCCTTGAAAAACCCACGAAAACTGCTCTGGCTAACTACATTTCATTTAGTCTTATTTTTTTATCAAGCCAATTTGTACAAATTAGAATAAATAACAGAATACAGAAGCATCTGGATATGTATGGAGACTGGAGGAGAGTCTGCACAGATTTTTTAAAGCAGGGCATGCTCATGAATACATGAGTGTTTCTGAAGAAGCCAATATGCTTTTGGTTAAGCTGATTTCTTTAACTGAGAACATTTGGCTTTATAAGAAAACATGGAGTGAGAACAGAAAGAAAACAATGGGTTAGAAAATTCCGTTTTCGTTATGGAGCGAGACAGGAAACAATGGGAGGTTTGGCCCGATTTCTGTGGGGATAAGGCCATATAAATTAGGGCTTGTCAGCTGGGAAGAGAAGTATCTAAATTTTATATAGTCATGAATGACAAAGAGAAGCTGAATAGAGAATGATTAATCATTCTGTCTTTCTCAGAAAATCAGAATTAAGGGGCACCCAATCAAATTACTAAGCAGCAGATTTAAAGCAGATAATAAGAAGTAGTTTTTCTAACAATACATTATTAAATTGCAGCTCTAATTGCCACAGGGGGTTGTAGAGCCCTAGTGTTTAAATGGCTTAAAAATGGGTCTCAGCAAATGGAATATTATTACACATTAGTTGCTATCAAAATTAAATGATCCAGATGTCCTGATTCAATGACTTCTGAAAGAGGGAAAATATCCCTCAATATTTTTCTTGTTTCTGAGATATTTTCCTTACAAAGCTACTATCAGCCCTTGCTAAAGGCAGAATACTGGATAGAAGGGACTTCTGCTGGCATGATAGTGGCTCTATTTTTATAAAACTAGTTTCACAGTCATTTTTCAGACTGGAACTGCACACTTTAAAATAATCTCACAAGACTTGGGAGTTTACTGTCCCTGCTCTGACCTTATTGTCACACAATTTTTGTATAGCCCAGACTGGATTACAGCAATTAATTCTTGCCTGAAAGGCAGATCCAGCCTGCAGCTATTGCAGCATAAAGCAACAAGCTTATTACCAGGAAAGAGCAGATGGGATTTGCGGACTTCCTGCTTCTTTGTTCTCTGCATCGACGGCCTATTAGTGACTACACTGATTCAGAAATTCCTACCATAGGGTATTGTGTAAGTAGAATTCTATAGTAGATTTCTACTGATTTAGGGCATATAATTTCTCAAGTCCAGGAGTAACAGGATTCATGGGCACATCAGGATGTTTGGGGGTGGTGTTAGACACATTTTATCAATGCCTTAAAAAAAGAATGGAACCATCAAGCCTTCAGTGTGGTTTGTAAAGTGCTGATGAAGTTCTGGGTTTATCAAACTTACCATCTATTGCTGGCATATTGAATGGAACTCATTAACAATTTATTAGTAATGTCAATATTGAGAGGAGAGTAATTTATGTTTAAAAACCCAAACAATTAGGTTAACTATCTGAATTACTACGATCTTCAAATCATCTTTGCAGTATTCAAACTGACCAACCTGAAAACCATGGGACAGTGTATTCATCAACATACATTTTACCTGCCAGCACCTCTGTGTGAAGCTGTTATTAGTGGAATTATGTGTAAGTGAAATTACAAGTACACTTAAAATAGAGCAACAAATACAACACACTGAAATGCATTTTTACCCTTTACTAAATCCAGGAAACGCCTGAAAAAGACAGAGTCTCTCACACTGACTGTGAGCATGGTAGCTGAATTATGCACAACTTTAAGCTGCTTTCTACCCATACTACTGGGTATCTCAATTAAGAAGTCCCAGTCAAGGAGGAGCCAATCTCTGGACCGTCTTCTTGGTGATATGATGTCTGTGATCAATGCATCTGTCTGGAAAAGATGCATTTGTACCCATGCTATGGCACGATGCTGAGTCCTAAGCTTTTTCTCTTTGGCAACTGAGTTCTGAAATGAATGCCTGCAGCAACATTTGTGTAGGTGGCACAAACAGTAGAGGGCATTTGAAAATTTTCAACTGCTTGTACTGATAACTGAGGACAAGCATTCCCATGGTGACTCTTAAGATCCTGTGCTATGATGCTACATGCTCTACCCTGTCTTCAAATGTGTCTCCTGCTTCCAAACTGGTGTCTGCATCAATATATTTTTAGTGATGCAATATCCAGACCACACTGTCATGTTCCTGTTCTGACAACTGAGAGTTTCAGATACCCATTTACTGGTTATTTTTGCTGGTCCACTAAAAGACTTTGCATCCTTAGTTCAAATAGTTCAAATTGAAAAAAAAAATTCCTCATTTTGAATATCTTTTGAGTATTTCACAGAATCATCAAGGTTGGAAGACACCTTCAAGATTATTTAGTCCAACCATCAACCTGGCACCACTATTATCACCCCTAAACCATATCCCAAACTGCCACATCCAGACACCTCTTGAATGCTTCCAGAGACAGTGGTTTCACCACCTACATGGGAAACTTATTGCAGTGCTTAACTACTCTTTCAGTGGAAAAAAAAAGTTATGATCTACAACTGCATCTCTACTGCCTCGTTGCATCCTCCAGCACTGATATAATAAACGTCTTGGCTGTTTTTTTCATTGTACACTAGTGATGTATAGTAAACTCAATATTGCATATGCTGCTAACTTATCTTTTTATATAATTTTGCAATCTTGCTGGATTAACAATGCACTTCTAAGAGTTAAGGCTAGTAGCATTATTAGTGATAACAAACTGAGAGATACACATTTTGCCTGGGACTAAACATGTCAATTCTTCTTTTACTTGTGGGAATAAAGATTACTGCTATCTGTAGTAGTGGAAAATGGATTCTGTTTCTCATTCTAATAAAATGGCAGAATTGCGGCCAGGTTTTTACACTTTCAACATTTCCCTCCTTCTTTCTTCCAAAGGGACAGAGAAGACACAACCAAAGTTTTGGGTTAAGTGCTATCTGGTTGCACAGTAGTACACTGGGGGCTGTATTTACTCTCTCTCTCTTTACTCTGACAGAAGTTATATCACCTGGAAGTCAATGCTTTGTACTCCACTCTAGCTTCCTTTCTAGTCATTCTTATAGGACAGGTTGTTGTTATCTATACTGCAAGAGTGCTTGAAAGACTGACAAACAATAGTGCTGTTGTCCTGTGCACATGCAGAAGAAAGTTTCCAGATTATAAACAAAAGAGACAAAATTGTGACAGGCTGGATGATTTCAAAGTTGACTTATGCCCTGAACAGAGAATCAGCATCTGTTTTTCCTTACACCAGAAACCTGAGACAGCAACAAAGCGGGGTGAAGGCAGCAGTGGCTGACAGCGCTACTGCTGTGCCGAAAGATGATGTTCAAGAACTGGGTAGTGACTGACCAATAGCAATTTTTAGTGGGTAGCTGAGCAACTTACAACCCTCAGACTCACAGAATCATTTAGGCTGGCAAAGACATCAAAGATCCCGAGTCTGTTAACCCAGCACTGCCAACTCCTTGCTAAACCATCCCCAAGTGCCACATCTACACATCTTTCAAATACTTGCAGGATGGTGACTCAACCACTTCCCTGGGCACTCTGTTCTAATGCTTGATGACACTTTTGGTGAAGAAATATTTTATAATTTCTAATCTAACCCTTCCCTGACCTAATGAGATTTGTTCCTGATTTCGAATCAGAGCCATAGGAGACTTAGGACTGTGACTTAGAAGGCTGTCCCCGAAAGCTGTAGCCAGAGGAAATGAACTGAACGAGGGCAGTGTGATGCCTGAACTGTCGGGCAACACTGAATCCCTGCTCACCTTCTAGGTGACACAAGGGACACAAGCAATGGCTTCTTATTGCTGGGCAATGAAAGACAACGCAAAACCACCACCGTCAGTGAAAACTACTCATATCTCTCTCTAAAAGATTTGCAAGCTACAAGCCTACCTATGTATCTGAGTTGTGTTGAGAAAGACATTTCAATACGAGGGCATCTTTCACCTCGGGAGCTCTCCTATACATAACCAATACATAGTTACATCGTTTTCTGCAATGCTCGGTTCAGTGTTTGCTTCACCACCAACGCAACTTCAAAAAACGTGTCGCTTTCCTCGCTTTGTGCCAAAACTCCCAGAATCAGCATGTTTCAAACCTACAAACGGCGGCTTTTGGCTGAATTAGCTCCTTTCAAGCCCAACAAAGCCTCTATTTGCGATTCCCATTCCCCTCACACTCTCAATCTGCATAATTACAGCCCTGACACCACCAGGCTCTAATTACACGGCTCACGAGAGGCGCGGCGCCCTGGGCCGGATCCAGCCCGCGAGTGAGGCGGGGCGAGACGCGGTGGGGTGCAGTGGGGGGAAGGCACTTTTCTTTAAACACCCGGGGCTCCCCTCGGAGGTGGTCCCTGTCGCCTTTCCCCGGGGCTGGATGGCGGGGGTGCCGGGCGGCTCTTTGTTCCTGCCGAGTGCGTGTGCGCGGCGCTCGGGCTGCCGGGGTGGGAGGGGATCCCGCCCGCGCCGCCGTTAACGGGAGGCGCAGGAGCGGCGGAGCGGGGCCGGCCGGGCGGCACAGCGGCGCAGGGCCGGACCCCGGCGCTCTGTTCTTGCGGCTCCACGGGCGCTGCCCTCCGGCGGCGCGGCGGAGCAGGTGCCGGCGGCGGCAGCGGGCCGGCAGGATGGAGGCTGCCTTGCTGAAGCCGGCGATGATGGCGGAGGTGAAGGGGAGCGGCGCCGGCTCTGCCGTCAGCGCCGAGCTGGAGGTGAAGAAGCTGCAGGAGCTGGTGCGGAAGCTGGAGAAGCAGAACGAGCAGCTCCGGAGCCGCGCCGCCGCCGCCGCGGTGGCCACCGGCCCGCCCAGCCCGCACCTGCTGCTGGCCCCGCC
>NW_024503901.1:3786700-4074200 GCF_017590055.1 Onychostruthus taczanowskii
GGCTGCGCCCCGCCAGCCCCCCCGCCGCGGGCCCGCCGTGCATGCCCAGCCCGGTGCCCACCCTGCTGTGCCCTCCGGAGCCCCTCGCCTACTTCAAGCCCTCCCCCGGGCCGCCGGCAGCTGGCGGCGGGCAAGAAGGCGGCGGCGGTACGGGGGCGGCGGCCACGGTGCTGGACGAGGTGGCGGTGCTGGAGCTGGAGGACGGCTGCGGAGAGGACGAGGATACATGGTACATGCGGCTCGGCCCTGCCCTGCTCCCCGTCTCGGCCCTGCTGTGCCCGCCGGGCCTCCCGCAGCGGTCTCCCGGCTCTGATTAGCATTAGCCCCCAAATCCACTTGATCTCCTCGCTTAGACTGAAATCTGCTTTTTTCTCTCCTTTTTTTTTTTTTTTTTTTTTTTTTTTTCCTTCTCTCCATCCCCCTCCAAATCGTGCCGCCCTACCGAGCGGAGGGCCCCGCGTACGAGATGCGGCTCAGGTCGGGGCTTCGCCGCCCGCCTCGCCCGGGGCGTCGCGCCCTCCGCGGGGAACAGAGCTCGTTTTCCACCCCCAGGAATATAGTTCAGATCTCAGCCTAGTTTCAGCCCCGTGTTTACATAAGGAATTAAAAATAGCGGAATTTCGTTCCGGGAAAACCTTGATCTGAGCAGCGCTGCCTGCTCATCCTAAAATCTCTGCCAAATTGACTCCCATCTTCAGGGATTTGGGAGGGCTTTTGTCTTTTAGACGTTGATCTAAATTGTGTATCTTACGCGCCCATGTAGCTTCAAAAGGCACGGCAGGGTGCTGGTAAATTGAATAAATCGGAAATGAATAGCGAATGGATAGTGGAGAAAATGAAATCGACCTGGACTGGTTAACGTGTGTAACCTGGAATGGTTACATTCCCGTAAAAAGAATCAGAAGGGGGAGGCTGCAAGGTAGAGGTATAAGTAGATCAGTAAAGGTGGTGCCTCAAAACCTGTTTCAGCAGCGTGGGCGAAAATCGCGGGAGCAGTGCTGGAATACTGTCTTGGCTGTGTAACCATGTGGAACGTCATTGATCCTCAATTTGTTTTCAGGTGTCAATGGCAGTATATAGATTACCTTTATTTAAATAAGTTTTAGAGTATCTGTCTGTGTTTCCATGTAGCTTTCCTTTTTGTGAGGTTAGTTTTTGAATCAAGCTATAAGTTAATGTCAGATGAGAATAAAATGTAGTATAAAGAAGTTGGGATATGTTCAGATATCCTTAATTTTGGTCGAAGATAAAATGTTCAAAAATTAATCTGAATATCTGAAATGTTTCTGATTGTTGTATGTGCTTCGTGGTACACAATACCATGTTTCTGAAAATGGCTTTTGAGAATCATGTACAAGTTGTGTGGAAATTTGTCAGTGTTGCTTCACTGTGAGTGTGGTTGATCTGCAGGCTGGTTTGGGTTTGTCAGTCCAGACTTAGATCAAATTTTACATCGGTTCTAACTTCTGGCTTTCCTAGCATTAAAGAGTATCACTTTTTTTGATAATGTCTTGTTAAACAAAATGCTTTCCTTGTTTACATTTTACAGTGGTAGTCAGTCATCGTTATGTGCCATAGTAAAATTTCTGATTTTATTTCCTCCCTGGGAGCAATCCTAGATTTGGGTGCCAAAATTTACCTTTATGTCACACATGTATGTGTCCACAGGCAGAATTTCACGACATTTCAGTTCGTGATATGTTAACAAATTATTTGTTAACAAATTTATTGCACTAGGAGTAGTTGTTTTAGCTGTTGAATGTTTTTAGGTCAATGATAAATCTCTCTCATTGTCCATGAAAGGTCAGGTGTGTGATGCCAGTTGCTTGGGGCTTTTTTGTAATCTCAGTCTTTAAAGCAAACTGCTACCTGGAAAGCCAAAGCCTTCAGTGCATATCCTAGTTCTTGATTAGTAATTTTAGGCCTTAAATTACTAGTTTTTAAAACCTTTGGGGTTTTGTGTTTTGCTTGCCTTTCTTTGTTTTGTTTTGTTTTTGACTGCAGTTACAAAAAACCCCAAAACCAACAAACCTTGTCGAGCTGCAGACAAGTCAAACTACTTTGTGGTGTTTGGCTTTTTACAGGAAGATCGTCAGTCAGATGTTTAGCTTTTGAAGCACTTCTGCAGGTTAACAGGAAACCTGAAAGCTTTTCTTTCCTTTGCTTTTTGGTTTTCTCAGTATAATTTTTTTAAATGTGTGGTTGAGACACTGCAGGAAGTGTGGGGAAATGAGTCCTCAGAGAAATTCAATAGTTGATCTCTGCTGGGTTTGCTGAGAGAGAAAGATAGCAATTGCAGTGAGGATATTTGTTCCTTGTGAACTGGATGGACAGTGCTGATTGACTTCAAAGGCAAAGAACTCCATGGAGCAGACACTGGAATACGGCTGCTTTAGTGGGACTTGGGTAGCTCTTGAGCCAAAACTGTGATGGTGAAAGGCTGCTGCTACCTGTTTCTCACCCCTTGAGGGGCAAAATCCTGTTTAGTTTTTGGTCTTGCCTTTCACTCCTCCTTTGTACAGGCCAGATCCCTTTACGGTGTGTGAAGTGTTTTTCTGGTGCTTAGAGAATCTGGGTGTCCCTAGCCCCACGTCTCGGAGGTGGTCAGGCCAGGGAGCTGTGAGTCCGAGTCTTGTCCAGCAGACAAGAACAGTTTGCTCCCTGGAAGATTTGCATCTCCCAGGTGAGTTGGCATCTGCTGTGCCTGCTAATCTGCCAGGGCGACAGCAGCAACCCAGATCTCAGCCTCAAGAATTCTCCCATGAAATCTGCTTTGAAACCTGCTTTCCTAATGTGCAACTGATCGGTTGCCAACTCTTGTCTGAGAATAATGCACGTACGCTACCTTTTTTTGCATATGTGCTTTTTCTTTTTTGCTGGTGTTGAATGTTGAAAGTAGATTTTCAGTGTTTCTCATTGAATGTTTTTTAATCATTACAAATATGACTTGGACAACATCTGGTTCATCTGTGTGAAGATAATCAGATGCTGAAATTGTCTAAATCTCCAGTAAATATAAGTATAGGGAGAAGCAAGAGCACCTTTGGTGCACCTAATACATTTGAACTTTGGGCAGTGCTGAAATTCAGACAATGGTAGTGATTATTAGATAGGAGATTTCAACGTGAAATCTATTTGAACTTTGTTTGGACGTGCCAGACCTGTAGAGGTGATATTTTGCCACCTGTTTTTCTGAGGAGGGAGGAAAGAAAACGAATGTAAACTCTTCTACTTCACGATATATTTCTTTTTATTAGATATCCTCTTGCAGGGCTCTGGATTCTATGAATTATTAGTGATCTAATAGGAAAGTGAGTGTACAAAAGCAAACTTTGCAGTATTGCATATCTTGCTGATACTTCTGTGTGTTTTGGTTAAGGTTGTATGTGTTGCCTACCAAGACTCACACTCCTCAAGAGAAATCACTGAGTCCTCTGCAGTGGTGCAGACGTGTTCTGGATCATCCAACTCCTGAGATAGAAGCTGCAAAACGTTCCCTATGCTTTAGATTGGAGCAAGGTAATCCTATTTTGTTAATTTTGTTATTAGGAGATTGGCATTTTTGGAATGGTGTTTCACTCCTCCTTAGTGTTTGCACAATTTAGCAGGCTTTACACATGGCAGACATGCAGTTTCTTCATATGTATGCAAGTCATCCTTCATTACATAAATAGTAACAAATTACTGAATTTTTTCATTCCTGATCATGCAGTTTTTAAAGTATTTACCTCCTTTGTTATCCATTTTTTCTCCTGCACAACTTGTTGTTCTAACTTGTCAGTTTTCATCCAGGGCTTAATATAGATGATATCCTGCTAAGGAAATACTGATGCTAACTTTACTATTGGTATATCTGTTGAGGTTTGAAAAAGGGTGCTTTTCATTTTTTTGTTAAGTCAGAATTATGTGGGGCTATAAATCTTTAAAGGCATGTTTGTCAACATATGATTTAGTGTTAGAACTTAGCTAAGGTTAGCACCCACCAAGAAGAGCTGTAAGTGCTGTTTTGTTGGCCTCTCTGTAATCTCAGGTACTGGAATCTGTCTGATGGCTGATCAGTGCTGGTGAACTTGTAGAGTTCTCTGTGTGCTCTGACTTTTGTTTTAAATAAATACCAGACAGCACTTTCCTTATTTTCTTACCATCTGGGGTCTCATTAAGATTGTATTAAGTGTCGCTGAAGAAAGCGGTTAAGGGAGGATATTAAGGTTTATAACTCGCTAGGAAAGAAGAGGAAAATGAACAATACATGAACATGACAGAAGAAGGAATAAAGCTAATGACAGCATGAACATATGGCTGTATAAGTTAGCTACAGCCATCGTTAAGAGAGATTGAGCGTGTTCCTGTATGCTTCGGAGGATATGGGTAGCTGGATAAGTCTTATCCAAAATCAAATGTTTAAGTGAGTCAGGCTCTGGAGGCATTGGCCTCTTTGCATTGACTATAAAACATTATTATTGATCTGGAAATACTTAGTTGAGCCTATTTGCCTCAAGTTACATGGGCCAAACTGTGGTTCTTATATTGGTAATCATCTCATCTAGTTTTAGGGTGGACTTTGACTTGTTAATTGGGTGTCTGAATTCTGGTGTCTGTAGGGTGAGCTGAGTGTCATGTTTGACTATCAATGGAAGATGTGTGTGTGTAGAGTCAGAGCAATCTGGGGAGCTGCTCAGGTGACAAGATTTAGGTGTTGACTGTAGAATGAATTTAGTAGCTCTCTCGAATCCACTGACAGTAGAGGGTGCTTGGCTCTCAACCTCACATGCTTACCTGAAGGTGCATCTGAGTGGGGTTGGGCGTCGAACAGTGGAGTGCAATCTGGTGTAGGGGCTCTGCTCAGATTGGCCCACATAGGTATCTGGTGCCCTTTGAGATGGCCTGTTAGCCTGTTTCCTATTCAGGACAGATGCAGATCTTCCAAAGCTCCTGAGCTTTTACTGTCCTTTAATGACACCTTGGCCTCCCAAGGGCCTGTCAGGTGGGCAGGCACATCCAAGTATGGACAACTGAGTCAAGCCTTTAATGTCAGTGTAGAAACAAGCAAGAGGACTGCATGACCTTTTTCCCCCTCAAAAGGATTTATTTAAATTGAATAGGCAATAAAGGTTTCAAATTAAAATCACTCTATGGTTATCAGTTCAGTCTCTCTCTCTGCAGAAGTCACAGCAAATGGCATGTCACTGAGTTATGTTGACAATGAGTTGCTCTGATCCATATGTTCTGCTCAGGGAATTGGCTCATGAATTTCCTGAGCTCTGTAAAAAGTTTCTGAGAAATTATATGCCATAAATAAAACCTATTATGGGAGCAGTATTTTCAAAGACTGAATAGACTTGTATTTATACTGCAGCAATTCTTTGGTAAAATTGCTTTAATTAATAATTCAGTTAAGATGTGACTAACACTAGTATTTCTAAATATTTTCTTCTAGCACCTGTACCTTCGTAAGTAATACATAATGAGCAAACATCATCCTTTTTACTCTTAAATTTTTAGAAGTTGATTTTACTATATTTTACTCCTTAGTTTTTCAACCACATGTGAGACTTGTGTAAGAATCTAATAATTTGGTTTGTGAAGTACAGCCAACTTTCTGTAACCTGACTTCCCCATGTTTTGTTTTGCAGGGCACTCGATCAGTATTATACATGTATAAATATGTACATATAGTCCATCCTGATTTTATAAGTGACTCACTAAGTATGGCATTCCTCTTTCTGGTACTAAACTTTCAAACTTTGTACTTGTAAGTTGAATGCTGTTTTCCCCTTTTAGCCATATGCCTTGCAAGGGCATTTTCAAGGTATTTTGAAATCTACTTGTGCCTCTTCTGCTTGGCTCTGAATCAATGGTTAACACTGAAGTACTTGAGAACTATTAAATGAGTAGTCAGAAAACATTTATAGTGTACCAGAGTGTGATTTCTGAAATGGCTTATTGATAGAATTCACTTAGTGCATGGTGCATTAGCCAAAAATGAAACCAGTTTAGTTATTACAGCTCTTCAGATACCAGAGTGCACATGAAAATAAAAAGCAATAAAAACTGATTTTTGACTGCAAAGTCAGCATATCTGAATAAGTTCATGCAGAGAGAAGAGCTGCGAGCAAAAAAAAAAAAAAAAAAAAAAAATTGCCAGTCTTATTTTTGAGTTGTAACTAATTCTGATTTTCTTACTGAGATTTTTTAATCCTGCCCTCATTTATTCCTGCTCCTGAGAAGCTTTCTTACTGCATTACATCCTGATTTTGATAAAAGTTTTCATTTGTTTTTTGAAATATCCCAGCATTAGGGTATCTCATAACAAGGCTAAAAGCCTTGTGAGAGACTTCTGCCAAAGCAGTCCAAGGCAGTGAAATAGTTTAACAGCTGCTTGGTCTTTCAGGCCAGAAAATCACTTGAATGGTGGTATTTTCTTTTCACTTTGCTGTGCTCACCAGCCTGTTTCTTTTCTAGTGAAAATGACTGTTTTGAGTATTTCATGGTGGAAGTTAAAAATTCATTTTGGCATAAATCCTTAAGGTTTATTATAAGCACAGAGGTGGTCTCCAGCAGGCGGTTCTTCTGTGAGCCACTCTGAGAACTTGGGCAAGCTTCTCAACATTCCTCTGGTCTACCACTAAGTAGGTAAAGCTTTTATAATGTTTATAATGAACTAGGCTTATTACAAACCCTGTTTCTGTGGATTAAGCATGCTAACTTTAAGGAGGGTGAAAGTTTAATGTAACCTCCTGTGATAGGATCTTTGCTTGGAATCATGCCTGTTTTCCATGAGCAGTTACAGTGTTGAGGTAACAGTTGTTTGCTGTTTGTTTCAGTTGTTTTATCTCTTTAGGCTGGACTGGATCATATCTTTCTTCTTACTCTTTGTCAGTTACTTTTGTTTGAAACCTTTCTGGTTTGTTACGCTCACTGCAGTTCTCTGTATATTGTAGGGTCAATTAGCTTGCTGTTTGGATTTTAGTCTTGCTGTCTAGTTTATTTTTTTAGGTTAATTGAAGTGAACAGGGCCACCTAACAGTCTTAGTGGTGTGGTAGAGCCTCTTCTGTGTTTCCTTAGCAGTAGTTGAAGATGTTGGGACGTGCATTAATTCAGTGAGCAGAGATGTGACAGGTAAACTTGTTAGGTGATGCAGATGGGTATAACCCCTCTGAGAGTGGTGAGATGGTGGTGACTGACACCCTGGGTGAAGATACCCTGCCTAACTTCACTTCTGAAAAAGCTCTGAAGCAGGCAAGTGGATAAACTGAGGACTTAAGAGGCTTAGCAAGGAGTCACTCTGTAGGAGCTCAGCTTTTATGCAGGGCCTCCAAGTGTAACTCATCCAATTCAGCCTTCCACGTAGGAAGCTCTTCTTTCTTGGGGAAGGTGAAATATTGGCTAGATTCAGAATTTGGCTTAGATGAGTTCTTATTCAGAAATACCATTTCAGATGTTTAAGAACAGTAAGTAGCTGAAGTCTGTAGATTTTGAAGTTAGCTGTAGTAGTTCATAGTTTAAAGAGGTAAACTCTGTTTTCTTTCTTAAATTATTGTGCTTCAGGATGGATGCTGTTATGTCATCCGTGGATGACGAGATTTGTTGTGAAACAGATCCATTGCAGTTTCTCTGCTTTGCTTGAGATTCTACAAAACAAAGATTCTCATTAGTGGAATTTTATCTCTTGTGGTGGATCCCAATGTTACATACTAGTTAAAGTTGATATCCAAACATACAACATACCCAGAAGAAGAACCGTGAGACCAAACAAAATTATTTCTTTTGATAGTACTGTGTTCTTTTTATCTATTAAAAAAAAAAATCTGGTAGCTTACAGCTGGTAGGGTCCAAGGCAGAAGGTTTTACCTGGATTTGCAACTTGTGGCTTATGCAGGAAGAGGCAGTGTAGTCTCCCCTTATCCTCTCTTCCACTTTCCACGGGTTCGTAGTGAAATAATGAGTCTTTAATATTTGGAATATACTTCAGCTGTTAAAAACCACTGTCATAGGGAATTTTTATGCTGTAGTTTATTAACAACCAGAAACAAATAGAAAATACTGGGGGGGGGGGGTCTAAGGTGGATTTTTTAGTTTTAGTTTTATTTGCTATCCATTGATGGATCAGATTTGTATGTTGTGATACTTAACTGGATTAATAAAATTTCATGTAGCTTTCTTGCTCATATATAATGCATATTAGTTCTAGGTAAAATGTTTTTGAAGCAGGAAGTAATAATGTGCAGAAAATTGTTGTTTCCATCATAAATAAAATGTCTAAAGCTCTAGAAAGAATGAAAAAAGTAGCATGAGAGGTTTGGTTCCTTTTTGTGTATGTTTCTGAGAATAAAAAAATATAAGCAACCATAGCTTTTATCCACATCTTAGCACCTTTTGAGGAATGTGGCATTTTGGAGGCGAGGCTGTTTGGGCATCTTCTGCTGCAGTACAAGCTTAGTGCTTGGAGTGCACCTACACATGCACAGCAGTTACTTTGTAGTAGATTTCATTTATTTGAAGTAATTTCTTGTAACAGCTGCATAATTCCAGGCACTTCTTAGAGGTTTTGCAAATGCTGGTATCTCTGGATCTTATAACACAGCTGCTGAGGATTTGTGTATTTCACTTTGGAAAAACTCAGGTTTGATACTCGACTTGCATTTCAAACAGAATATTTCTCTCCATCACTGTAACATTGCTACTCTGCAAGTACACTTGAAGATGGAAGTGTTTGGTTTAAAACCCTTCTGGCAGCAAATGTGTATAAGATCAGACACTTAACTTTTGATTAACTTCAGAGATCTCTTGCCTTTTTACTACAGCTCTTCAGTATGATTTCTACTTTTTATTCAATTACAATATACATACTATTTAAGAGTTGAATTTCATATTTGGGGATTGATTGTTGTGCAGCTCATAATTATTTGCTTAAAATAGAGTTCTGGTTATCATTTTACTTGCAAGGGGAAGCTGAATTTTGAAGTGTCTGTAGAGGTAGAGAGGTGGTGTTAGATCAGTTGAAGACACTCGTCCCATTTTAGAGTGTGTTTTTTTTAATCCATGCTGACTGTTGAGCTGGGATTATCATCTCATCATGAGTGGTTAAACAGCTAGAAACACTGTTAAAATTCATGTGAGGATTTCAGTAGGCTTATTCTTATTTAAAATAATTTATACTCACAATATAAGTTCAAAGTCTGTAATGCAGTATGTGTCTAAAAGCAACAGAAGTAGCATTGACACTGCTTTATGCTAAAAGTACAGGCACGTGTAGTGTTACTTAGTGGAGTACTAATCCCTGGGTTGGGTTCTGAGGTGTGCAACTACTTTCCTTTATAGAAATTAAAAAGAAACCTAGGCTTTAATAGTTGACTTGAGGGCATTTGGAAGCCTGTCCTCTGGAGACATTTTTTCTATTGAAATGAGGATCTTTTAAAAACTGGACTGTTCTGGATGCCGTCATTTCATTATTGCTTCTGATAGTCTTAGGTCACAGTCGTATGCTCACTTACTCACTTTTGTTAGTCTCCAAATTAGTGTTACAGCTTTTATCTTTCATGTTGTCTTTCTTTCACAATCTATTTTTTTTTCATGTCTGCAGAAGAGAGCTGAGAGTAACATTTCATAAGGCAGATAAGTGTGATAGAGGTAGCACTGATTATTTACTAAAAGGTTTATTTCTGTATTTTCACTTTGACTGTTTGCTCAACTTAGCCAACCCTGTATGCACCTCTAATGCAGAGGGGGGCATTGCACTTCTTATCATGTGACTTGGAACAAGTCTCCTATTTCTTCAACTATTTGGGAAAAAAGCTTCTTTGTATTCACTTGTCTTTTGCCATTAGGTAGTACCAAGTACCAGTGTTGATTTTGCTGCCTGCCCTGTATTAATTCAGGGTGAGGAGACTTGTACCTTGAAGTGCACAATTCTAAAATGGTTACTCAGAGAGTTAGAGGTAGATAACTTGGAAGATATCCCCATGCAGTCAGATAAATTCCTCTGTAATTTTTGAATTGTCCTCTGCTGCATAAGAGAGATGAGTTGCTCTTAGTTTTGTCTGTAGATGATGCAGGGTAGATTGTTTCTGAGTTAAGTACAGTAAGGATTTGTAAGAGCTCTTTTTGATACTAAGTGTTGCGCATAATTTCACTGAACCTTAATTCATTTAAGCTAGATACTTGGGAGAAACTGTCTGTCCACTGATGCTGAAGTAGCCAAAGGACAGTCCACCCAGCTGTTCTTAAGCAATTGAACTGAGTTAGGAGATGGTAATTTCTCTCCACTAATTAGGAAAAAACCTTGGAGTACTTAGCATCAGAAGGATTTGGATTTTTAACAATTTTTGAATGCCTTCTGCGTTTTGCAACAACAGCCCTGGTGCCTTTCATACAGAGATAGTTTCTCATGGTATTTCTGACCTTGTTTGTAATAATTTGTTTAGAAGCTAAGCTCATTCTACAAAATGGGGACACAGGATGCTTGTGGGTTTTTTTGTGTTTTCACGTACTAGTAGCTATCTGTGTCTTTCTATGAAAAGCACAAAAGTTTTGTTCCACATTGTAATCACTTTTGAAATGCTGTCAGTTCTGTTGTTGTGACTGGTAGTCTTAAGTTGGATGCATGGGATATTGCTTTGTGTTGTATCTGTATCACATCTGTGTGATTGAATATTCCTTGGACATATATTTTGTGTCTCAATTTCCATCTCCAGACATGGAGCTGTTCCTCTTGTGTCTGGCTGTAAGGATCTTGTTGTTGGGTCTCAGGTATTTATGTGAATTCATAGAACATGCAGTGGTCCAGCTGTGTTCCACCTAATTTTTGGTTTGCGTCTAGTAAGTACATAGTTTAAGGTTCAGTCTTTTTGACTGTGATCCATTGATCTTAGCGAGGGTGCCAAGCATAATCTGACACTCTTTTGCATCCTTGGGGTATCTAAGTGGGCAGATGGGTATGATACAGGATCTGCACAACAGCCTTACTGGACCATCTGGAGCACCAAAATGTCATTACATTCTGGTTGTAGATGACTGAATCATGCCCTTGCTGTTTTATGCTGAAGGATTGGTTTTGCTCCAGACTGTAGGTGTTAAAATGAGGCTGTCTACAAGTAGGCCCTTCTGTGTGTATTTATGCAGTTTTTTGTCTTTTCTGTTTAGAATTGCTTTTTGCATATAAGAAAATACAATATGCACTTTATATTGATGCTGTCATTTCATAGAAAAATTATCAGCATGCAAGGAAGTCAATGCAAGATTACTCATGTGATAAAAATATGCTATTGCAAGTTGACTTTAGGTAGTATTAGCTGCTGGTCACTTCATTTAAACTCACTTGAAAATCATGTAAAGATTTGTCTCAGAATTTAAAGTGTGCTTTTAGGACTAGGGGCTCTAATTTGTTTTATTCTTTAGGAGTGGCTCATATAATGTAGTTCGAGTTTCATTGGGCTCAAGGTCCTACCCCAGTGTAGACTTATAAAAGAGTAGGATTGAGTAGTAGATCTTTAGAATTTGCATCTCACTGGTACCATATATTTTTTTATTATTTTGTTTTATTTTAGCGTTAGTTGGCACTTGATGTCTTTGTGACTTCTGTCTTCAGGCAATTTTTCCTTCATAATGTGTTTGAAGCCCATGCAGGGCAGGGTTATGTGGGTGATGGCAACTGAGTCATTTGTTGTGTTGCTGCCTTCAGGTACAGAGAACTTGGCTCAGCATCCTAATGTCCTTTCTTCCTAAAAGTCCACCATGTCCTTGAAGCAGCTCTGTGAAATGCTGGCAAACATTCTCCATGGTCTGTTCCTCCTTCCTAACCCATAGGAAAGGCAGCATATAGAGTGATTTGCAGGCCAGCATGAAACAGGGCAGGGTGGAGTGGTGGAATCTTGGCTTCAACCTGTTCCTCCATAGTGTCATCAGTTTTCTTTTTTGTCATTTCTGCTTCCTGTATTGCAGTTGTATAGCCAGTGTTCAGACTACCTCGTGGTTGTTTCTTAATGTCTTTTGAAGCACTGGGTGTGAAATACTTCACTATAGTCACAAATGGATCTTTATTTTTTTGCATTATAAATAATCTCAATTTGTAAGTAGGCACATATGTTCTTCTTGTGTTGGACATAGTCCAAAACGTAATTTACATGTTTCTGGTTTATGTGGATGCTGATAAATGTGAAATAATTATTTGGAAGAAATAAAATGTTTCTTTATAGAGGAGCTTGAAGAAACAGCTCAAACTATATTGTCTAAGCCCGTTTCTGCTTATTGTGGACATGACAGGTTCTGGTGATGGAAACATGTAAAAGATGCTGCAGAGTACCTTTTATCCTGAACAGTAAGACAGGGGCAGAGGGATGCTGCAGCAGTGTAATAGTTATGCTGATGGTGCTTCTGCAGTTTGTGTGCTTTTGACTCCTGTCTGTGTGCCATTCTCATGCCTTCCCTGCTGTACCGTGCTCTTGGGTGATTTTATACTCCTCTCTCCTCTGCCAGTTTATACCTGTGTTGCTTGTTAGTGAGGAGCCAAGAATGCCACTTTGTTAAATGCTTGGACAGTTCTTGGTGCAGTGTACATCTGGAAGGTACTCTCAAGGCAAAATTTACTTAAGGAGTCTCCCTTGAGATACCTGAAATACTTGAGATACCCCAGGGAACCTTAAATGTAGGAATGTTCACTGAGTTAGTGTCAGGAGACATTGGTCTTTCTCGAGGGAATCTGAAGAGGCTGGTCTGCTGAGCTTCAAAATTGTTGCAGAAGCCCTGACTCCCATGGCAGTAATGATAATCATATTTTTATGTTACTTTACACATTTTCCTGGTAGCAGTTTTTTAGTTAGTGCTTCTTAATTTGACTCAAGGTTGGTGTTGAACCATAATTCTGTGTGAGGATACATATTCTGAATATGTTATTATGTTTAACAGACAGCTAAACCTCTATCATAAACTCGCACAAATTTTTTTCTTGTATGATGTTTTAGAAATATGAAAAATCTGTTTCACAGTAGCTTTAATTTTTTAAATGTTTTGTATATTTTCTCTGCTTTTTGGTAATAGTGTTAACAGTTTCTCTTGATAATCACATAACTGTGACACCTGCTATATTTATCCAAAAGTCACAGGGTTCCTGGAGGATAAGTGCTGCTTTTGACCTCGATTTGAGCCTAAGATTTAGCTTTTTCAGTCTGCCTCAATATAGATGGCAGATATATTTGAACAAAGAAGGGAGTGTGGCATCTTGGAACAATACTGAAGTCAGAAACTGTAAATTGAGCTCTCTGGCAAAAGCCTTCTGCCAGAAATTTCACGTGTGAATACATATGTCAAGCAGATATGGTTTTAGGGGGAGCTGTAGTGTTTGTATCGGTGTTGCTGGAATGCAGAGGAATTTCAGGACTAAACAGTAATGATAGAAAAGTGCAATTTAGAGTTAACCCTGGACTAATTGGACTAATTTTTTTTTCTATCTTTTCATCTATCATAAATGATCAAGAGAGTTATTTCCCAATAGACACATATTTGAATTCTTACCTGGTATATAACAAAGATCCTATACTGTTAGGAGAAGAATGGGAAATTGTCCTTCTTTGAGTTTGTTTTTAACAGAATGGATCCCTCACCCTTTATTCTTCTCCATTTTGCTGATGGTATTGCAACAAAGAAAGAATTATGTAAGCTACCAGTAAATTTAGGAAATGTAATTATATATTTTAATGGTATTTTTTCTCCAGCAACTTGATCGGAGCAAAAATACACCTTTGATTCAAATTCTTGCTATTGTGTCTGATTAGCAGTATAGCACATGTCCACTTAGGAGAAGTGCTGCACATCCTGTGTGGCACGTGGAGATGAAGTTCTCTTTTATTAACTGGAGTTATTGTCTGAAGAGTCCACTAAATAGTTCATAGTAGCGTTTTTTTATACTAGTGCAATGTATAGACTAAATGAATAGTACATTTTCAGCATGAGGGTACCTGGTGTAGTAGCTAAGCTCTGATCTATAAGGGGAGTTAACTAATACCTGTTCTTTAAATCACACAGAGAAGCCTTATCCTAGAGGAACCCCCTAAGCATGGACGTAGAGAGTGAAAGGGCAGAGGCACCCTTCATCTTCGTGAATAGCATTTGAGCTCTTCTTGAAATATATTACGTGTTTTTTAAAAATAAAATCTTTTATACTGTGATTGAATGTTTGTCCTGATTATTATGTAGTGGTGATTTGATCTTAATTTGTTTTTCTGCAATGGTACTGTTACTATTGTCTTCTTCTATCACTTACTCGACTTGGAAGACCAAAGCTGCAGAAAGGGAGTCAGTCCAGTGGAGTTCTCTAGGATTGCTGATTGCAGTGACTCAGCACCTACCAGTACAAAGTATTGAAATTACAAAGCAGCTGTTACTTTCTAAGGACTGAGAACATTTCTAAAAGAGTAAATGAATTGCTATCAGTGGGGTTTTAAATCTGCTATTGGCTGCATATTGTGGGGATGTCTAACATACTGTTTTAAGAGAGTGGGGAGATTTATTTCTGCACCAAAAAAAGCCTGATTAGGTTAACTGGTCATGAAAACAGGCCTCCTTCTCAGGCTGAAGTTAAGAAAATACCATAAGACTCGTAATGTTTTTGCTATGTCGAAAGTAGTTTGCTGATGAGATAAAAGCTTCTGATGTTCTTCATAGCCTTGAAAGGTACAGAGCATATCCAGGCAGACAGAAGACCTCACACCTTCTTTTTGTGTTACCAAAACATAAATACCTAACATGAGACTGATCCTGTCAGTGCACACAGCCTGTCTACACCCTGCAGAGCACGCCAGACAGCCTGGCTCCAAATATCTACACAGCGCAGTGCTGCATGGGTAATACACATTGGTATAGCTGGCACTGGGATCCAACATGAATGAATGTCATGATAGTGCTCATATTTTGGCTTTCAGGTTTTCTAGTTACCATATATGTCTCTGTGTGTTAAACATTGTTAAACGTGCTGTAAGTGCTTTCAGCATAAGATTCATACTACTTTATTTAAGCCATCTTAAACTTCAGGTTTGAAATTGGTTACTAGTTGAAAAATAGCAACATCTTCGGAGCATGAGATCTGTCTTCCTCCAGTGACAGAGACTAGCATCATTGGTTAGGTAGGACTGGAGGTCACCTTTGAATATTGTACACTAGTTGAGCTGAATACAGATCACAGTTTCTTAAAGATGGACGATTTGCTGCATTTTCCCAAATGTTCTTCTACTTTCCTCTGTGACTGAAATTCTGATTGGCTTCCATGCTGTAACTCTCATAAGAATTTGTAATCATCAAGCAAAATTAATTTTCAGCTTTTACTTACCCTGTGGTATACTGGAATGAAATCTGTTGAAAACAGATTAAGGACTAACCTGAGACAGGAATCAAGTGTCTTCAATTTTTTGCTATAAAGGATGGTAACTAAATAAACGCCATTTAAAAAATCTTCTGTGATTATGTCTAACATACTCTAGGTAGAAGTAGTAGGAAAAATAGTAGAAATGTAGTAAGAAAAAGACTCTGTTGGTCCAAAGCCTACTGAAGTCACTGGAGTCTTTAATTTACCTGGAGTTTGTGCATTATCTTTATGTTCCTTCAGGTATTTGCCTATGAATTGTGTGCTTTTAGGGATGAGTGTCAGATAACTTTGAGAGGAGTCTTCTGCTTTATATTTGAGGTTAAAAATGTGATAAGCTGAGATAAGCTGATGTTTATTGTTTCCCACATGACTGAAAAAAAAAAAAAAGTAATTCTATGCTCTAGATTTGGCTGGCAATCACCAGTACAAATTATTTCAAGCTGGCGTTTGATGCCCTATATTTAGAGATTTTACTACAGGGGGACTTTGCAGAACTTGTGTAGACACTGTGGGGTTCTTCTGACTCATATAACAGCGCTACATGTGGTATTCTTGCCATTTGTACCAGTGTTGGGAAGGTCAGGTCTGTGCTGAAGATAGGAATGAAAAGATGTACATCCATGACCTGCTTTGGCCAAAGTCCTTGGCCAAACATACATACATACATTTGTTCTGGGTAGTTTTCCTTGTATTGATACAGCCTGTCTAGTTCATGGCAGTGCTTGTAGAGTGTTTATAAAGAGCAACTTTGCTCAATGGTTAAAAGTCATTTACAGATGTTATTCTACTGTATTTGCAAAATACCCCTTCACCAACAGGCTTACTTGTTTTTCATATTAAGGAATCCAAAACAATTGAGTGGGTGTGTGGGGTGGACTGGTTAGGGGAAGCAGATATCTTGTAGCTGCAAGGCAGATGCCCAAGAAAAGCGGCGTTGTCATAAGTATAGTACAGTGAGTTATCTGACAGAGAACTATACAAAAATGGATTTACCAGCTTCTACTGCAACTGAAAAAATTGTCACTACACCTACCATGAGGTGTATGAGAGTGGATGAAAGCCTCTGAATAGGGGGCATGAAACTGCTCCTTCCTCTTGGATGGTGAGGCTAACTCCTTATATAAGGATAACCACACGGGACAGAGCTGACTGGCGGGGGAAGAGGAGGACCTCTAACAAAAGTCACATAACCAGTGTATGTATCAGATAGATTGGGAGCTTGAAAGCCTGCTTCTGAGTGATACATAAACATGTCAAAAGAAGCAGCAGGCCGGATTTCTCTCAGCTTCACCACTTGAGAAGTTTTAGGATGATGAAGGGCTTATTTAAGTGCACAGATTTATGATCATGGGCCTATGTTAGAAGCAGCTCCCACTTCAACATACATTATTCATTTTATATGTAATACTAGGTTTCTCTATTCATTGATCCAGAATCTCAGCCTGCCCCAGGGGGTTGTGCCCAGGGAGGGTTGTAGAGCTACAGTCCTCCTGTTTCTTTTAAGTGGTTTTCACTCTCGCAAAATAACAGCTCTGGTAACTATTTTCCATCTCAAAGTGGAAGGAATTTGTCTTTTTTTTTTTTTTTTTTAATATCTTTATCAGGGCCTGACTTTAGACTTTGAACTTTCTTTGTTTCTTTACTCCAGACCTGAAAATCAGTGACAAACCCTCCAAATGACTTGATTTTTGGTGAGGTTGCCAAAATTGTGCCTCTTTCCTCTGTGAGGATATGTCATTGATCCAGTTACAGCTGAAGACACCTCTCTGCGAGATGATGGTAGTACGACAGTTTTGAGCCAGAGAAAACAGATCTACCTACATCCTCATAATTCTGGGTAATGGCCATAAGCCACAGAACTGTGGTTGTGATAAATCTGCCACAGTGGCTATTACTGGTTACCAGTATTGTACTGTGTGACCTGCTTCCTGGGCAGGCATCTCTGCTGAAGATGCTACAAGTTTGGAATTACAGCAGCTGTGGAGGTGATGCCCACAGCCACATACTTCTTGCTGCTGCATATCTGCAGACATTCCCTTGACTGTTCCAGACCTAGAAAGAATATGTCATATTGGTCTGCAAAGCAAATCTCCACTGGATTTAAAAGGTATGAACTTATATGGCAGACAAAGGTTGCTAATGCTCCGTAAGCAGGTAGACAGTGAAGAGATGTCCTGAGACCCAGACATGCTGTCTCTCAGACCTGGGAGATGCCACAGACCCAACCAGCATTTATAGAAAAAGACAGAAATACCTTTTCTATTCAAAATGTACTTGTTTTTTCTTGCTTGTGGAGTATTGTGGCAAACCAGAACAATTCAGCTAGCTCTGAGTAATTGCAAAACTCTTCCCACAGTACTCTGTGGGATTTTGCTGTATCACACCATCACTGAGAGACAAACAAAGCAGTTACCGAAGGTAACAAATTCAAGAGGGAAAACCAGGTTGGGGTGAGTTTCACAGTGTTTATGCAAAATTATTGTGAGAGTTTGGATTTTGCATATGATGTTACGGTAACATGTGCATATGTGTAATCAATGATAGACCTGTGTTTCATTAAGGAAAATATAACCTCTTTCACAAATTGTACCAGCAGAAATTATTTCCCTTTGGATTAGCAGGCAGTGAGTAAAATGTGGTTCATGATGATCACAATGCTCCAACAATGTTGAAGTGGTATATATGATATGACTTGTGACACAACTGTGCTTAAATCTTAGTGCCATAGACTGCAGTAGCAAAGTCTTTGTGAAGACACCCTTTCCACATTAGAGGAGTAGGGCTGCAGCTCCTAAAATAAGTGTTTGGCAAAGTTAGGAGCTTTTGTCAAAGTTGTTTCAACAGATTAATTTCATCTGGGGTGCAGCTGGCTGCTTTGAAGGTACGCTGACTGTGGAAGAGACATTAGTTTCTTGCCACAGTCCTACCTTCCCCTGGGTGATGCACTAGCTTCCTCAGAGCTTATTCAGAGCTCTTCATTTGTGCCTACCAGGGCTGCTGCCCCTTCAGATTTACTAGCAGCAATGATTAGATGATGGCTTCCCTGCTCATTTTAGTCAGTACCTGCTGGGTAACCTAACCAGAGACCTGGGAGTTTACAGCCAGAACCAGAACAGGAGGTCTATCCAGCTGGCCCAGAAAGAGTTGGGAAAAGATATTTCAGTGGCCTTAGGTGTACCATCTGCACATCCTGATGGTAGATCTTTATCCAGTGAGTGACATCATGAGGTGGTTACAATTTTGTTCCCTTTTTTGTTGCTAATTGTTAAAATACGCTGAAAATGCTCTTGCTTTACTCTGTGCTGTGTGGATGTGTGAATGACTGGTGTCAGACATGGAGTTCATCTTGCCTGCCCTTACACGCACCTCAGAGGCTGTTCTCTGACATGTTTCTTTTTGAGGCAGTTTTACTTCAGCTGTCCCACCTTCCTGCCGCTGTTCTCCACTTCTCCATCTCTCCCTTAAATGTGATTATACAAGTGATTTTCATCTTCCTGGTAAAGGGGATTGAGAAACTCTTCCTTGTTAAAAAAAATAAAATAATTAACACAGAGGTCCCCTTTCAACTGGAACTGCTGCTGAGAAAGTTGTTTGGTGACTTCAGTTGAATACAAGATGATTTCAGGAGGATGTATACAAGCATTGCAGTGCTCTAGTGCTGCGAGAGTTGTCTTTTTCAGTTGCTTAGAAAAAGTGACAACTGAAGGCAGTCTTTGAACTCTGTTTTTAAGCTTTGTTAATTGTTCTCTGTAATGAATGCAGTCAGAGAGTTTAGTTTGAATATATGCAGAGATCTGTATTGGAGCCAGTCACACTGGGCTGCCATTGTAGGCAGAGCAGACAAAGGGATACAGCTTGTGTCCTTTGCAAGCAGAGGTGAGATGAATCATGCCCTGTCTTTCCTCTTGGAAATAAATTGTGTCCTGAGGTGACTAGGTCAGCCATGATGTCTGTACATAAGAGCATCCTAATTGTGTCTGGGACATAGGATCCAGCGTCCTAAAGCACCATAAATAAATACTGGAAGAGAGAGAATGTGGGGAAGTACTATACATGCCTGCCCTGACACCATCCTAGCTGTATAGCCAGTTCAGTGACTGACAGAACCAGATGGGAGCTCTGAATTACATGTGGTTTATTAACCTTTGGTGGATTCTTCGTTTGTGAGTTTGTGTATTCTTCCCGTGTTAATTTGTGCATTCATGGTGCTCTTTGGTAAGAATCCTTACCAAAATCCTGTTTTGGAAGGCTCTTAAGGCCTTATTTGAAGGCTTTTAAAATTAAGTGGTGTAAACACTCTTCTTAATGAATGAGATACTAATAGTTTGGTAGAAGAATCTGGGGCTATATATTTTGTTCTAGGTTACCCTGTATATTGGTACACGAGAATGAGTCTTCTGCTCAGAAAGGTCTGTCTTAGTTCAAACTAGCTGAAATGTGGGCTGCTCAGGTATGCTCATGGGTTCTGGTCAATCCACCAGCTAGAATGAAAATGCATCAGACTGACTTTTTTTGTGTAAAAACTAGGAGCTGGGGAGGGAACAGAGGTTTGGGCCCTAGGTCATTCCTAAGACTTAGTATTTGAGCATAGTATTTGGCCAAGTTCTCGAAGAAGCTGGGAAGCCAAGTTTGGCTGTTAGCTCTAACCAGAAAATTTGCTTCTGGGCGTGTGAATGCAGGTAGAGTTGTGCACCCAGGAGGAAAATGTATGCTGAGATAGTTGCATTTTTCACAAAGCACCTGTGCTTGTCTGTTTGCATAACTGTACAGTAAAAGATTTTCCTTGAAAAAGTAGCCAAGTTAAAAAAACCCAACAAAAGAAGAAAAAACCCACAACCCTACTCTCCAAAGTGCATAGCTAAAATGTAGTATCCTTTTTTGGGATTTTTAGGAAGTAGCTTACATCTTGCAATTCCATTTCCTTTCTAGTCTTTTGAATTCTTTGATGTCGTAAAAATAATTTTTGTGACAAATTTGGGTCAGTGAATGGTGATTGGAGTTTCCATGCTCTTCAGTGTGCTGCAGCTGGACAGTACTGTGGTTGTGTTTTCAGCATTCATTGTGTACAAAAACAATTTTCAGGTCAGCCTTTCACTGGAATACATTGAACTAGAAGAGTAATTGTACATTTACCTTTGAAACTTCCCTGCTCACACCAATAGGTAATCATTGGCACAACTAGACCATGTCATGCAAAGTATTAGTCCTGAATCTTAGATTTACATTTTTGTCACCAGTAGCAGTGTGACAGACACCCCTGCTGATTGCATTCCTTGCTGTGCTAGCTGAAAGTTACAGGAACTGTTGCAATTTAGACAGTCTTTCTGATTCCACCTTTAGAAGAGGTCTGTGCTATGTTTTCTGGGGCAGCTCTTGGGGTATATGCTGTAGCTCTGTATATCAGACAGTTTTATACTGATACCTACCAACTGAACTGCTTTCTCATTCTGTGCTAATACTAGATCAGTTCATGTGAATGAACCTGAAACAAACGTTTTAGGTACTCCCAGTTTTCTCATATTTTTAAAACTGAAGTTCTCACATACTCTTGAAGTTGCTTTTCAGTTTCCTAGGCTTAGGGGCAAGTGGACACTCTTCATTAATTTTCTCAGCTCCTCCTAATTTATTGCTGTTTGTCCATGTGGTGCATTGCTGCTGGCTAGACACCAGCTGCCCACCAAAACTATGCTGTCATTCCCATTCTCAGCTGCACAGGGGAGAGACAATTTGATGAAAGGATTGTGGGTCAAGATGAGGGCAGGGAGAAGTAAGTTACCAGTTAGTGTCACAGGCAAACCAGACTCAACTTAGGGAAAAATTTTTTTTATTACCAATCAAATTGGAGTACAATAATGAGAAATAAAACCAAATCTTAAAACACCTTCTCCCCACCCCTCAATTCTTCTGACTCTTGAAAGGAGCCCCTTTGTGCAGTCTATACTTGGGAAGTTTCTGTTCTCATTTCGGTTGGGGATGAGGGGGTGCTCTCCCTCTCATGATGGAGAAATCAACAGACAGAAATGACAAGCCTCAAGCATTTTGTGATCTCTGTGTGACAGGGCAGGGAAATAGTTCTGGGCAATGACAGTTTCAGTGTGACTGCAAATGTGCTTTAAGCACATGAGGTGTGACTGTGCCTGATAGCAAAGTTTCTGCCACTAGTAGGATGGCTGACTGAGCTACAGCTGTGGTTAGGAAATGAAACTGGAATAAGCTGATGGGATGACCAAAGCTGATGGCTGTGGGAGACTGGAACTGGGAGTGTTCTGCTTGAAAAGTCAAGAAGTTTCCTGTATAACATTCAAGAAGATGGGAAAATAGATGTGCCCCAAACTAACTTCCAGATTTACAGGTACAACTCAATGCTCTTTACTCACAGTTATTAGAACTGAAAACATTGCTGTCTTAAGCCCAGATTTTACAATCTTGTAAATGATAAACCCGTAATTTTTTCAAAAAAGTGAATCTTTAGGGCTTAAAATTCAAAGCTTAAAAAGGAAAGCTTTGAAACACGTGTTTTAAAAAACTGTGGAAGGTATTACAGTCCTCCTGAGCACAGAAGCTGAATGCCTCATCCCGTGAAACAGACCAAAGGATTGCACGTAGTTCAGAGGTTCATGTGTTCAGAAGCTACTGAGGTACTTGAAATACAGATTTTGCATTTTTGAAAGCTTGGCTCCCTGAAGTTCCCTTGTTGGATAGGGGAAACGGTGTTGGTTCCTGGTAAGTATCTAGTACCTGTCTTCTACCTTGTATTGCTTCAAGTTCTTACAGGAACTCTGGGTTTTCAAGTGACTCAGATAAATCTCTACAGACTGCTGAGTAGTGGAGCCCATGTTCCCTGCTTCTTGAGCCAGTGTCCCAGAAACAGCACTAATCAGTGAGTAGTGGGGAATATCTTCATGTTTTCCTCTGTCAGTCTTTTCAGGCATGTTAGACACATAGCAATTCCCAGATGTGTATCTGACTGGAGTAGTTTTCAAACTCTGGATTGCTTTTTTACAGGGACCAAAAGTGAAGGTTAAATACCTGTCTTTGGGAGGGAAATACTAGTTATGCCTCACTGAGGTGATGCCTCTTAGTTGGCTTAGGCATTCTTATCGATGGTAAAGAGAGGGTTTTGAATTCCCTTCTAGTACTCTGTATTTTCTCCTGTGATCAGCTAAATGTTTCTGTTTTCCATGTAAGTCTCTGTATTGTACTCCCATGAGAGAGATTTTTCTTTTAAGTGTGGCTGCTGTGCAACCACACATATGCAGAATACACCAGGGAAGTGGTTTGGGTTTTCTTCTCTAAAGAAATTGTGTTGGCAGGAAATTATTTGCAGTACTGTGGATTGACAGTATTGTAAATGTTCCTCCAGTGCTGGCTCGAAAGAGGATTTTTTTCAGGCTTTGTAATTAGAACCCATATTCAAATGTCTGCATGTATGCAATATAATTTGTTTTAAGCTTGAGCTTAAAAAGTATTTTTGACTTTGCCTGGAGGGCTATACAGAAGTTAACTAATTGTGTGGATAAACAAGCCAGATGATGCCTCGTATAATTTCGCATGTTTGGTCAGTAGTACTGTAGTACAACACTGATATATATGGTTTGATTGTTTTCTGTCTTTATAGCAAAAAAATATTGTTTACTTTTGTTGCTTAGAGTGAAAGAAAGTTCTTGTTCTGGCAAACTGAGCTCACTGAGTTTCATAATTGAATTCTGAAAATGGGAAGGTGTTTAAAATGTGCGTGTATTTTGTTTGGTTTCTTGGAAACCCTTGTACCTTAGCTAATATGAGAACAGAAGCACAAAAGGGGTCAAGCTGGAAGGGACCGTAGTGGGTCAATTGCTCCAACCTTCCTGCTGAGGCAGGGTTGTCCTATAACACGTTGCACAGGGTTGTGTCCATATGGCTTTCAAGTATCTCCAATGAGGGAGACTCCACGACCTCTCTGGGCAACCTGTTCCCAGAGGAACAGGTCATCCACATGTCCTAGATATATCACATATGATGTTCTAGGTGTATCTGATTCCTCAGCTAGAGGACCTGTTCTTGAACTGTCCCTGTTCACACCAGTGTGTCCCTCACAACTAAAACAACATAACGAGGATCTCTACCTGTTATTACCTTGTGTTCCAGCTGATGAACATTCCCAGTAATTATTTCATCTTCCCTTTCAAAAACATGCTTCTGTATGTGTTTAGGATTTTTTTACCTTATGTAGCTTAAATGAAGAATTAGTTTTAGGAAGGAATTGCTTTAAAGATGGTACAGAATCCTGTGGTTTGGCAGGGTGTGTGGTTCCTTTTAAGTGCTGCAGTTCTGTGGATGTTCGCTTGTTCAGGCTTCATGTGAAATTTTACAGCAGTTCTTATTAAATACTGATTATTCACCGGAGTCAGTATGATGAATATTTTTATATTTTAATTACTTGCTCATATTTTCCTATATGAGTTACTATTTTCATCTGTTTTAGCATTTTGATATCTCCAGGGATGTTATAAAAATAAAGTTAATTAATTTTTAAACCTTCACTTCTGTTAGTAAATATTTAAAAGGTACGAGCAGTCTCACTTGTTGCTGATTTTATTTTTGGAAGGAAAGGTTTTGATTGCTTTCTTGCATGGTCAGTTTGAAAGTCCTTTCTTTAACATATTAGAGTAGGTACTGTGTAACATGGTGCATTTTCAGCAGTCTAGTTATTAAGAATTTATCAAAACCAAGGAAATAATATGCAAAAAGTTGGACACTTCTAATAGCTGTAGACTTAAGATGACTGGGACAATTTATGGTTATTTTATTGCAATATTCATTCCACCACCTTAATGCTTCAAGAAGTAAAATTTAAAGTGTTTACGTCTTTGATGTCAGCAAATGAAATGGATTTTTTGTCTTGTTTTCTCTTGGTTGTTGTTTTAGATGCCCCTGCTTTCCTTTTTATGCCTGAATCTCTTCCTTCAGTGCATCTTCAGTATAAGTTACTCAGAGTAGAATTATCTATGTTTCTGTTCAACTGCAAAGATTAGAAACTTTGTTTATAAAGGGTACCTGATCATCTTCCTTCATCTGCAGGTAACTGGCATTGGGGCTTTAAGAAGAAGCTACAAATACCATAAAATTCAGAGCTGAACAGCTGGGATTTTAAACTTAATGTAAAGGTCTTAACAGCATTGTCTCATCCATGAATAGCAGAGTGGTGCCTATCATGCTAACCAGGACAGTCTCACATTCAGTTTGGAGCAAAATAAGTGTTCTAAAATGACTACCCATTGCACAGTTTTGGGATTTGACAAATTTTACATGAATTTACATACTTGCTTACATGTCTATAGCACTCACTTCCTACATACCTTTTTATGGTTTTGGCATTAGCACAAGACTTCGATAAGTCTAATTTTGCTGTCTTTGTTAGTACGGTAAAGTGCTCAATATGTACGTTGATATTTCCATTTGAAACCTAATGAAAGCTGTTTTCTATATGTGATCCTAAACAATGGATTTACTCGTAAGCCAAAAAAGTATCCATGATTTCCTGATGCTTAAACTAGAAAGTTTTATGTTAGTCACAGTGGGAGAAGTTTGTAGAATTGGGAATATTTTACATTGGTATCCCTAGAGATTTAGTATATATAGAGGTTAGTGTAGATAGAGCTTCTTGGCCCCATCCATCCTTCCATCCATCTTTCCCTGAGAACACATGCTGTTTGAAAGGGGAGTTTGAAATCTGGTTGGCCATAAATACTAATTAAATTCTTGGTGTGGGTTCTTGCTTTCAGAGTCGCGATAACTGTTGCCTTGTGCTCAGTGGGCCAGCTCACAGTGGTTATTGTAGAGGGTAATGAATGATGTTTATTTATGCTGTGTGCCTGACCACATCTGGGGGTGAGAACATGCTGGCAGCTAATTGGCCTGGCAAATGACCAGGCTGCTACAAAGCAGTAGCTTGTCCTAGGCAGGAAAATGAAAACTCAGGCAACTGTCATCCTTTGCTCTTATTGATGGTTCCTGGTAGAAATGACAGACATTAGCTGTGGATGTGATACTGAGATCTGCTCTTACTATATGGATTTCTTTCAGTGAATGCCTCTGATCAATTTGCTGTTATTAAGACCTAGTGAATTAATCTCATCCCCAGGGACTCATGTAAATTGATCGTTGGTAGAGTTATGTTCAACTGTGTTTGTTCTCTTTTTTGTCCTGAGACACTCACATGCTTCCCTTTAGAACTGATCACCTTAGTGAATGTTGAGGACAAGCAGTCCAGCTGGGAAGGCTGTGTTGTGTGCCTTGGTTGGCATCGAGCAATTTCCTGAAAGTGATGCCAATGCTGCCTTTAAAGATCTCAGAACTTTGGGTTTCTTTGAGCTTGAAGGAACTAGACTCACCAAAAATGGGAGAATTGCAATAATTCTTCAATGAGGGGACAGCAAAGAACACAGTTTGAATTTTTTTATATTACTTGCGTGTACTAAACTACCTTCTTAAGAGCCTGAGCCCTGCAGGTAATCCCTGTCCCCAGCAGACTGCTTTGTGCCTGGGCTGGAACCAGGCAGTTGTCTTCATTCCAAGCTTAGTAGCACTTGTTGAGTTTTAAAGGTTTTTACTCCTTAAAAATCCAGGATACATTTAAGTAGGTCAAAGCAAAAGGAATAGGAGGAGAAACGGCACTGTTTGGATTGGTGACAAACTGATTACTCCAAAAGTTATGAGGCTGTGATTGACAACCTGCTTCCCATGGCTACTTGAAGTTGATGTTAGCAAGAAGGAGTAATAAAGCTAGTGTGTCTTGATAAATAATTTTGGTGGTAGGGAGGTTTGAAAACAGAAAACTTGAGTATTATTTGAATGGCTGTTAGCGTGTAAAATGACCAGATGAACAGTCAAAATACACCGCGGATTGTTGTATTAAGTAGCCATGCGATGGAGAATGGCTTTTGGGGGCTTTTGGACCCTTCTGGTTTGAAAATAAATTTGTGGCATCTGGCACTGCAAAGAACACCTGCTGAGCATTGAGGTTATGCCATTGATTTCAAAGCTAGGTGTATTTTCTCTTGTCTCACTATACATAACATCTGTGAGTAGAAAATAGATTCTATTTTAAAAAAAAGCAATCCCATTGTATGTTTTTCATCTTTCCTTGTATCTGTATGACTTCTCTGAAACTTATATATTTTAAAATTTTCCTTTTTTTAAAAAAAAAGATTTTATTACTAATATTTATTTATTTTTGGGAGAGTGTGAATGTTTTTTATTTTACTTTTTCAAGGTATGTAAAATAGGCAAAACAAAGGACAGTTATATTAATACTTTTGCTGGATGAGTAAGAAAATATGAATTAAATAAATGTAAATGAAATAAGCCTTTAGCTTTATTTTTGCCAACTGTGAGTGCTTTATGATATTGCTTAGAAGACCAGATGCCTTGCAAGCTTTTTGTAAACAGTGTATAGAAAAAGGGATGCCTTGTTCTGTTATTCCAGAAACAGTGGGGGGGGTGGGAAAATCATGCTTATGCAATCAGGAATTTGGTGGTGTAAAAAGAGAAGGGAAAATATGGTAGCTTAAAAGCTTGATATGGGATTACAGTTGTTTTTAGCACTTGATGGTTAAGCATCTTTTACTGCTCTGTTTCTGAACTCCCATAACTGATAATTTAGCTGCTAATTCAGTTGTGTGATGATTAATTGTCATGAACAATTCCTTGAAGAGCACTATAAATTTCATTTTCGTTTCTCTGCTAACTGTAGCAGTTTTTACTTCCTCTGTTATTTGTGTGTTGGCCACCCAGTGATGTCTGTGATGAATATATACCAAAAACGTGTATATGCAAAATATAGTCAACAGATATATTTGCTAGAAAACCTTTTAGAGCTCACTTTTACATGCAGAAAACTGTGCTGATCCTCTGATTCCCTGCTGAATTTTCACCATTTTTTTCCTCTTGTAATAAGTAAAAAATGTATGATGACCAGATTAAGATAATTTTTCTCTCTGACAGTACTGTTCTATTAATAACTGTAAATCTTGTTTTCTCCCCCTCCTCCCTCGCATCCATAACAGCTAGCCGATGGCGGAACCTCTTCTCTACACCTGTCTCCTTGGCTTTTCCCTATAGTCCTGTTGCAAGACTCACCCCATATACCAATGGCTGTAACAGTCCCAGCTTCTCTAAAACTTCCAGTAAAGCAATACTAACACCTGAACGGACAGGTAATGCTTATCTTTTTATTGATTTACGGTGCTTACGAAAGTGCTTGATTTTATCTAATCCTGCTAGCATTTAACAGCAGTACTCTTTTTGGATGATTGTATATGAACTCATATCTCAGAGGGAAATTGTAGTTTGGGGGGGGTTTTTTGATGGCCTAAAATTTGGCTATTAACTACAAGTGTTATGCAGCATGTTATGGGAGAGTGATGCTAGTAAGTACCACTAATGATTTACCCAGTAGTACAGTTGTGACTGTGTTAGCTTAAACAGTCCCCAGCTTTGTTGCTTATTTCTGCCCCATAGTGCCCCTTCCTTGTGTCCACAGAAGCATATGTACAGCTGAGTAATGAAATCGGCAGTGAGAATTTATAATAAGAAGAGCTGGCAGAATCATGCCTGTTTTCAATCTTGTATTGTTGCTAATGTTCAAGATTTATTTTATGTTTTCCACTATTTTTCAGGGAACACACAAGTAAGTTCTAGGAAAATAGAGAACTTTTGGTGGTCTGTAAATTGCAAGGATTTGCATTTTCCTTCTTCACTACAGATATCAGGAGTCAGTTTGTATCTGTGGCTTCTCTTAAACTGCACTGGCAGTGGAGAAAACAATCTTCTGAGGCATTAACATTTTATTGCTGGCAGGAACAGACTTGGGCTGAGGATGGGCTCATGATCAGTGTCACACCCATCTGTGTGCATTTCAGTGCTTGAAATCACTGCAGAAATCCCTATTTTAAGGGATATGGGCCCTGTGAGTGAGAAACAGCTCCAGATGGAGAACCTGCTGTAGCTATCTGCATGTGAGTGAAACGTCTTCCCTATTCAATGGGATGAAGCCTAGTTCCTAAATGAACTCATGCTATTTGAGACACTCTCAGATACCTTGTCTAGCTTCCCTTTGCTGCTCCAAAAGAGCACAGCTGTTACTACCTCTGCAGAACCTCAGGGACTGCTGTAATGTGCACATTTAAGAAAGCAAACACATTTGCTCCATGCAGCCCTTCCAAAGCAAAGTAATCCCCTGCCTGTCCTTTTCTTTTGGAGATATTATTAGAAAATAGCTGAATTTAGGATGAATTTTAGGTGGCTGCTTTCAGCAGTGCTAGAGGATGCAAACACACCTGTGATACAAGCACAGCTGGTGAGCCATAGTCACAGCAGTTCTTGCCCTGCAGGCTGTGGGTCTCTCATGGTCCAGAGGACATTAGAAAATTATTTACTGTTTTAGTTGATGGGATTTTTCTTTAAAGTTGGACAACAACTAGCTCACATATAAACTAATTGCAAATTAGTTTATATTTTACTATCACACTCCAGGGAAAAGTAGAATCCAGAGCCTTTCAAAAAGGTAGCTCTGTGAAGGAAGCAATGCTTTCTCTGTTGCATAATGTTCAACCTTAGTTGTTACTGTGATTGATTTATGTGATAATTATAGATAGTTTAAAAAAAGAATAGTAAAATTTAACTAAATGGCTCAGATGCAACGTTTGAGTACTGAGCAGAAGTCAGTGACACATATCCACTTGTTTTGCAAAACAGAGTAGGGAAAATCACAGTCCCGTAAGAGAGATGCAAATGCAGATGGTGGTTAGACTACACTAATCTGAGCTGTATCAGAACTGTATTGGGTAAATTATTCATTGTCTGGGCTATGCAATGCTATTTTGGGAACAAGCTGAGGAATCCATGATCCATTCCTACACTTACAACTTCTCATGAATATCAAAGCTCTCTGCTAATTGTTAGGGAATTGAACTACACTTCTGAAAGTTTTTATGTGCTATTCAGAAAATGTTTTAAGCTACTGTGATGTCAAGAGCAGATGATTCTGAATGAAGGTGGCCAGATATATTTGTAGCCTAAAGTGTATGTTTTCTTACTTAGGGTACATTTCTAGGAGTTCCCCTTTGAGTCCACAGTCATCGATAGACAGTGAACTGAGCACTTCGGAGCTGGAAGATGATTCCATCTCCATGGGATACAAGCTGCAGGACCTCACTGATGTTCAGATCATGGCTCGTCTACAGGAGGAGAGTAGGTGGCACTTTTTTGGTTTTCGTAACAGTCTGAGGAAGACTTCCCATAACAGTTAAAACTGCTCCAGTCTGGTCTCAGTGAAGTAAATATTTTTTAAGTGGTATTGCCTCTTGAGTGGCAGGTGGAAGTACTCTTCACCGGCATGGAGAAGGTGTGCATGTTGTTGGGTTCATTTTAATCTGAACTGGTACTGGATCTTTCAAAATTTGATGTTTATATTTTTCTGAATATTAAGTGAAATAATTTTATTTCTGGAGAGGGAAGATCCTAAAGCATTTTTCTCATGCATGCTTTAATGAGAAAGGTAAAAATAAGCAGCTCTCTTGGCTTTCTTTGCCTGCACTTCAATTTTCTTATATTTTTAGATGAGTTTTGAAATTAAATCCCACTTAAATACAGAATTGGGGCTTTTAAATTCAATATCTTGGTTTAAAACTAGTAATTATGCACAAATCTGAGCCTAGAGTATTCTTTGACATATAGTTTGGCTTAATAGTAATTTTTGTAAAATGTCTTTATTAATAAATAAAGGGCATTTGACTTAGAGGTTACTGAGACAACAAGTGGAGTATTTCTCCTGTGTCCTGTTAGTTCCAAGTGAGATATCAAGGAGGAAGTGATGAGATTAAAAGCAAGAGAAATTCACAGATGGGGCCTGAATGAAAATGCCAAGTAATAAGTGATAATTTTAAAAAAAAATAACATGAGCAGAAAAAATTAGAGCTGTGATCTGGCTGAAGCCACCAGACTGGGCAGGCAGAGTGATCACTTGCCAGCAGGAGAGCATGCTGGTGGCATGCATCATGTTAAGCAGAGAAATTAACAAGTGTTCTAATTTCAAAAAGAAAAAAGTTATGACTGTCAAGGATACAGAGGATTGCATTATTTAAATGACAGCTGTGCTCATCTCCTTCAGAGTGAGGTTTAAAAAAATACTTCAGGTACTTAGCTCTTTAAGGAAACAGGGCATTGGCAGGCTGGAAAGAAAAATGCTGGTTTCTCTTCAAATCTGTGTCATGTGCAATTGATTGTATCTCTTCCTTGTAGTAGCAGCTGGTGGAGAATGTTTGAGCATGTGACAGTTGTTGACCACTTAATCCCGTGGAAAGTGGCAGTTCTATACGTGCACGCAGGCACGCTCTCTTCACAGCCACAAATAGAAATTCCCACTCGAGGAGAGGGAGAGGAAGCATATTAAAAAGTTTCCATTATGAAGCAAAGGCATCTGTCAAAAATTTAGGGCTTCTTGAAGGCCTAGGGAGGTTGTTATCTGCAGCTACTTCAGAATTACTTGGCTCCTGGGAGTGCAGTGTTTTTTCCTTAGTTGCTGTGCATCTGGAGAAAGGAGGGATGTGCAAGGGATGTGAATGTTTCCCTCTCACTTGACCTGGAGCAAACAGGCTCTTACAGGGTAGTGCTTATTGTAAGATGGTTTTGAAAACCTGGCATTCTGAGAAGAGGGTGGCAGGATTGTGTAGCTGTGTAAAATACAGTTGTGGTTACTGCTAAGCCTTGTCCATGAGACTGTCCTGCATAGCAGGATGCTATCAGGAACTAATTCTTGTTCAGGGAGGTTGGAGAGCCAGAAGATTTAGATGGGTTGTAGGTTTAAGAAATGTCATTGTAAACATTTTTGTTGCACGAATACAAAAGTTCAATAGCAATAGCTTGGCAAACTAATGTCTGTGTAATTCCTCTAATTAAGAGTATTGAGAAGTTAAAAACTTAGTACTCATGTAGTCCTTATTGGCAGAGAAATATGTGCCTCCTGAGAGTGGTTCCTCTTAAGAAAGGCATCCAAGACACCATTTGGAGACTCCTGTATTCTATTTTAGTATTTTATTTTAAAAAAGATATCGAAGGAGAGAATTCAGGCTTAGATGCCTGAAAGATAGATCAGATGAATCCTACATCAGATCCTCAGCCTGATTACATTTTAAATTCAATTCTTGATGTAAAATTCTGTCTACTTACCTGTGTAGTTTTCAAGATTGAAGTGCATATTTAGAGTTAATCACTTAGCAGAAGCTGAATCATCCTCCTCTTGGAATTTACAGGCCTTAGGCAAGATTATGCTTCAACTTCAGCATCTGTGTCAAGGCACACTTCCAGTGTTTCTCTGCATGCGGGAAAAAAAGGGACATCCAGTGACCAGGAATATGATCGCTATAGTCTTGAGGATGAGGAAGAGTTTGACCACCTTCCACCTCCGCAGCCACGTCTGACTCGCTGCTCCCCCTTCCAAAGAGGGATTCCTCACTCACAGACTTTCTCCAGTATCCGGGACTGCAGGAGGAGCCCTACTTCCCCGCAATTCCCTACAAATACTTATCAGCAGCCCTTCTACTCTTCTCAAGCCCAAACTCCAGAGCAGCAACCAAATAGGATTAATGGAGGTGGGTTGCATGCTTTTCTGAGAAGTGGTCTTTTCTCTGCCAAGTGCCAGTGCCATTTTAAAGATGAATTGTACATAAATTGTGGCAAATAATTTAAGCCTGCGTAAATGATGAAGGGATGTTATTGTTAAGCAGTGTTCTACAAAATGTAATCTGTGACCTAATCATAAAAGTTGTTTAGTCTGTTTTAAAATGCTGCAAAGATGACCCCAAGTGAAGAAAGAAACAGAAAGTAAAGAAGAGTATGTTTTAGCAGGCTAATAGTTGGCTAGAAGAACCTCTGGGGCTTTCAGGCTTGATGTACGCGTGTCCATTGTGGATGCAGTAAAATACAGATCTGGGTACTCAGATTTTAATTTCCTTTCTTTTTCCTGAGTTTGCTGTTAATGCAGCTGTGCTGTGATGAGTGCTTATAGCACTTTGCTTCTGTTCCAGGTCTGATAGGGCTGATTGTTAAAGTAGTTGGAGATAATGTCACTCCCAAACTATCCTGAGATATTGATGCTTTTTTGCACTGCATTTGAGGTACATTCTAGAATATGGAAGATTCGTATCTTGGTGCTTACTCACGATTTAAGTTTTTCTCCATTGTTGCTGTTAACTTCTTTCCTTATTATGATCACAATTTTTCTTCTTTCAGCTGCATTTTACTTTCCTCCTATACCTTCAGTCTTTCCCCTAAGTTAATTCTAAACAATCCATTTCCAGCCAGGGTCTTGTTTGTAACATTGCAGGTTACAGCTCACCCTTGGGCAAGAAAATAAATGTCTTGTTCAAAACAACATATAGTTGCTATTTATGGCGCTACAGGTATGCATGTTGCTTTTTTGACAAACAAGACATGACAGGTTGGTGCCCAAACCACTTCTATTCAAAGTAAGCCGTGGCATGGAAGTATCATTGACAAGTGGCAATACAGAAGGAGAGGTGATGTTAACAGAGGGTGGAGCAGTGTGGGTGTCTGTTGGTACAGCATTTGTGCCACATTAATTTTAATGTTACTTCTCTTGTTGGGGAGGTACAAGAGTGGGACAGCATTGCTGGGCTTGCAGAAATGTTGGGAGTTAGAAAGGAAGGCTTTGGGGCATTTTTGTTAAGGAATAAGAGAATGATTTGTTGCTGCCATGTTTTTATGTGGCTCCCAAATGTGTTTTGAATGATCTTTTTTTTTTTAATCTTCCATGTCAGTGGAACTTAAGCATTGGATTTCCTGCATGGAAAGGCATGGAAACCTTTAAGGTACTAGAAACATTAGACTCCTAGTTCATTAACTACGAAGTGTACAAATGTAAAAGACCACCTGGTTGATTTTTTCTCAAGAACTTTGAGCTGTTGGATAATGTGTTTGGCATAACCCAGAAGCTGGGCATGTGACTGCAGTTACCTGAAGGAATAACAAACAGTGCTATCATAAGTCAGTACCACTGTCTTTAGGAGGGAGCGATCTCCTCAGCTTGTACAGCTTCAGCCTCTAACACTTGCGACTCTGATTGACGTAAGTGACAAATATTGATGGTGAGAAACATTTTGCTTTGACTGTGTTCTTTTGGCAGACAAGGAGATGAGGAGTCAAGTGTTCACTGTACTGAGGATGTCTGTGTAGTATTACATCTTCTTGTCAGCACTTACCATCTTGGCAACAATTTCATTGACTCTCAAGAATTCCTACACACTGAAATGGAGGTAGACTGCAAAACAAGAATTTGTCTGAACCTCTCTGTGATGAATGGTGTGTTCCACACTGTCAGTTTATGAGGGCAGTTGGGAAGGAAGGATATGGAAGATGGAAAAACTGAACCTTTAGTTTCTGCCTTCAGTATATGTGGAAAGCATGATCCGTAATTAATTATTAAGTCACCCATGCCACATGCTGTGCTGCTCTTGGCCATTCCAACAGTCTTCCTAAATGTTTATTCCTTTGTCTTCCCCCAAAGAGGTCACTTTTGTTCTTGTATGTGCAGTCAAGGGTCTGCCCTCTGCTTCATTTGGGCATTCACAGAGCTTTTCGTAAAAGAACAAGCAGCAAGTAACTGTTGAATTTTGACGCTCAGTCTGAGGTAAAAACCCCAGTATTTAGCTTTGACACAGTATTTCTGCTAAACTAATCTACATATTTGGCTTAATTGAAATTTTTTGCCTTTAGACAAATAGTTTGAGGGATGCTGCCCTACTTGTTTTTGGTGATCTTTGTTTGGCATGGTCCTCTAGGTGAGGTCCTTAATTACCTGCATGTGAAAAATACGGTGAAGGTGTGATAAACCTGGAGAACTCTAATAATTCTTTTAGGAGTATAGTATTGTTTGCCTGATGAGAAGCACCTACATTTAAATGCTGGGATGTGGGTGCCCACCTCTGTATGAAGGGCCTAATTCAGCTGCTGGGATAGAGCTGCATGAGGTGCTTTGATGCACTCTGGCTTCAGCATCACCCTATGTCAACGCTGTTTAGCTTCCATAAACAACCCGGGATCTGTGGGATGCTGTGAGGTACCTTCACATAGGCACTGACTTGTGCACCAGGTGTCTGATCTCTCACTATAACCAAAGGTCTGCTTGTTCTCCATCCACAGGGCTGCATTTTAGGTAGCAGATAAATGGCTTACAGTTTCTGGTGCTCTGGTGATCTACCTTTTCTGGGTGTGCGAATAGTCTCACAAAATAGATGTTTTCTAGCTGTGTCTGAAGCTATACTTTAGTGAGCTCATATGTTGTTCTTGGCAATGTATTGTAGCAAAGTGCTGCCCCTGCTGTAATATTGACACTCTGCCCTGTTTTAAATTGCTGTACATCTATTTGAAGATAAAATTACATACTTCTGGACCATACCAAACCGTGTTACCCCCACTCTCAGGTCCAGGTACTTTATCTCACCTTATTCCACTCATGTCTGAATGAATGGTGTCAATCACATTTACTCCCAGTCTCCAACAGCTTGCTGTCCTGGAAGGCTCCTGGTCAAACACTAGCAGAAAGTGGCAGGTGTGTGCCAATCTTAATATGTTTAGATGTGAAATAGGTTGCAATGCGTTTAAGGTGTATGTGGGGCCACTTGTAGCATGAGCTGTAGGTGTACTTGTTGTTACCTTTTAAACAGCATTTTCATAGACAGTGTCTCTAGAGTGTATATGTTATCTTAAGCTTTTGAATAGGTCTTATTGCCAGTTCTGGCAAGAATATAGTAATGGATAAGCTTTGTCTGAAATCTGTCTGGTTTTGTTTTCCTCATGAAATTGAATTACACCCTCTTCCTAAATCAGCTGAATTTTCTGTAACGATGAATTACATCAGAAAAATTCCATTTGTGAACTTTTTAAGGTATTCTGATTTATGAAGATTTTCTAATTGGTTGGTGCGTCAGAAAATAGATAATTTAAAGACAATCTGAGAGAGAATGTGAACAACTTTTAAGTATCTGTTTCAATTAACTGAAGTGAGTTTGTCTAGTTAGTGTGTGTTTTATGCTTTAATAAAGTTTCTCATATGTTTGCAGTGGAAAGATTTATGCTTGTGTCTCTCTCCCCTTAGTCTAATTTGAAGAAGTTGCTGGTTAGCAACTTAAAACACTGCTAACTATTAATATCAAGAATACTTTATATATTATCATTTTCATAGAAGAAGTACGACTGGAATTCATAAAACCAGGCTGGTTTCTGCCTTATGTTGTCCATAGGTATACATTCTTTTTCTTACTTTGATGCAAAAGTAACTGCTTTCACTTCGACTTTTTAAAAATATATTTTATATCTGTTTAGTAATTTTATTAATTAGCTGATAGTATTTTTGCCCTTTACACTTCTGATTTTCTGAAACCAGAAGTAATGGCTAATTATAGTGCTGTGAAATCATCCAGAGTAATCAAGTTCCAGGATAGACAAGATACTGAAAATGGGATTGATTTTCTTGTGTTCAGGTCTGCTTTCCATCTCTTAAGATCGCCTTGCTCACAACCTTTTGGCACCACTTATTTTATGTGCATTTTAAAGTGTCCATGTTTATAGTATGTGAAAATTGGAAGCTTTGTATTTTGGACAAATTATTCCAGGTAAAGAAGGAGTTTATTATAATACAGTAAGAAGGAGTGGATGAAAAATACATGGTTCGTGGAGTAGCAGCGCATTCAGTCTGGTTAATCTTAATGTATATTTTCTGTTTCCTTTTCACTTTGCTTTTTAAGTTTTTGGCTTGGCATATACCTTCATAAAAAAACCACAGGTACCATTCACTTGAAAAAATTTGCTTTTCCAGAAATTACTAGTTATGAGTAACTTTCTCGCCTACACTTCAAAAATATTATGGACATCATTGGCAGTTGCCTCATTTTGAGAGCTGCAGTTGTGCTTTCTGTTTGTTGCTGCAACTGTGGTTTCTGTTTGTTGTTTGGGTTTTTTAAGCAAACTCCAGGCAGACATAGAAGAGCAGCAGTGCATAGTGTTTAGATATGGGTTCAGCATAGACTTATGTGGTGTTCTCTGCTCATAACCTCTTTTGCTTGGTAAGAAAGGAAAAATTCTTTCTCGGAAATTGTTGCAGACTTCATTACAGAAAAGGAGTAAAATAATATTATTTTGCTGCCTTTGAATTATATTGAGGACAGTGATCAGTGGGAGAACTCATGGAAGGCTAATGGAAAAATCTTTAACGGGCTATACTATCTGTGGTGGGAGACATATGCATGTAAAACCAGTATGGGATGAAGTAATAATTCTGAATAAAGTGTAGGTATTGACATTATTGACAATGATATCACTCACTTAACTGAAGGATTTGCTTTGATCTGTATTTGTGCTTTTACACACTGATGTCTCTGTTGTATCAGCTTGTGATTCCACAGACCATTAAAAAGACCTTGGTGTATTTGGGGTGTTACAGATGTTATACCTGTGACAAATATAATGCACATACTCATCTCAGGTCTTCAGAGATGAGGAAGAGAAATTAATCCCATAAAGTGAAGTTGTAATAGAGTGTACAAGAAAAGTTGTTATAAAGTCTACAAGTTTGTAAAGGATTTCAGAACACAGTCTGAATGTCTACATAATGTAGAATATAATATTTAAAACTAAGAAGCATGGTTTTTTTCCTTATGGTTTTACCCCTCCCTTTTTGTGCATACAATACAGATAAGGCAGAATTGAATTTGCAAGATTTGTGTGAAAGATTTAAGTATGTGTGGGAAACTGCTAAGGTAGCTCCAACATTGATACAGATTTCTCTGAGACACTAATAATTCTGATTCTGATACATTTCTGTGCTTTTGGTGAGGTTTGGGAGTCCTTTTGTTCAAATAAAACATTGACAACACAGAGAATAACTGAAGGAATAAATGTGTTTTATGAGACTTCACTGCAGAGTCAACTTAAGCCCTCTGTGCAAGGAGAACTTCACTGGATGAGGCATTTTGGCAGATAGAAGATGATACTGACCAAGGACTGCTACAGAAGTCTCCATCTGGCAGCCCACCAAGAGTGCACCTCTTCTGGAGCAGCTTTGCTCCGAGGACAAGATCTGTTTGCGTGCTACCTGGAATTAATCTTTGGCCAGTGATAGTATTAGGTCAGGGAAGGGAAAAGAAGAGCAGCAGTGGAATGGGGACAGCCACCAGCGGTGCAGGGATCAGAAGACAGAAAGCAGGTGCTGCCTGTTCTGGTGTCCTGCCAGAAAGAAGCTGGGCCACTGATCCTGAGCTGACTTCAGAGAAGAAATAGCATCAGGGTGAGGACTTCTGGCAAAAAATCAGAACTGAGGCAGCTGGGTGAGAGGCGAGCTGTTGTCTTCACTGTAATTTTGTGGAATGTTTGACAAAGAAGGGGCACTTTTTCCTGCTTTTTGACCTGTTTCTAGTAGTAGTGAATATGATCTGTGCTATGGGTTGGCCTTTTCATGTACATTTGCAGTTGAGGGTATAGGATCTGTATTTCACAGTTCCCAGCTTTTCTTGTGCTGTAGAGGCAATAGGCTAATTCAGCATGGATGCCACATATGGGGAAAATTGTAAACATGCAGTGGGCAGTTCTACTGCAGATATGTGAAAGGGCAACGTATGCTGCCTAAAGAAAGCTCATGAAGTGGCAAGTACATGTGTATATGCATGAATTATTCTTAGTAAGTGGTAGAGAGCCAGAAACCAATTATTAACTCCCCTCGCAGGACCTGTTCTTGAATTTTCTTCACATGTACAAACACCTCAACAATACAGTGTCTGTAGGTCATAATATTTTATCTCAAAGAAGGCTGGGAAAGGTGAAGACACACCTGTGATGCTCTGTATGGCTGCATTCTACCTAAACATCATAATTTTTTCAGCCTAATTTATAGTTGAAACTCAGTAGTGGGTCACACTAATAACTATGGATGCTCTTGGAGATATCAACTCCAGTCATTGACTGGTGACCACCTTGCCAACTAGACCATGGCACCAAGTGCCACGTCCAGTCATTTCTTGAACAGGTGTATATCCTTTGAAGTCCCTTACTGGTGTTACTATCCACTTCTTTCTAAAAAAACAACTGCAAGCAATTGATGATTTTTTTTTAGGTTTCTCACTGAACGAAATTAGTGCAAAAGAGGTAGCAGAAACTGTAGCAAATTCCAGTGTTCATCACAAACAGGATGTTTGAGCAAATTAATTCTCAACTGAGAATACATCTCTATTCCTTCTCCTCTCTGTTAATTTTCTCATCACTCTTATGACAGCAAAGATCTGAAAAGCAGCTTGGAAAAATATTTTTGTTCTCTTCTCATAAATTTTCAGCAAGTTCATATCTATTCACATCTCAGTGGCCTGAAATAATATTAAAATCACATTCCCACCTTCTGCTTCCACATATTAAGCTCACAAGAGCCATCGTTTCATTTACAAACAAAATGTCTGTAAGACTGTTTCTGCTGTTCTTAGGAGGGAAGCAGGTGACAGAGCAAACTTCAAGAAGGAGATAAAAGCGGATGCATCATCCACGAAGATGAAAGCTGCAAAATGCCATCAAGGCGAACATTTCTGGGTTTTCTCCAAACACAAAACTGACCCGCTATTTTCATTGCTTTTCAGGGCCATTTATCTCAGCAGACACAAGGACCCATCAAAGAAGTAACACAGCTGCTTGATGGATGAGAATTTGCAGGTGCAGCAGGAATCTGCTGCCTGAGGACTGAATGAATCAGCAGCAGAGCAAACTGCTGGAACAAGAGGGGACTAATGAACAGGAGGCAAAAGAGGTGGCCACCCAAGACATGGAGGAAATCCAAGCTACTTCCGTACCTGTTTTTCTGCTATTGTAGCTGCATCCACTGGACAGTTCAAGGCACAAATAATGCCTGGGATGGCTGATGCAGTCTCAGAGGAAAAGAGCATGTAGAGTCCAAAGAATTCTGCTATACAACGTGATACTTAAAAAGCTATTTTATGCAGTGCCGTCTTCCTTACCGCTATCCTGCTGCTCAAACCTTTCTTTGCCAAGTTCTGTAATGTTGAATTAGGATTTCAGGAGCTAGGACTTTGAAAGGATAGGCTAGGACTCCAGAATTAACTGTAGCTACAGACATCTGATACTCATGATTTTTTTGCCACTCTTGCTCAAGGATTGCATCATAGGGTGACAGTTCCCTCTTCAGTTTGCAAAATTCTTGAATATTTTAGAAATAGATACATACAGTAGCTGCATGGGTGCTATTGTTTGCATCCCAGGACAGTTTATGAAGCCTTATAAATGTTTTATCATTGTTACATCACTGATATTAATACTTACTACCTTGGCTGCACCACAGTGGTAACCCCCTTGCTAGTGTTCACTGCTGTACCTTTGAGAGTTTCAGTCTGCCATTGTCAGTAGTGAGTCACTGAAGCACAATTCTAACTCGTTTGTGAAAGATTGTCCGTACTGTAGTTCTTTATTAGGATTTGACTGTACTCCAGATTCCAGGGATTCAAACCTTACATTAACTTTTCCTGCTGCAGATACAGCCTTTCTGTGACATAGATTGCTGGAGTTACATATATTGAAGTGTCACATATATTGAAGGCATCACATATATTGAAGTTACTGTCAGTGACCCCTAATAACTTGTATAGAGAGAACTGTACTGTCACATCTTACTACTTTTCACTTGTTAGCAGCTTTAAGGATTAGAGGAGCTAATGATGGTGCTAAATAGATTGCATATTTATGTGGACTGATCAACAGAGATTTCTAAATAAATCTGCAGTTTCTGTGAACTGAACTTGCCCTGCAAGAGCCAGGAGGTCGACCGATGCCAGCAGTTCCAAGCAGTGTGCTGTGTTGTTCCTACGCATAAAACCAAAGCATCAGTCTGGAAATGCCCTGCTGTCTGTAGCCTTGTAGCTGCTGTGACAAGACAAGCACACCCCTGCTTTCTGTTGCAGTGTAAGAAGTGTAAGTCTTTGTGTCATCTGCCAGCCTTTGGCACCTATGTGGAACAGGAGCTGGTGATCTCTGTGCTGGCCATGCTGTGAGGGGAGACATAGCCGCCTTGGCAGGGCACAGACTTGTGCTTCTGAACCTGGCCAAGAGGCAAACCTTGGGATGTTGTCAATGACAATTGAATAAATGCCCACTGTTTTCCCACAGCAGTGCTTTACTGGAGTCTGTCATGTCACAAGACCGGGTCCTTCAGTCTGTGTCTTCATCCCAGGCCCTTCTGATGGCGTATAACTGAGTCATCTCCCTTTGGTCTAATGGCAGAAGAGACCAGAAGAGTTTTCCTTTAGATTACCTCCTGGTGTTGTGGTTGGGAAGCTACCTTGAGATGTCAGGAAGGTTTCAGTTTCTCTCTTCAAATGGACTGGTGTGAATGGGATTGAAGATGTCTTCTGACCTCTTAGACACTTGCCTTAGCTGTTGTACCTGCCCCAAAAACATCAGGGGCATTTACAGCTTTCTTTTTGTGAAAAGACCTACAAAAACAGCTCTGAAAATGCCTACCAAGTCAGGTACCACAAGTGAGGTAGGAGGGAGAAACACCAGATTTAAAAATTCATATATCATCCCAGGGCTCCAAGCAACTGAACCGCATCAAGACTTAACAGTTCTTGCATGTGGCTGCCTGCAGAAACTTAACAAGGTTAGGTTCTGAATGGAGTTATTTAGTGTCTTACTGGCACCTGAAAGCAAGACTTCAGTCACTTAGGATGGATTTCTCACCTGTCTTTACACATCCACAGAGTACACAGCTGTGTCTGACTTGCTCTTGTATTGCCAGTGCAGACTTGCTCTTGTATTCACTGTGAAGAAACAGGCACATTTAGGGCATGGTTCACCTGACCTACTTTACACATCTTTGTGAAACTCATCATTATTTACTGTTTAAATCCTTGCAGTTCTGCAAATGTACTGCCTATTGGTGTTTTTAAAATTACTTGAGAATAATCATGCTGTTAAAATAGACATAATGGTTCAGTTTGAAGGCTGTCAATAACATATTAATATTCTTCTGGTAGAGCAAAGCCTCTCTTTTTGTTGAAATAGTTTGTTATAACCTGATTTTCCACAGAATTTATGCTGAGGCTGCTTGTGTTTGTTGGAAGTTCTGACCTGACCGTGGATGTTGTCTTCTTTTGCTGCAGACAAACTCCGCAGAAGCATGCCTAACCTCGCTCGGATGCCAAGCACCCCCACCATCAGCAGTACTGCTGGCTTTGCTGGTTCTCCTGTCACTGTGAGAAATAGTCAGAGCTTTGACTCCAATTTACATGGAGCCAGTAATGGGATTTCAAGGATGCAGTCATGTAGTAAGTACCTGCGTTCTTTGGCTGAGCACAAGTGTCGATGTTTTTGCAGGACCCAGGACAAGGGAAGAGATGAATCTGACTCCATATTTCTTAGAAGGCTGATTTATTATATTATTACCATTACATTACATGACATTGCACTGTATTATATTATAAAGTGCTATACTAAACTATAGAGAGAAAGGGTACATCAGAAGGCTAGGAAAGGAAAGAATAATAAGAACTCCTGACTGCTCAGAGCCTTGACACAGCTGGACATGATTGGTCATCAAGTAAAAACAATTCACATGAGACCAGTCTAAGATGCACCTGTTGGTAAACCATCTCCAGACCGCACTCCACAGCCATCAGATAGTTATTGTTTACATTTCTTTGCTGAGGCTTCTCAGGAGAAAATCCTTGCAAAAGGATTTTCATAAAATATCACAGTGACACACAAGAGCTGGAGAAAATGGTAGAATACACGTCCTGGCCACTGATCCTTTGTTCTATGAAAAATTAAAAGCAAACTGTTCTTTTGCCAAGATTTTAATGTACCCCAGGATTTTCAAAGTTTCTGTTTTGGAAAGCAAATTCTGCCAGTCTTGTTACTGGAAGTTTCTTCACTTTTTTTTCTTTGCCCATCTTGTACCAGCATTAAAACTGAAATAATAATAAATAATAATATTGTGGAAACACCAAAAGTGCAATTAATTCATGTAAGCTCACATTTTTAGTTTTGATACTACAATTGAAAACTGGTTTTCTTGGTAATTTATACAGTGCTGGTTGTACAGTACACTGTATAAACGCGTCTTAAAATACATGACCTCTCTACTGCTGAAGTTGAGCCACTTTATTTTGAGGAAATGCAGCAAAAAGAGGGTTATATTCTCAAGTATAATATACTTGTGGATGAAGGAATTAAAATTTCTCTGTAATTGGTTTAATTTAGGTAACTTCTTGATGGGGGGTGAAGGGAGTATTGGTCTAGTAGATGAATTATTAATGTAGAATGTGAGCAATTCCTGTGAGATTTTGGAGGGAGAGGTTGGCAAAAATCTTCTTCTGTAGGTGTTTTCTTTCAAATTTGAGCACAAATTATAAATGTTTTCAAAACAATTAAATTACTTCTTTTCTGGAAAATATTGTTGACTGATGGGTTATTTTGTTGCATTTTTTCCTGCTTGAATATGAGAATGGAAATAGTTCAGGTTCCCACATGGATTTTCATGGTCATGCACTGAGAGTTTAATTTTGTTTGTTACTTTAGAAATACATACTTATTTGTGTGTTCATGCTCTTACATATGTGAGTGTATAAAATTCCATCTTTCTGAAATACTTTTTTTAAAAAAACATTCATACTAAGTGGCTGTGCTGGGGTATTTTAGGAGTTATGTTGTGATACGAGTTCCATAACAATATACTGATAGTATAGTTTAATTGAATCACTCCCCTGCAGTTTTTCCTGTGTCTTTAAAGGGTTTAAAGATGTCCTTTTTTTCAAAGACTTGAAAAAGGATTGCTCCAAATGTAATGTCTTAATTTATATGCTTCAGGCTGTTGACAGTTTGCTTTTGGAATGTTGAAAGTGAAGCCTTCCAAATGTACGCCAGAGGGCAGGATTGGGTAGAAAAATCTGTATATAAAGCTTCTGGAGCTCATAGCCTTGATTTAAAATGATAGTTTACATAACATCAGCTGTGGAATATGCTGTTACATTCAAGACCTTTTATAGCCTTTTTATTGTTTTTCTGCATAAAGCTTAAACTTCTGTAATGCTTCATAATACTTTAATGCCATGTTGCTTGAACAAGATGTGGTTGTTGCATGCCACCTCACAGAAATCAAAACCACCTAACAGTGACTAATTTATATCTTCAGCAGTTTCTCCTGTTTAAAGCTCTAAGTGCGTAGGTGGATTTAGTATGCTTATCATGGCTAATTTAATCTCTTTGAGGGGAGAAAGAAGGATGAATATGGACTGGGATTTTTTTTCAGGACGGGGGTGGAACAGGATATTTTAGTTCAGTGTTACTGGATACAGTATTGGATTCAAGAGGTTTTTCAGCAGTTTGTAATCAGCAAGTAAATTGTATAATGATGTGTTAGTCCTTATTCAGATCTCTCTTGAAATGAGCATTACTACTTGATCTTATTTGTTGCATACTGACCTTCTTGCTTTGCTTTCTACCACTTTTCACAGTTCCATCACCAGGACAGCTTCAACACCGAGTTCACAGTGTGGGACATTTTCCAGTGTCTGTCAGACAGCCTCTCAAAGCTACTGCCTATGTAAGCCCAACTGTACAAGGGAGTAGTAACAGTAGCAGCATTCCAGTGTCCAGCAACTCGCAGCTGTATTCCAGCACTGGGATCCCAATGCCAAACAAGACTGCTGGTCAAGGCATCGTAGGGCGCAGTGCTCTTCCAAGACCATCCCTGGCCGTCAATGGGAGTGGCATTCCCAGAAGTAAAATTGCACAGCCAGTTCGAAGGTGAGAGTTAAACAGGCCTCAGTCTCTGTGTGGTTGATTTAGGCTTAGGCTTAAATTGTGTAAATTTTTTATCTCCTGAATATGGAACTGTAAAACATAAGCTTCTGTCTCCCAGTGCTGAGTCACTGAATGGGTGAAGATCACTTGGCAGAAATCGTGATGGACAATGCATGCTGGTAGCCCCTAGTAAACTCTGATGGTGGATAGTGTGTAATCACATGTAAACAGGAATGGATTACCACCTGTCAGTAAGAAATCCAAACAAACACAAACCTCATACCATTAACTGATGTGGCTTACCTTCTCCCTGCCTTGTGACTACTGCTATTTCAGTGTCATGGCATGAGCAAATCTTAGAATTATCTTAGAATTCATCTTAGAACAAATCCCTGTTGTTGTAAATGGCAGTAGTCTGTAAAAATGCAAATTGTGCCATTACAGCATTGTGAAGAAGGAAATACCCTGGATAGTATAGTCATGGGTTGAACCAACCTCTTTTCGATTCCAGCTGGGAGACAATAGGCGCACAGGGAATCCTGGAATATCACATGGTTGCAATAAGCTGTACTGTTAAGCAAATGCAAATTTTGTGTGCAAGAAAAGTGAGAGAAATTAATCTTCAAATTAATTATTTTTAGGTTAAGCAATAAAATAGCCTTGATGAAAGATGTGTTTTAATCACCTTATCATAGCTGGGAGTTAAACTCTTATCTGCATGTTCTGTAATTAATAGGAATTCAGTCTTTTCAAGGAAAAACTTCTCTCAACTTGTGTTAACTCCTCCAGCTATTTCTTTGCATTGCATACATCCCTCCTCTTGTGAGGGCCTGCTGTGTGACCACTTCATTTTCTGTTGGATGAGCTGTCACTGTTTAGCTCTCATCATTTTTGTACATTTCAGTACATACTGGCTAGATCCAGAATAAGTTCAATTGTTCACATTCTCTCTTTGGTTGAGTTATTTGGGGATTACACTGATGTGACTAACAACAGATTTTGACCAACTGTGGTGAAACTTTGATAAAGAGCCGTCAGGTTTCTTCTTTGATGAAGACTGTACCATGAGATTTCTATTATAACATTCTTTGCTCTCAGCAGGAAGCTCTCTCAGTTAGACTTCTTTATAGCTGAAGGTTTTCTTTCCTTTTTTCTTTTTCCTTTCCTCTACTTCATGTTCTTCTGCAGAGCTCTTAAATCTTTCATAGCAACATGTGAGCAAGCCTTTCTGGGTCATGAAGACCAGTCCTTTGCTATTTTCTAACTTCTCATACAACAGACAATATTAAAGAAAAACAAAATTAAGAGTTTTTGGTGGGAGACTGAGACACTCTACTCTCAGACGGTAGTTTTTATCAGAAGGTGATTCAAATCAGTAACAAAGCTATTTATAGTCCAGGAAGTCTGAGCTCCTGTCTCCTTTCCTTCAAATGTGCCTTAGCTTCATCCTGTGTTGCCATAGAGCCAAAACAGTGATCAGTGAAGATGGATGGTCTTTGCACTGTGGGAGTGTGGAGTTCACAGGACTCAAAACAAACAGGTAGACTGGATGTCAGCCTGCAGTTCTTCAACACCCTTATTCAACTTTATAGATTCATTTGGAAAAACACAAGCAGTTTCAGTTCATACAGACTTGTCTTGGAATTCAGTTGTCATTTTTTTCACTGTGGTATTTTCTAATTTATGGTATTTCTGATTATCAGTTTAAGAGTCTTCTTTCAAACTTAAATAGTGTTTGTAGTCATGACTTGATTAAAAATAGAACAGGTCTTTTGTTTTTTTAAATAAATCAGATGTTTAGGGAGAAGTGCACACTCAGAGCAAATCTGTCTTCCTAGCTTTGGCCAGACTGTTAAGTAGCCAAGTTACTGGTATTTTAGAAAATTAAAATGGGTTCTTAGACACATTATATTGGGGTTGCATTAGGGAACTTTAGTATTTACTGCATAGAATAAAACACTGGATGAGGGAGTGCTTTTAATAATTTGTAATAAAAAATTATAATGGACGAGAAAAATAACTAAATATTAACTGGTTTTCTCCTTACCATCAGTGATTCAAGCAGTGTAAAGAAATTGTGATAGTGCAATCCGTCTCTTCTTATACTTAAAATTCAGACAGCACCTTTTTTTATTTGCTCCTGTTGAGTGGATCCACACAACCCTCATCCCTTTCCAGCTCCAGTTGAGAGGCTTCTTGCAGACCCCACCTTCCAGTTCCCTATGTTTTAACCTTATGCAGTGTGAAAGGCAGTGGGGGCAGCTGCCCTTGGGGCAGGGTGGGCAGGGAGCTGAGTGGGACAGCTGGGCTGCCCTGCAGTGCCCAGCCTAGAGCAGCACTGATGGTGAGCGGGGTCTGCCAACACTCCCAGTTTCCAGACAAGGCCACAGTGATGAGACAGGTTCCAGCTAAAGTCAGGACGTTAGTCAGCAGCTCAGGGTCTGGATCATGCCAGATACCAGGCACAAGTGTGGCAGGAATGTAAGCATACCCGTGGACCCAGGGCTTGCTTATTCCTGCTGCCTTGTACTGGAGCCAGTTGCTGCTATACAGATGGTGATGGAAAAGTAGAAATGCACTATGGCCCCTCCAAAACTCTGTTGTCTCAAACAACATGATGTCGTACTGACAGCTTGTGCTTGTTTGAAATGGTTTTCATTGCTGGCACTTTTTTCTGTCAGTGCCCTGTAGCAGAGATTCACCTCTAGATACGTAGCAATATTCTTACAATTATTTTTAAGTTAGCTAATTATTCTTTATTTTTTTCCCCCCCTTTGGTCTGGCTTTTTTTTTTTGGAGATTATTAAACATACTTTCTTTTTTCTCTGGAAATGAAAGCAGCAGTTGCAGAAAACAGCAGAGGCAGATTATGTTCTTAGTTTCAAGTAACTGGATTTACATCAAAGATAAATGATGCTGCACTGAAGCGGAGCTGCACAAAAGCAGCTTGGCTGAATCTAACTTTAGCCAAATGTTTTTACTTAGGTGCCTTGTTTTTGCTACTAGAAAAGCAGTTGTAGCAGAGAGTTGAAGCTGCTCTGTTGACTGACTTAGCGACTGCCTGCTTTACAAGATATCTCTGCCTTGTTACAGCAAAAAAGCATTTGGAAGGTAGAGGAGGCATCAGTAACTTACAACAAAAGCAGAGTAGTGTGAAAACAAGGCTTGAGGTCTGCTTTTATATTAAATAGTTCCACAAAATTGAAACATATTTTTTTCAGCAAATTGGGGTGTGACAAAATTATAGTTGTGGCAAATTAAGTACAGATCCTGCTGTGTTGCCAGTACCTAGATCAAGTCAGATGGTTATTTTTTCTTTTTTTAGTTTTACTTGAAATAGTTGCCTCAGTTATGTGCCAAACCTGGAGGGTTTGGAAGATGGTCAGGAAGTGTTTTAGAAGTCCTCATTGATGAGTGAGAGATGCAGCCCAGGTGTGAGGGTAGGGACCCAGGGGATGAGGAGTTCCCATCAGGAGCTGTTGTACTGGAACTGGTAGCTCTGAAAACACATCCTCACATGTCTTGTGACAGATAAAAGAGGGAGCAGAAATTGGTGGAGTTCTCCAGCCGATACAATTCTTTGCTGCTTGCATGGTATTTTTATAAGCTGCTGTTTTTTCATGAGCATGCTGAGCAAAATAGCTTTTTGGAAAGTGTTTCCCATTACCTCTCTGCTGCTCATAGTGACAATAATATGTTTTTACTGTCTTTAGCCCTGAAAAACCAAATCTTGCCATTTAGAGGCATCCCATTCATGACTACAGTTATTCACTCAATTACTTTTTACAAATCTTTCATGCTTTTCTCATTGGAAGTGGCCTTAATTTCACCATAGATCTTTATATGTGCATTAATATGTAGCCAGAAATGCACCAGAGGGATGTCTCTAAGCAAGCCCCAAAGCCATGGTTACTGCAGAAGTAAATAATGTGTTTTACCTTGATCTTTCACAGGAAATATGACGTCCTTTTCCTTTTTTCCCCCCTTGTCATTTGTTTAATACAGTTTTCTTCAGCCTCCAAAGCCACTGTCCTCACTGAGCACGATACGAGATGGAAACTGGAGAGACGGCTGCTATTGATGAAGGATGTCCTGCGACAGTGGAAAACACATGATGTGTTTCATTACCCAGCTGGCTGGGTAACAATGATTTGGAAAAGGAGGGTCATACAGTATTATTTTCCCCAGGATCTTAATGTATAACCATCTAAAATGCCATGTCATTTTTAAAAAATGAACATCTTATCAAATACTAAATATTGCACTTAATCAGTTACCTGAAGAGCTGCATTGTTATCAGACTAACAATGGCAGTGTTGACATTTGGAACTGAAGAAAATATTATATGTGTGCAAAATACAAGAATATTTCCTTGGAACGAACTAGGAGATTTTGTTTTTGGGCAGCTTTGCCATACTGAAGTTCTGAGATAATTTATTCAGTGTAAAGGCATCACACAATTTATTTTGAATTTTGGGGTACTTATGTATGTGCTTGAATTTTTTTCTAGTGTTTTCAGTACATTTTATTTTGTATACTTAAGTTCATTTAAACTTGCCTGAACCTTGAACTACAGAGAGATAATTTAACTTTTTCTGTGCCATAAATAATATTTTTGGGGTAATGTACTTTTTTAGTGCTAGAAACATATCTTACAAAATCTTACCAATTGGCAATACAAAGCAGTATATTTATGTTGCAGAAGCACAAAAAAAGGTAGCATTCACTGGAAATTGCCATCCAGCTGGGTCAGCATGGTTTTGTTGGTCTATCACCATTTGTTGAATTGTTAATTTATTGTCATAGTGTTTTGTATTTAAATGGCAGCATAAATCACATTGCACTTACAAAGGTACAGTGATCTCTAAAACTACTGCTGATTTTCAGTACTTTATTACAAATAATAAAATTGTAATGTTTTATTAACAGTTGCTTATGGAAAATGAGTTTTAATGCAAATAAATCTTTTTGATAGATCTTTTACAAAATCCAGTTGCACTAATCAATGCTTTCTTATAATGGCATATGACTTAATATTTGATTACAACTGTGTATACTGCTGTTTTGGAATGTTTCAGGAAATAAAGAATCTATTTCAGCAATAATGCTCTTCTTCAGTGTGCAATGTAAACATCGTGAGAATTTGGCTACTCACTTCTACTTAGCTCCATAAGTTTTTACTTAACTTTTATAAAGATTATGCTGGATTTTTGCAAATAGTAACTGAGTTACCTGAATTTATTTTTTTTAATTGTGTTAGAAAGCCATGGTATGACTAGAAGACAAATATGTATTATTTTGAAATCAATCTTACTGTGATCTTAAGAGACTTTTTCAATTTAATGTTTACAGCATGCAAGTATGACTTGCAATGGGAAACAGAGATTGTGTACCTTTCACTGTGGCTAATTTGCTCTCAGTTTGGCTCCACAGTTGCTTGAGGACCTGCTTTTCCGAAAAGGGCAAGCTAAACTAAAAAGCAGAGGGGAAATACTTAGTGGTGAATAAAACTTTCATTACGCTGAGAAGTGATGTATACTAGTGCAGTAGGATCTCTGCACAGCATAGCATTGTTTAACAGAAATAAACAGTTAATTTTTCACACTGAAGTTCTTTTAATACCGTTAAAATCCTTTTTTTTTCTTTTCCAAAAGAACAGAGCTGTTGAAGAAGGTATCAAGAATAATCAAAAAAAGAAATTAACCTGGCACAGGTAAGTATTTAAGCAGAAGTGGGCCAAACTCACATTGTTTGTTAGATGCTTTAATTTGAAGAAATTACTTTTAGTTAAAGTAGTCAGTCATTTGTGTACAATCTGTGATTGTGGTGGGGCTCAGAGGCAGCTTGGGGGTGCTTTGCCTTTTGCCTGTTCTTGGGCGTGCTTTGCCTTTTGCTGAGCTCTGCAGCTCTCATGGCTTCTGGTGCTAGGGATCCAGCATGATCTTCATAAAAGATGGATGAAGGCCCATAGCAGTGATCATTTTCTCACTGATAACAGCCCTGGTCTGAACGGTCTCTTCAATTTGTTCCCTAGTGCCAGGATTTTACCACTGTTCCTACATTATCTGGGACACCACAACGCCACATTACTTTCAATTTTTGGAATAGGTTGCAGCTGTTGGATTTAATACCGAGTTGTACACAAGAGGGCAGTATATACTTTGAAAATACTTTCTTTTTGGTGGCTAAAGCTGATCTGTTTTCCAGGCTCTGAATATTAGGAGCTCTTTGAGATGATCCATTTGTTTTTCCCTTTTTAGTTGTCCTGTTCCCTTGTAACACGTGATGTCAGTATTTGCTAACCTTACAGCTTTTCTGTTCTAAGTGTTTTTGTCAAGTATCTGTCACACTGGATGCCATGAAACCCAAGGTGTGAGCAGCTGGATTTAAGAATCAAGAGAAAATCATGCTTGTTTCAGCCATGGACTGTGTTACTGCTGCTGTTTGCCTGTAGCTGGTGGAACTAGTTGTGTCCCCTCAAATTTGCATCAGTGAACCAGGGTGCTACTGCACAGTGTCACCAGACTTCACCACAAGTCTCAGTGGGAGCAAACTGAGTGGAATATGCATGCAACACAAAGTCACTTCTGTCAGGCTCAATTTTGTGAGTGGCAGAACCTCCTCCTGGGCAATGGAAAACCGTTATCTTTAAAAATAAAGACTCATACTTACTTTTCGCAATCTAAAAATAATTTCTGAGTGTAAGGGTGATTTTCTTTGTCTTCGATTCTTCTCTTCTGGTCCATGAATGCAAATCCTGGTCCTGCATCCTTGTTGCTGCATCCCAAAAATGACGTTATCTCCTTTAGTCCAAACTGTACTCTTGGGCTCACCTCTTGAGCTACTGGGTGAGTCATGACTTTTTTCCTAAAGGTCTTTTCCCCTCTCTCTTTAGTAAATGAGAATAAAACCCCTATGTTTCCAGTCTTTTGAGCCCCATAATCTGGGGCATTGTCTTTGATTTTTTCCCCAAGCTAATGTTCTGGTTAAGTTCAAGTCCTGCATTGAAGATGCACATTTCTTGTTTTCACCCCTACATATGAAATTCATCCATTACCTCCTCACCTGAAGTAATCTTCGGCCTTGTGGTGGCTTCAGTGTGTGAAATCTGTCCAAAGTAAAACTTCTGAGGTAATTTTTCTGTCTTTCTGCTTTGACAATATCACTACTTTGACCATTTCATTTGTATTGTTGATTTTCTCCTCTCTGTTGAACAGAATGGTTGTGATCTAGTTGTACTCTTCTGCAAAGCCATGGACACTGTCCCATCCCCACTATTAGTTTCTCTTTGGGTGTAGAAGTGAATTCCCATATCAAAGTCCATGATGCCAGCCTGCATTGTACATGCTGCAAGCAAAGCACTTGCTAGCTTCTTCTGTGTTTTCTCTCGCTGTAGGAGATCTCTGGGCATCTCCATTTTTTAATTCACCATCAAATCCTTCTTAGAAGTTTTTTTCTTTGCCACAGTACCACTCAAAGCAGGACAACAGTTAAATTATCAGTCTTGTCATCTTTTGCTTTTAAGTCCATCATTTTAAATTTGACTGGTGATTTTAGCTATACCTGAACTACAGATTGTTGGAGACATAGATTGCTGTCTTTTTCCTTTGGGTTTTTAAGGCATGAAGCCCAGTAGGATTTCAGACCCACCCTTACAATGCCTGCATCCTAATACACATACTAAAAACCAGCATTCTCGTACAGAAAATACTATTTAAATATCCACTGTGAATGATGGGTGAGGTTTCATAATTAAAAGGATTTGGGGTAGTAGCACAGTCACTCTAGAAAGCAGATACATGGTGTTTAATCTTCAGGCATGACTTACTAATTCAGAAAGACTGGTTAAAAAAGGAGGTGACTGAGTCCAGGTGACTTGGCCTGTCACTGTTGAGGTTCTGCTTAGTCTGATTTAATTTTCTTTTTCCTATTTGAACCAGCCCATCTACTCAGCCATCTTTCCCCCTCATCAATATTTCTACCTCTTGCACTCCCCAGAATCGGACCTTATGATCTCTCTCAGTGATACACATGCTCTTGTGGCTTGTGTGGCTGGTGCAGCTCTTGGCCATCCACCTGCAGATTCCCACCCTGCTATTCTTCTCCTTCCTCTCCAGCCTGGGGAGCAGTGAGTGCTCAGTGTGTGTTCTGTCTCCATGAGTGAGGCTTTCAGCTCTTACCTGCCAAGGTAAGCAGTTATGCTTAGTCTGAATGAATGTCTGTGAGTAGGGGTCATACCTCTGCACTTGGATGTGACCAGGCTGCCTGGTTGTTGCAAAGGGAATTCAAGTGATTATCTTTGACCTAAAGAGGCCCAAGAGGTGCTGTTTCTGCATGTGCAATTCAACAATAGTTTATATAAAGTATCTCATGGAAGGAAGGGAGTGATTAGATAAGCTTATTCTTGAAACATCATTCCTCTTTTAAACAAGCAATTTTATATAAGACATAATTATTTAGGTGACTTCAGCATTATGAATCCCTTACCTATAAACAAACAAACAAGAATCCTTTGATACCCAAATGTTGATTGTGGCATAATCATGGAATGGTTTTGGTTGGAAGGGAGTTCAAAGATAATTTAGTTCCAACACCCCCCACCACAGGCAAGGATACCTTCTACTAGGCCAGGATTCAGAGATCCCTGTCCAACCTGGCCTTAAACATTTCCAGGGATGGGGCATCCACAACTTCTCTGGGCAAGTGTTCCTGTTCCTTACCACCCTCAGAGTAAAGAATTTCTTCATAACATCTAATCTAAACCTACCTTCTTTCACTTTGAAGCTGTCCCACCTTGTCCTATCCCTATATGCTCTAATAAACAGTCTCCAGCTTTCTTTTAGGTTCCCTTCAGGAACTGGAAGGCCACAATTAGGTTACCCTGAAGCCTTCTCTTCTGCAACCTGAACAATCCTAATTTTTTCTGCCTTTCCTCATAGGAGAGATGCTCCATCTCTCTAATCATTCTGCTGGCCCTCCTCTGGAGTTACTCCCACTGGTCCACATCCTTCCTGTGCTGGGACCCCAGAGCTGGATGCAAGGTTCCAGGTGGGGTCCCACCAGAGCAGAGGGGCAGAATCCCCTCCCTGGCCCTGCTGCCCACACTGCTTTGGATGCAGCCCAGGATACATATTGCTTTCTGTTATTTGGCCAAAGGTTGGATTCAAACATATTGGACGACTTTTCCAACCTTAATGATTCTATGATTGCATGATTCTTGCTTAATTATTTAAAGAAGTAAACACATTTCTCAATTTATGCATTACCTTGAGCAGGTGTATGATATGTATAAAAGGGAGTGATAGTCTTGTTTTTCACTGGTTCATGTGAACAACGGAGAGCTATATAGATCTGGCTGTCTGAACCATGATAAGAAGTTTGGACAATGAATGGTGGTTGAACTTTAAACTTTTTGCAGAGAAATACTTTAAAAGTGAACCTATCTTGAGATTTTGGAAGTAGAGGGAAGTTCAGTACCTAACGCAGTCAAAAGGGGTGCACATTTCCCAGATGCAGATGTCAAACTTGTGTGAAACTGTGGCTAGATAGGCAATAGATAATGTTCACAGACTATTAAGTGACTTGTACTTGAAAAAATATGTGACAAATATACAAAAATGAAGGCAACTCTGTTAGGTATTTGCTGCTTCTTTATTCAATTCAGCTCTCTTTGAAGAGGGATTGAACATCTGAAAGAGACTGAGCTGTGCAAGCTGTTTTTGTGGCTGGGCAGAAAAAAGCCTTGTGGCTCCTAGGCATAGAGTAGACTTGGCCGTGCAGTGTGGATCAGCAGAACAGATCCATTGCTCTGCAGTAGGCTTGTTGTTTCCCAGGAGCACAGGTGCCCCCTGCACACCTGGCACCCAGATGCAGCTGTGGCTGCCCACTGCTTTCTGTGGAGCTACCAGAGAGGAGACATTCCTCTCTTGCTAAGATTGAGTGCTTAAAAGAGTCTCATTTCTGGGGCAGAGTCCAACTAGACAGTGATACTCAAACATGTTATTTTTGTTCTGTGAGCATAGCTCAAAGATAATGTTTTGCCTTTTCAGACATGATCTTTCTGCTCTGTAGAGTTCTTTCACTATGGTCATGAATTTGTTGTGGTTTTCTATTTTGACTAATTTTTTTAGTTAGAAGAATTAAAATAATGTTTCTTCTATGTTAAAATTTTGAAATAATATTTCTTCTTTGTTTCTGTTCACTTCCTGCCCCTGAGATTTCTGTTGTTCCCCTAGAAAAACAAAATATTCCTTTGTCTTTGTGGCCAGACATATAGAAAGAATGAGCCTGTGGCCAAATTCCCAAACTGAGCTCTAGCAATCCAGCCAACCCTTAATACTTTGCAGTCTGCACGCAGATGTTACTAAACAAGGTATATTATCTGTGTCCAAGACTGAAACTTTCAGTAATAGAAGCAGCAGATAACATGATGAGGATGTCAACTACAATACACCTAATCTGAAATTTTTGGAACCATTTTTTTTGCAATAATAGAAAACAGAAAAGGTACTTCTAATGTTTCTTTTGCTTTTCAATCCTTCCTGCAGGAGGTTATACTAACTTCATTTTTGGAACCCTTGATACATGCTTTTTCTTTTCCTATGAATTTCATTGAGCCAATATAAATATGTTGAATTCAATTTTAGCAATATGTTTAATGAATAGTGACCACTTTAGGACACTTACATTGTTTCCAGAACTGAAATATTCCAATGCTAGCATCATGGTATAATACAGTTTCTTTACATAATGTTGCTAATATCCCATTCAGTTCCTTTAAATTGTAAATAATTGAAAGGAAAGTTCAGGAACTCAGAAGAAAAAAAAATACTTAGAAGAACTGATTTTTTTTTAAGCCAAAGAAAATCATAAAAATGTGTTTTGATTTAATCCATGTTTGTCTAGGCAGTCACTGACTGCAGTAAATTATGCAGCTCTGAATAGGTAATACATATGCAATGGAAAGAATTTTTCTATATATGAAAGAAGGGAAAAAGCATCAGACAAAAATGTATAGCTTTATCAATAGCTCACTCTTCACCAGATCTCAATTCACATTAAACAACCTACTTCTGGCTTATAAAACGGAACACTTTTAGCACCTGATCTTTTCAATCAATGAGAAGCAGCAATGATGATATAAAATGGGTCCCATCCTACTTAATTTACAGATGCAGCTACTTGGGTTGGTGCAGCTGGGCTCAACTCCTTCAATTATGCTCTCATCTCACTGATAAGCGCAGTCTGATCCAGAGGCTGTGCGTGTTAGTGAAGCTTGTCTTGCATCTGAAGCCATCTTATTACTTTGGCTTGTCCCGTGCAGAAGGAGATCTGTGGTTGGGTGGGTTGGGTGGAGGGAAACCATGCATCTGCCCTACCATGATCAGTACTATCAGCCTGGTAGCTGATAACAAATCTGTGGCTTTGTTATCCAGCCCTATGGTTTGTGTGTGAGCTGAGTGATTCTCTTTGATGAGGAGCCAAATGTAATTATGCACAGTCTGACAACATGGGCATGCTTTTCTGAAGCACTGAGTACTTGCAGCCTCAGCTGCATCTTGTTCAAGTGGTAAGACTTTTAGCACCTCTGAAATTAGACACTGGGAAAAAATTATCTTCCTGGTATTGTCTTACTAGGGTCCCATTTAAAATGGAGTATCATTACTATATTTTCAAAAGTCAGTATCTTAAAGTTTACTGAGAAAGCATTTTATATAATGGCATTGAGTGAGAATGGCTTGGAATAAAATTCAGTGTCTGGGCATGGATATTTTGTAGTTCTGTGGAATTCCAATCTCACTGCACAGAACATTCTGTTAAAAGTAGTGGTTTAGATTGTTTTGCATTGTCAGTGATCTGTTTTCCAAAGGAAACAGGAAGAAATGTGCTATTTATTTGGCAAGCTATTCCAGACAATTGGGATGATCATTTTCCCTGGCACACGTCTTTATACGGAATTGAGTGTAAATGCCAATATTGATTGAAAAGTATCAGGTATTCATAAAAATCCATGTTAACTTTATAATGCAGCAGAGCAAAACCTACCCTTAAGAGATATTAACATAATGGAGGACTCCATCATGGAAAGTCTTACCATCATTTCCAGGAGTAGACTTATTCTTTCCATATAGATTAAACCAACAGTTTGCTCCAGAAATTCACATCCTGCTTCAAAATAAAATTCACAGGTGCGTGTGGAGTTTACATAACCACAAGCATATTTCCAAGAAAGATAGGGAGATGTGGAAATCTTGGAGTGTTTCAGCAGTTTTTTGGAACATAAGCTGCTGAAAAGAGCCTTGTTTCCTGCTGCATCATTTCATAGCCTCACTCGATATCCTGTCTACTTTATATCCTCAGTGTGAACAATATATGATAAGATGAAAGGCAGTTTACATAAAAGCAGGCCATCTCCTTGAAGAGAACTTACGAAGTGCATCTCCTGTATATTCCTTTAATCCTTTGTGAAGCAGTAAACGGCAGCTTTGCCCTCTGTTTTGAAACTTTTCCTTAATTCTACAGAGCGGTTAAGTTTGTTGTGAAATAGTTTGGGGGTTTTTTCCCTTTTCCTCTGGGTAGAAAAAAAGATATGGGAAAATCTGTCTCATGGCATGTGTTAGCCTGCGGATGGAATCACAAAGCAGTAGAAATTAATGCATTTTCTTGAAACCTCAGTAGTACCAGAAAACCTGCCTAACATGCTCACACTTGAGTAAAGGGATTAAATGTTTGTGCTCTGGTAGTGTCTGTGGGCTGCAAGCAACTTGGATTTCATGGAATAAAGCCAAAAAGCCTTGTCCAAAGCAGCTGGCAGTCTAAGTGAGGGCATTGCCTAAGTTCTGTGCACCTTGTCATGTGAATAAAGCTCTTCCAGCTGCACGTGAATTGCAGAACCGATTCCAAAGCAGGAATAGCCAGTTCAGTAAACTGAAAATCAGAAATTGTCTTTCCTATACATTTTCTTTAAGGCTGATCATTTTTGTGTTCTTTCATAACTGAGTTTCTTCTTATACAGTTCTTGTTTTAGCAAACTTACTATGTATGCATAGAGTTGCTGTTTAGGTTTTATGGAAACTACAGTGAAGCAAATTATTTTTGATTCTATTGAACACAGGTAGCAACGAAGAAGAGCAGCAGAATAACAGGACTTCGTAATTCAAATTTGAAAATTAAATTCTTGTACAGATATATGCTGTGTAAATGGGATTATTTTGTGTTATCAATGCATTTAGTCAATGAGCAAAGTCTGGGTAGCAAGTTCAGGAATCCATAAGGAAATAATTATGCACAGCCTGTTACGTTTTGGGATTTGTTCTTTGTGCTGATGTTGTATTTTCATGTCATGCAAAAAATAGGACAAATACAAGTGAAAGGAAAGGAGAGAAAGAGAATCAGAAAGAAAGGTAATTGGAGGAAACAGCACTTGTTTGAAGACAAGGAGACTTCCATAGGAGGTACTGATCTGTCATGTGCAACAACAGTCAAAAGACCACAACAGGGAGCCACTTAATTGTGACTCTGCTGTTTCCTTTGAGCTGTAAACAGAGAGCTGGTTTTAAAAATCTCCAGAGACATCGAAAGCACTGATAAGTGCTACTCATCCTTAATCTCACACGCACTGATTCTTATCCTGAAGGACAGTGGATTTTCCTGGGATGTTGGAGAGACAAGATGATAGAGGTATGACCTGAATTCAGGTAGCAGAAAATGGAGGAAATATTAGTGTTCTCTTGTTTCCACTCTTACAGGTGCCAGCTCCTAATCCTGCTGCCAAGACTGAGGAGAAGAAGGAGAGAGGATGGTAGAAAACAGACAATTGCTGTTCATCTGCATTCATTATTATATGACATTATATTGGGGTGGCTCACAAATGTAATAGTGAACCACAGCACATGGTTCAGTACACGTGTTGTTCTGATAGTATATATTAGTTACACATTCACTGGCCTTTCCATTCACAATCCAAACACTTTGGTGTTCTGTGTGTTAAAATATCTGAATAAAGATACCATTCTGTTTTCTCATACTCAGGGCAGTCAGTGTTAGTGCAGAATTGGACCCGTTCAGCTGCTGTGCACATGGCGTTGGTCAGGAGGTAAAACCGGATCAAGTCAAGAACAGGTTCTTGCCTTGAAGAGTTTAAAAGGCTGAAAAGCAAGGAAAAAAAGTAATATAATACTAAACAAAACAAACCATGTGTACTTTTGTAGAGCAAATCAGATATGGTTTAGACTGTTTGTACTTGAAAGGGAAAGGTCTCTGGCAACTTTCTTTGGCATCCTCTTTTCTGGATTTGCCACAGGAGCTGGACTTGAAGTATTAGTTCTGAGATCAAGGACTCTGAGCCAGTGACCACACGATTGTGGTTATCCCTGAGCTGATGTTGACCCCTTAAAGGGGAAAGGAAGAGCAGGAGTGATAGCATCTATGAAAACTAGCAGAAGAAAAATAACATGGTTCTGTTACTTGATGTTATAAAATCTTGTGACACACTTTTTTTTCCCTAGTGTGTGAAGTTCTGTCTTCCTGTGCTTTAACCACTCCTAAGCAGTTCCAACCCGGAAGCTTCTCTTCTTCATTTAAATTTGCATCAGCAGAGGCTGAATGAGCAGAGATTAAGTCTGGTGAAAACCTGCAAACGAATAATTCTTTGTGGAGGAGTGTAGGGGTGGATCTGATTGTGGAGGTGGGTTGTCTACATGGTACAAAATGTGATCTATACCTTTGGCATTCCTGTCCTAGTTGGCAATCCAAAATACTAAGTAAAGTTAGGAAGCATCCTAATTGCTGAGGGAAAGAGAAGCACCTCAGAGGAGTGCTCCCATTAGGGCTAACTAATAAGAAATTCTAATTAAATCCTTCCTTTTTTCTAAACTGCAGGTGCTTGAATTAAGTCTTCAACAGAGATGCCTCTGCTCACTTGGGATTCACAACCACAAATCCTCTAATGAGGGTTGACACCCACATATGTTCTTTGAAGAGATGTTTATGCTGCTAATTAAAAAGGGGCCATGAGCCAACCCCTGGCCTCAAAGCTGAATGGCACAGACTGGCTCATGGCTGCACAGCTGAGGCTTCTTCTGGAACTAAATTTATCTTGGAGAGAGTCGCCTGAAGCAGCCTGAAAAGGGACCACGGTGTGAACTAACATCTAAATATTGTGCATTATTTGTGGGCCTGCTGCTTAACCCACATTCTGTCTCATATTTAGCAGTAAAGATGTGCCTTGTGAGACCTGAACAGAACTACCAGCCTTAAAAGATCCTCCAAGACAACAGCCCTCTATGCAGCCATCAGTCATTGTAATGTTTCCTGAAGAAGTAGTAGTAGTAGATTTTATAGGTTCCAAAAGAGTGCCTCTGGCATGAAGTTCCCTCAACCTCTCCTGTTAAACTGGACAGAAAAGACTACTGGAAACTTCAGGCCAGAGAGAGAGAATAACTTTGCGTAACTTTGAATGCTAATAGTTAAGGGAAAGAAAATACTGTGTTGGTTGGGTTTGGTTTGATTTGTTGCTTTTCTCCTGCAACTATTTCTGTAGATTAAACAGGTCTTAAATACAGGAATTACCATGCAGTTTAAATGCCTACAGTTCCTTTTATTGGTTCTATTTCTAAAAAAAAGCCAAGCCAAAACAAAAATTTGGAAAAATCCCCAAAGAGGTTACTGTAAAGCAGTCATGGCAAATGTAGGTACAAGATGTTGATGCAGGCTGTGTATATTATCGCAGAAAGGATTGTGTTCAGCAGGAGAATCTGAAGTGCATATGTTGTAATATAGCCTTTTTCACTGCTTTTTTTCTGGAAGAGGCTGCAGCTGTGTACTCAGCATTGCAAACCTCTATGCAGGTGGAAGTACCTAGCATCAGCAGACAGAACCTGTGGTTTCTGCCTGTTTTGGTTTTGTTCATGGCTGTGGCTTACAAGAGTTATAATTATTATTTCAAAATATGACCAGAAGAGGGGAGATCATGGAGGGGAAAATTAGTAGTCTTAAAATCCTAATATTAATTGCCTCAGTGTTTAGTTGCTATACTTAAAGCCATAAGCTAAACAAACACACTTTTTTTTTTTTTTTTAATTGCTCTGCAGATGCAAACTGGAACATAATGGCCAAAGGCAAATGTATCCATCCACAAATATTTTACAAATACTTCTATGGAGTACCTCTTTAAAAAGGGTTTGCTCAGTTTTCAGAGGCTTTCGGTGTGCATTGGTTTTGAAAAGTTTCCAGAAGAGAAAATGTCTGCAGTTTGTATGTCCTGGAAGAAATCAAGGAACATTTTGCAACCTAAAATGGTGCGGAGTCACTACCGAATCAAGCCTAATGCAGTCAAGCTGTTGCTGGGCACTGGTTTGTCATCTAGCATGATCCCAGTTCTCTCTTTTGACCAGAGCTCTGTGTCAGCCAAAATACTAGTTGAATGTCTCAACAGCTAAAATCCAAAAGAGAACTGAAAAGCTTTCCTTTTTGTTCTCCATGGTTCTGACACCACCGCAAGCACTGATAGGACATTGGGAAACATCTTGTTTCTGAAAAGTAGAAGTTTCACAAATAGAAGAATATGGAATTCATGTTGCAACTGAAAAGAGTATTGTGCAATATAATTCCTCAGTTTCTAGGGGCTCCTATTTGAATTAAATAAATAGAAACTGGATCCATATTTCCCACCATCCTAGAGCCTCTGGTGTCTGGGCTGTCTTTCATAAATGCCTTGGTCTCCTCACTCGTGAGTGGAACTTTACATCGTGGGGTGAACATAAAAACATTGCTGGGGTGACAATTACAGAGGTGGTTGTGGAAGGGCATCTCTGCCCAGTAAAGTCCTCAAATTCAATTGTTAGAATTCAATAAAAGGTTTAAGCTTATTTAATGCAGTACTACTCTGGCTTTTTTTTTTTTTTTTTTTTTTTTTTTTTTTAATTTGGCTTGGCTTAGTAGGCTTTGCTTTGCTTTTATGACTCTGTGTTGATTAAAATCTTTCCTGTTTTCTACAAGTTTATCCATTTATCTCACCATTGACCTCTGTGTTTAACTGAATCTCTGGGAAGTTACCTAGTAATGATTTGAAGTGCTCAGGAGAGAGAAAAATACAAGACTTTTTCCCTCATCAAGTTTTCTTTTGCTAATTGTCCTTCTCACTGTGGAGGACGGTGCAAAAATATGTGTCTTGTTTCTCACTTAAGTATCATTTTGATCATTTGGGAAAAAAGTTCAGGGAGTTTTATGTCATGTGCTGTAACAAAGATAAGTTAATACAAATCCTCAGGCTTACCAAAAAAAGGTAGGGGGAAAAACTTCAGGAATTAACTGTAAAATGCCACTATCTAGAAAGATGAAAAAAGTGAGTGTCCAGTTTAATGTATCTGATAGATTTTTTTTTAGTAGCAAGAACTGGCGCACGAGGAGAATCGTGAGTTGCTCTGAGCTTGTCATATGGCATGTCCTAACATCATCAAACATTCTTTGCAGTATTAAACTTCCGTAGTTCAAACCATTTTATCAGACACACGCAAACTTGATTTGCCAGTAACAAGGGAAACTACCCTAAGGATATGTTTTTGAACATTTATTCAAGATGTATTTTGAGTGCTGTTTCAGCTTTCATTCCAGGTATTGGCAGAAACATTATTGCTTTTGCTGTAGATGAGCAAGGCTCTTTAACCTCTCCAGATACCAGGGAAATGAACACTGTGAACATACAGTTGAAAAATAGTTTAGGGAGCTTGTATTCTGTGAAATGAACATTAAATAGATATTGTTTCACTACACACAGGGGACATGGAGTTCTGTTTTGAAGCTTCAGAAACAGTCCTATCTGATTGTTTTAATAACTGCAGCTCAAAGAAACTGACTGAGAAAGCTCTTAAACAGCACTGGTGTTGCTCCTATTCAGGAAAGCATGAAAATAGGTGCCTAATATTAATTGCAATGTATATTTAATAAATACTTAATTGCAAACTCTATATGGGCCATTCTGAATCTGTTCTGAATCTGAAGAGCCAAAGCACTCATGCATTAATTTCCAGTTCTCAAACATCTTTAAAATGCTACTTTTTAAAAACACAGGTCCATATATTTTACAGAGTAAAATCCAGTAAGTTCAGCAGGCTTCAATAAAGCTGCCATTTTGAGGATCTCATTCTGTATTCCTTGGTAGTCCTACAAGAAAATTTCATTTTCTAAGATGGAGTTGCAGCTCTGCATTGATAGCTCTTTTTTTCATTTTCTTCTGTCCCAGGGAACCAAATACTCATGCTCTGAGAAAGCCTCAGTGTACTTTATTAACAGTGATTAGGTAGGCTTTTTAGCAAGCATTCAAGAGAGAACAGTGGCAGTTCTTAGCATTTTACAAAAGAGGTCGAAGGTACAGATGGTAATGTCTGTGTCTCATGCAAGTCTCATGACTTTTGGATTTGTGCCAAGTGCTCTGCCTCCTGGAAAAGCAGCATTCACATCAGTGGTCACCATCCAACAGTCACAGTGTCCACCTGAGAGCCTCCAAGTAAATCAAAAACCTATGTTCAAGAAATGTTCAGTTGCCTCTTGCATGTGTGCTATAATATTGTGTAGCTTTTTCATCACTAAATTGTAGAGCATTTTTCTACAAGTCCCAAATTTTCTTTCACAGATGACACTTTGCTTAATCTCATAGCTTAATTTTAAGCTATGGAAATGAATTTTGGAGTGGAAGTGCTATACCAGTGTCTGTAACTGAATTATCATAGTGCAGGAAAGGATGCCATGGGCAGCAGTTCCTGGGGCTTCTGAGTACGTGAATGTGCACGGCTCTAAATCTTCATTCCACTTGCTGGCAAGATTGCAGATTTATGCCGGTCCGCAAAATCGTGCAGGCATGTGAAGAGCTGTAGAAGCTCTTGATTGTTGCTGTCCAAAGCTTTACTTTGTACCATATTTGTTGCTCATTTGGGAGAGACAAACTCCCTGTGAGTGAGGAGAAAATCCATCCCTGTGAGTGTACAAGGCAGAACAGCTGAGTCAGATTTACTCCTCCTCATTACAATTGCTGAATGCAAAAACCCCTAAATGGGGACATTTGCACAGCTGTCTAAAATACTGGAATATCTTCCTCCTTCCCCAAAAGAAATTTAAGTGTATCAAAAGATACATTCTAAAACCATTTTAAAACCCAGAACTGGAAACAAGCCTTTTTTAAACTTGAATGAAAAGAACTTGCTTGAACTTACCAGGGTTTTTGTTTTTTTGGGGTTTTTTGTTTGTTTTTTTTTTTTTTGGGGAGGGGGGGGTATTAGGTTTTTTGTGTGTGTGCTTCGTTTTTTTGTGGATTTTTTTTTTTTTTTTTTTTTTTGCTGTTGTAAGCTATAGAAATTAGATTTCAAAATAATTCTAGAAAATAAAGGAAAAAAGACGAGGTTGGATGGGGTTGTGAGCAATCTGGTCTAATGGAAGGTGTGTCTCTGCCCATGGAAAAGAGGTTTGAAACAGATGATCTTTGAGGTCCCTTCCAACCCAAGCCAGTTTATCTTTTTAAGATACACCACAAAATAATATGCATGCACAAGGTCAACTACAATCTTCTTGTTCATTTTATGGAACCTATTTCTTTCTAAAAAATATTTTAGACCAAAAGAAGATTACTATATTTAAAAAAAAAAAGTTGGCATAAATTGTTTCTATTAAGTATCAGAACCTGTATATTCAGTAAATCACCATCCTCAATTTTAAGCAGATTTTGAAAGAAACAGCAAGACTTTGCAAGTTATCTTTTCGCAGCCCAAGGGGAAAGCTCCCTCCCTTCCTTTCACACCAGCTATTCTTGACCACTAAATTGTCTTCCTGCTTCCTCCCTCTTAGATTTCATGTTTAAAGCTGCAGAAAGTTAAGATAAACAGGAGTTGTCACACTAACATATGACTCAGTAATACTGCACAGCTTTGTTGTTTGTTTTGTTTTTGTTTGGGTTTTTTTGATTTTTTTTTTACTAGAACTAGTACTGCTAGTGCTGCAGGGTAATAGTATTTTTTTAAAAAATATGAGCAGCTGTCTGTGGATGCTTTAATTAGAATGGATTTCCTCATAAGAGATCTTTATAGTCTCAGTCTTAAGGTAGATGGCTGTCATAATTCCCAGTCTGACAAGCTACACATGATTCTCAAGTTTCACTACCTTCTTTATAGCTTACATTTATGTGGTATTTCAGATGATCCAAAAACTTACATATGTATGTATGCTACCACAGAAGAGTGAAAAATCTGCTGCTGGCAAAGTATAAAAGAAGAAAGGCCTAGTTTTATGATCTGTGTCCCAGGATCTCAAATGTCCACTCAGAATAAACAGGAACTTTTAAAGTTTTGTGCATGACACCCCCCCCCCCCCCCCCCCCCAGAGCACTGGTAAACTGCACTGCATCATTTTTGCCCAGAGGACAGGAGGGAGAGTGAGAGTTCTCAAGTTTGAAAGCTTTTATTCTGAGATAATAGGATACTTTACCACCTAACATGTAAAATACTTATCTCCTTCCCCTTTGAATAGGTGAATTCCTGTTGCAGGGAAGATAAAAACTATAGGGTTTGTAGGGTTGTGGTATTCCCCTTACCTCAGTGATTTTCCTCAATGGTGAAATTTGCCTCAATGTATGTCTGCAGATCTTTTATACTTGGTGAAGTAAATCACATTTCCTTTAGGACAGGGAGTATATTGTCAAACATCTGAGCAGAATGAACTTTATTGACCCACAATTATGTATACCCAAATGATACCCAAGTGGCTCTAATGAAACACAGTCCTGAGCAGTAATAGCCAAAGTATACATGGATTTTAAGGCATCTAAGGAATGATTCTCAATAGTGAGTGCCACTAAGTCACACTCAGAAACCAGAAAAAACTCTGGTGTGTGGTTCCTTCATTCTGGCTTAAGAAGTACTCTTATTAAAAAAAAAAAAAAAAAAGAGAAAATATTTGCTTTGTTATTTTTTTATTTTTGTTTAATCTTTAATAAAGCTTGTCTGCCCTCCTGTTTACTCATTATTTTGGGTGTTTTTTCTTTACTATATTAAAGGGAGCTTATTTATTTAATTCCAAGAGTATCTTTCACGTTTGCTGGCTATCAAAAAATTTTCATTTACTCTAGAATTGTTTTTATACAAATTCTCTTGCATCCTTACGTTTTTTGCTTTACTGCAGAACAGTACACTAGTACAGTCAGTGCACTCTCTTCCATTGCTTTAAGAAAGAGTTTTACTTAGAAAATTACTTACAGATTTCTCTTTTCTTCTTAATCCTGCTTTTCTTCCCTCTTGTCTTGTACAAGTGACTTAGATTTGGAACACCTGAGCACTGCTCTTCCAAGGCTGGAGGGAAGTTGTAGCACAGTGCAGGAAGAAGGATTGCAGGTGCCTATCTCATGCCTGTGTTCCTCTTTCACAAATTCTGTCAACACTTCTACCCCACGCAGTGGGGCTCTTCCACTGTCTCTCTTTCCATGGCATCTCTCCTGAACATTAAATAATTGTACCCTGTGTTCATGCTGCTTGTGTTCCTTCCTGACAAGCATTTCTCTGTACTGACTACTAGATTTCAGGTTGAGGAAATCTATATTCAGGTGCATACCTAAATCCTGAATTTAGGTATGGATGGGTACGTTGCTTGTTGATCAAAAAAGACAACCGTGTCAGCTGGAAAAAGTTCTTAAAATTAAAAGGTCATTATTTACATTGGCTTAAAAAGGGTTTTATTTGGTCTCATTTGCCCTTGAAAATCTCAGAAACAATGGAAAATTGTTGTGGAAATGTTTTTGCCTTTTGTGCCTCAGGTCTAATCTGAATGTGTTCAGCCCACAAAATCAAAGGACCTACTCTAATTTCAATGGATTGCTTGTGTGCTTAATTTTGGAGCAATGGTCTAGCCGCAGCAATGTCCTCTTTCTATTCTACTGGGCCGTGGAAAGCTCTCTCAGTGGGCTTGCTCTGAAAAGGCCACCTGGGAAACTCAGCCAGGGCAAAACACAGCTGCTCAGTTTGCTGAACAAGGATCTCTAAAGGAAGACCTAACACAGTGTTCACACATCTCAAGTTTGTTGGAAGTGAAGAACAAAGTACTTTACAAAAGTGCCCATTGGTGTCTGGGATGTCTTTTGGATGGCCTGCTACCTGCTCACAGGGGGCACTCTTCAAAACGCTTGAACTGCTGTACCTGTTCTGGACAGAGGCTTTGCACAAGGGAACTCACTGATGGGTCTGTGTCTTGTGCTTGTAATAGAAACATGATCAGGACTTATAGATCTCCTATAACATAAGGATTATGATTTTTGGTTTAACACAAGCAATGTGGTCAGCATTTGCAATGCTTTCTACATACATTACTATTGGATTGTGAATAGCCTAGAGTGCATGAGAAGCACAGGAAGAGAGGAAATTCATTGGTGGACATAACTTGGTGCTTATTACCATTACTTCCTTGTCTTCTAAGGTTTCTTGGGTACTATTTGTTTTCAATAGTTTTAAGGATTTTACATTAAACAGTAGCTAAATTATACAAAAGAGACTCCAAAGCCAACAAAGGCAATTAGCCAATTTTAAAACACGAAGTGTAGGAAGGAATACCCTTCCAGCTTTTAGAAGGTAGCTTGTCTGTACATGACTGCTAATATAGTGAGCAAACTGCAACAGCACTGAAAAAACTAGACTCTTGGTCTAAATACAGTGAAGGTTTTCATCAGTGTCTATTAGCCTGTCCAGATCTTCAGACCAGGTGTGAATTGCTTCCTCAGTGCTTTGACCCAAATCTGTCAATATGATCAGCTTGCTGGTGGAAATGCAAACCCATTTTAGCAGTTGCCAGCAGTAACATCTGAATGGCACAACAGCATAATCTCTGCAGTCAGTATGAGACAGAGTTTCCAGCAGCTGATCTGGCAGCATTAAAATGAAATTTGCTAGTTCGAATACAAAAGGGGCCTTTCTCCTTTGTTTGATTTGTGTGTTTGCCCACTGTACATGCCTGCTTTTTCGTTGCTTTCATGTATTTACAGTTCAGCACCAGTAAACGCATAAAACAGTACAAACAAGTAATAAAACAAGAAAGGCGGTTTTGTTATTTGATTTATTAATGTAAGTGGAGATAAAAACTGCCAAGTGGGGCAACTGAGAGAGAACAACCCTGTTGTACACACCATTTGGTCCTGCTGGGCCCACTGCCTTTCCCCCTCCTTCAGTGCTGTTGCAGGTGTATCGATGTTGCTCTGTCATCTGCTCTTCTGTCTTTCTGAAATATAAAAAATATAGAGCAAAAAATAGAATTTCTGAAGGGATGTACTTAAACGAACTTTAGTCATCCCAAAGTTAGATATCTCCTTCAAGCTGTCCCATACAGGATTTCCCCATATTCAACAAAGAAAGATAAGATTCTCTTTGGAGCAATTGCTCATTCACCAAGGCCTTTATTCAGGTCAGCTTCTCCTTGGAAGTGTCAGAGTCTTTTCATTAAAGCTGAGAGGACCAGAGAGGATCTAAGAACTAGATCACACTCTGTGATACGAGGAATCCTATCCCAAATCTAACACATCCCTGTCATGTCCTAGATCCTCTAGGATGCAAAGAGTGTTACCCATGCTTTCAAGATTCCTGCCAGTGGAACATTAGGATTGATATTAAATGAATTAAAAGACTCTTTCACTAACAAAACTAAGATTCATTTCTTCCAAACACTGCTTCTCTTCTCGGTGACAGCTTGTGAGGGTGTGTTTGCACATTTGAAATAAGATACTCAATGTAATTTGATATGTGCCCATGGGAAACTTCAGAACTACTTAAATGGTGCTGGAAATGAACTTTTTCTTTTTTGTGCATGTACTCACAGCATTTGTACCACTTGTACAGTAAATTTTGGGGGTTTTTTTTGTCTGAAGCATCCTCATTGCTAAGTTACTATAGACATTAAAGCAAATATGATGAACAGTAACTGCTCAAGTAACCACTGGAGTCTGTGCAGAAATAAGGTGCTAATGGGCAACAGGGGTGGCACCCATCACACTAATTATGTAGGAATAAGACATTTCTCTTCAGTTTTTTGTTTTTTTTTTTTTATTTCATCACTTTCTTACTTTCCCTCTATTATGTTTCTTATCCTTAAATGTCAATTTGTCATCACTTACAGCTGTTCTCATCCACTACACAAGTATGCTTCTCTGTGGTTCCTGCTCACAAATTGTTTACTTCTGATTCCTGGAGTTATAGGAACCACTTGTTTCCCTGGTAGTTAGAGTCATTCACATTCAGTGCATTCCTAAACAGATGTAAATGTTGAATAAATAATTTCATGCTGATGTGTTGTGGCTTTGCAAAGTAACAGCTGCATACAAGAAGCGGTACTCTTAACAGATAGCAGAGAAGAAAATCAGGTTGCCTGTCTTTTGTCTTTATTACAAAAAAAAAAAAAAAAAAAAAAAAAAGCCAGTTTTCTGGAAACTGAGTTTTCTTTTTACTAGACTCCAGTACAAAAAAGATATTATCTATTTCAGAATTTTGTTGGGGGAGAGCCACAAAAATAAAGAGGTATAAATTTTGTATTGATGTTAGTAATATACTAGGAAATTACACTATGTAATATTCTGTTTTTTACTAGAGGTAGTTTTTTCAAGGATTTTAAGATGTTACCTTGAAATTCAAAGCTTGACAGTAATCAAGCTAGGTACCTCAGCCTGATAACAGTACATTAAATGTTTTTTTTTTAATATATGCAAAATAAATTGGGGTACATCCACAAGAGACTCCTGGCTTCAACTTCACAATTTTACTTTATGATAGAAGTATAATTTCTATATTTTTTTTCTTGGAGGTGTTCTCATGAAAGTCAGGGATCTAACCACAGCATCTTAAATATGAATTTCATTTTCTATTTAGTCAATAGAGGGAAATACTTAGCAGGAAGGTAACTCAGTCTTTCTGAAATGCTTACTCCTCTCCATTGACTGGAGCATCAGATATTTACACCTCTGTCTCAGTTCCTCACCAAAGTATTAATAATTACTGGGAATGAATCCTGGCTCTATTATTGTACATTCAGATTTTATGTTAAATGATGACTTCTGACAAAATGCTGTATCTAATGCAGACAGAGGATGTCCAGATGAGGAAATGGAAAATGTAGCAGTTATCATATGCTTTGAAAACTCAGGGAATGCAATGCAACCAATAGCAGGTAGGATTTGAGAAAGAGAGAACTTGCAGAAATACTCTGCAACATCCATAATATTGCTAGAGAGGAAAAAGCCATTGATTGAAAGACTCTGAGGATCGCACAGAATAATTTTTAGGAAGCAGAGAAGTAAAATCAAAACAAATTCTTGGTCCAAAAATAGCTCCATGGTGGGAGAATGGCCCTTGAGACTTGACTGGAAGTAATTAAAAACAATAGATTTTTCAGTATGGTAGGAAAGAATGAGGACTGTGACTTTTAGAGCAAAGACAGTGCTGGAATTTTAGCTCTTCTCTAGGAGACTAGCTATAGAAAATGGAAACTCTTGGCACTTAGGTAAAGGAAATTTAAAAAACACTTAGCCTGTAAAAGATGTCAGGATGCAAAAGAAAGGCCTAATACCATCTTTCCTGGAGTTTAAAACAACATGCTAATTATCTACTGGAAGAGTGATTTTTTGCTCTGATTTTTTAAAACAAAACAGTGATCTTTACTGTGTAACTCACAATTTTCCAGTCTGTTTATTTTGGTTTTCACATTGTTTTTCCATGAAGGTAAAGAAGCTTTGGGCTACTTTCAATGTATACAAACATACATGATTTCCCCATCCTTGTTTACCTTTCCTTCCTGATATAACACACCACAAAGCCCATCTTAGGAAGAATGACTTCTTTACATGAAATTTCTTATGACACATCTTGCTGTTTGTTGTTGTGGAGTTTTTGGGTGTGTTCTAACATTAATTCCCCAGAAAATTAATTTCCTTCTGAAATACATAATCTTTATTGATAGACTGGAGCTTTGGAAGCTGCAGGTTCCGTCTTGCCCTGGACCAAGACCAGGTTCTTTGGGATGAGATTATACCTGGAGAGTACCTCCACCAGTCATGCTGTAAGGCTGAAGAAAAGATGAAGGGTAAGCAGCAGTACAGGAGCTTTTGTGAGTTGGTAATCAATCACTATAGACACATGGAAACACTGAAATGTAGCTGGAAACTGTAAGCTTGGTATTAAAAAGAGTTTTCTCTCTCCAAGCTGAGCCACAGATAGGAAATGACATTGTTACTTTCCTTGTTTTCTCTTCAAGATAATCTTCTCAATCCGTTCTTAAGATAGTTTATCTGTCTCTGGATATGCACAAAGTCTGGGCAGAACTTCACATACGGAACTTCTCTTCAGGATTTTTCAAATGGGAAGAGTTTATTCTCAGCTACTGTTATGTCACCATCACATCACACTCACATCATTCGCTGTGGGATTCTTCTGCTCAGCTTTGATACCTAAGCTACCTGCTATTCTTTCTTTATACTCTGTAGAGAGAAGCAGGCATTTGTTCATGACATCTAGAAACTGAAATGTGGGAACCAGTTCAATTTTCTAAACATACTTGCCTGTTCCATAAGGTATCTTGAGTCATGCATATGAGACTGGTGGATAAAGCACCAGAATTTGTGGGAGGCCTGTGCTCTTCCCTGATAGAAGGAGGGAGGCCCAGTGTGATGCCCTGTTGTAGTTAAGCTTTTGAATCAAGTCCTGTAATCTCAGGTTTTCACCACTTAAACCATTTAGAAGTGGGATTTAGTGCCAGACTGTAGATGCCTGGATGTAATGCTTGCAAATGAATTCATGTCTAAGCTCCCCTTATAATCAAAGCACATTTAATTACCACTTTCAGTGCTGTCTGAAGAGCTAGACATTACATAGAATTTAACAGAAATTTTTCAGAAAAATAGATTGCTGATTATAATGGGTTTTGATCTGACTTGTAGAAGCCAAATTCTTCTATTTGCAGGCATATGGTGGCATTTTATTTGAGAGCAGTGGAATTATTTATTAAGAGAGCTTTTCCAATTGGAGTACAGTTGCCTTGAGTTAAAGTAATTGATTCAGTACCAGTTAGATAAATGAGACTATGATAAAACTAAATAACAGTGACTTGGAGTTTATTTAGCTCATAAACCTTTTTTTCATGCTCACTTCATTCTCATTTGTTTGAATTTTATGTGGTAGGTTTTAATGAGTACATGTTTATACATTTTAGGATGTTTATATTAAGTTATACAGTACCTGAAGCAATTTTGCAGAACAGACATACTCCATACATCAATTTATTTTTTCTGCTAGTCATATGGTATTCTGTGACATGACAGTACATCTCATATATGCTAAAATTCGTTGTAGAAAGGTAATGCCTGAAGGTGTGATAAAAATATTATTTTAAATCATCTCTAGATCATGTTTGTATTTTCTGTCACAGAGGGCAGTTAATAACATCTGTAAGAAGTATGACTAGCACAGTAGAGTGATTTGGGTTTTATTTTTATAAATGGCTATGTTCCCATGTCCAAAAGAAAATACAACTGGATACAAGCTGACAGCTGACCATTCATGTAACATAATACCTCTAGCAGCTCTGATCCAGGAATATGCTTTGTCACAGGCTAGAAGTCCTTTGGATGTTCTGTATAAAAAATGCTGGAGCATTTTTTTAAATCTGCATTAAACCTAAAGAGCATGAGTGTACCACAGGCTTTGAGGTGGCAGCTCAATCCCTTCCCTGCCTTGGCAGAAGAGACAGTGACTCTTAAAGAGGGGTGACTCTTAAAGAGACATTTTCTTGATAAACAAACCATCCATCTGAAAGGGGATCTGGAAAGACAAATGCAATGGGATGGTTCCAAACCACCTCTGGGGAGGGTGGCTGACATCTTGAGATCCCTCATCATAAGGGATCCAAAGAACTGTCAGCACCATCCCTGCTAACAGCTAGACTCAGGATCATTTGTGTTCATGTCAGCTTCTGGGAACTACTTGCAGGAGATTCCCTGTGACTTTATTGTATGTCCTGTGAATGGTGCAACACACTGCATGCAGAGGAATAAACTGTGATGTAAGGCTGGTGTGACAGCCACATAATAGCTCAGCTACCCCACATAATAGCTTGGAATAACCAAAGCTTTCTGAGGAGCAATCCTCAAACAGTTAGCAGAGATACTTCCTCTGTTCTGTCCTAGTTGAGAGACTTCTTGCTGCTGAAGGGAGATGAGGAAATTCAAGCACTATACCCAACATGGTCTACATAGTTTAATTCCTAGTTCATTCCCTGTCTTTCTTTTGGACTGTTTCAACCAGCCATGTCCAAGACATGTCTCTAGGAAGTTAGTCCTAGGCCAGTTTGAGGTAAGCATGCTGGTGCCAGCTGAAGTGGCGTCCTTTGTTGAGCAGTCTGTGGTCTACAGGCAAACCAGGCAACCTCGGGTCTTGTGGTAATGGAGAGAGATCCTTTTTGATCAGCGACACACTTTCCAAGATGAACTCCTTAAAGCTAAGTAAACCACAGTTTACTTTCCAAGCTAAAACTTAACAACAGTAGTCTTTCTCTAAGGCCTTATTGGCAGCAAAACAAGACTGCTAGAAGTTTCTTTACTAAAAGATATGTGAATATTCACCTAGAAACCTGGGAAAATAAACATATTTTGTCTGGAAAAATAGTTCTCCAAGTATTTGTGATGAACCAGACAAATTAATAGATTAAACAATGCTAAACAATGCATAAAGGAGGGAAGGAGGAAGGGGAGGAGACGAAGCAAAGAATCAGAAACAGTGTACGTCTTCTTCCCTGAAGTACACAGCTTCTCGTTTGAGTCCAAGAACTTCAGAGCTCTGGTTACTTGATACTTACTTTTTGTTGTATCCCAATCACTGTAGAACCATCCAGGTGTCAAGGCCAAATATCTCCTGGTTTAGGATGAAGGATTAGGAGGCTCTTTACTGGAGTATGAATTTTTAGATGGATATACAACAAGAAATGAACATAAAACATACCTAAGCATGTCCCTTTTTTAATTCCTTCTGCTTCCCTACTTTCCCCTCTGTGCCAGCAAAGAGGCATAATCTAAGAGATCTTCCATGCATGCACAGCATGATTTTCTTTGCTCAACATCCTGACAAAAACGCTTAATATATTAATCCTTAATCTACACATATGGGGCTTGCTTCCAAATATTTGCAATGAACCTACTACATAAACTGGTTATCATGTGCTGAAGTATTTTTGACTAGACTCTGAGATGACAGGTCTCTCTGGAAATATAATAACTGTTGCTAATTGGAAATTGTAAGTTGTTTATTTAAGTAGCATTAAGAACCTGGGGTTTAGATGTCTTATCTGCTGTAACTTCTGCCTAAGCATGACTAGAAAAGAAAAAAAAAGAAAAAGCACTGGATGATTCCTACGTCCTCTCCTGAAACTGGAGGCAGCAGCATCTCTCTACTGATGTCATTGTCATGAGCATGTGGAACAGCAGTATCATAGTCCATCTCTGTCTAGCCACTGTGTAAGTAGGAAAAGGTGGGAAATTGGGGAAATTTGGTCAATCATGATATGAACAGAGTGCATGGCATGAGGCACTTTTCTTGGACTTTGTGCTCCTCCATCTCCTCAATGTTCTGCTCACCAATTTCCACCATGTGCATATACAGTGCTTTGAGTCAGGTGATTGATCATATTGCATATAGCTGTATTTCTACTTCCACAAAACTCTGACATTGACTTCTATCATCAGTAAAAGTGTTAGAATTCTCCCTGTCTACTCAAACAAATACCTACAGGTGACAATCTGTATGTAGTGGTAATATCCTGTAATTTATTTGTAGTAAATTTTTTAAAAGTCACTTGGATTATGACCAAGGGCATACTAGCAGTAACTTGTCTATACCCAAACTCTTGCAAAATACAGCTTCTTAGTAAACTTAGTCCAGAAAAAAAAAGGTGCATTTATTTTCTTGGCCAATCTAAACAAATCTAAGCCTATGTTGCTCCAAGGGAACAATTTTTCCTCCTCCAACAATAGGCGCTCTTTTGCTTGACTTGGCTTATTCTTCTGGCATATACAACACATCTTGAAAGTTTGCTCAATATCTCTGTTCAGCTGAGCCAATATAAAGCATTTCTGGTTTTCTTAGTTTTTTTTCAGTCCTTAAATAACCTGTATGGTCTTTTATAAAAGCAGAGTGCAAAAATATTCCTTTTTCCGTCCAAAATTCCATCTGAGTCTGAAATTCCCACTTACAGTATTGGTAAGACCACCCTTTGCTAATTGCATTTGTTATTTTTTAAAAGCCTTATCCTCAGCTAGTACTCAGCCTTGCTATATACTCTGCATAGGCAAGTGATGCTTAAAGATTTCTGTAAAGCTGTATAATTTTCCAAGCTGAGAAGTATGGACTAGGAATCTCTAAGGCTATTTCTAGATGACCAGACTTAGAAGTGCACCTATGACTGGGGTGATGGAGAGGCACAGCTTTCCTGGCTTACAGTGAAAGCTAGGAATGAAGACTGGGCAGAAGTTACTCTGCTCAAACAGACCATCATGTGGACATCTGGGACTACATCACTGATGGTAAATTGGACACAGCTTAAATAATTCCTTTCTTCACCATACAGGTTTTTAAATCGACAAAAGAAGCAGCAGACCTGAGCCAGTCAAACAGTAAAGCTGACAGAGTCAAGGCAGAGCCTGAGGAAGCTGAAAGCTGTGATGACTTTAAAAGCGTATTTCTGCTGTCTTAATTCCATATAGCCTGTTGTCCACAGAGATCAGCTATTGTTCTCACAGATTTACTCCTAACCATTATTTTTCCACCTATCTAATTCCTCTCAGAACTCCATCGAAGAGATTTAAGCAACAAATAAAGCAAATAATAGCAATGCTAGTAGAGATAATATTTGCTACTACCACGTTGTTTGCTGTGCTTGTATGTTCATCCTTTCTGCCGCCCTTTTTCTGTCCTGTGTATGCTGTTTCTAAGTTCTGTGGTCTTGTTATTTTCTCTGATTGTATATTTATACAAGTGTGGTAAATTATATGTTTCTTAGTGGTTCTTAAGGCACAGTATGAGCTTCTATTAGGTCTGCACAGTATATGCATACCAAATTTCAAAATCAATGCATCTCAAAAATCAAACTTTGAGGGAGAGAATACAGAGTCAGAGATTGTGATGACAAAGGGAAGCAGGATTTTTCTCTGTGTTGGATGAGACAAATTGGGTTTTTTATATGTGTTCTTGTGTTTAGATACACAATTGTAACACTATTTAGTCTTGAAAGGCAGACTACAGAACAGGGTTTCACGTGTAAGTCTACAGATAAGTGCATTCTCTTTGAAATTTAGTCCAAGATGTAGACTGTAATTTAAAAGTTGTGGTCTCATGCTGCACATATTATTTGTCATAATATATCTTGTATAGTGAATGATTTACTGCAAAGAAAAATGCTGTAAATAAAAAGTAATTTGAAAATTACTCCATGCTATTTATTATATGTATTCTATTTTTCACATTTGTAGTGAAGGCAGAGAGAAAGGCGGTATATTCAGCCTCTGAAGAACTTTCAAGCTTTATGCTGTAGTACCACAATCACTAGCAATGATTTAATTTTGACTGCACATTGGTCTTCTAAGTTAGGTGATTATTTTTTCTCCTACATGTGAATGCAATGATATTCTAACATAGATGTATGTTAAAATCACTGAATCAAAGAGTAATTTAAGCTGAAAGAGACCTCTTGATGTTCTTTGATATAACTTTGCGCTTGAAGCAGTGTCACCTTAGATCGGGTTGCTCAGGATTTGTCCACTTGGGTTTTAAATATCTCCAGTTCTCTGTATGACAGAGACAGGCACTTAGCCTCTTATTTGGACCAATTAAGACATTTGTCCATTGGTGTGGCTCCTGATTTCTTATTGACAGTGTTATGCTTTTGACTGGGAAGAATATTTCAGGTTTGTTCATACCCCCTTTGCTGGAGGAAAGATGTCTAGCAGAGGATGAGCACACCTTGGCAAGATGGACCCCTTTTGTCTCCAGTGCTCTCAGACAAGGCTGTTTTGATGGTAACACAACTCTTTATCTCACTTTGTCAGGAGGGTAGACACAGACTTTGTTGTTGAGAAACAGTTCTTGATGAGAGGGATACTCTAAATGGCATCATTATATTTTAGACTTGGGATGTTCAAAGCATCTCCAAAGCTTGAAGTTAGGAATGGGAGCATATGAAGTTCTTAGGGGGGAGTTCATTCATGCCCTGCAGCAGCAACAGAATGGCATCATCAGAACCTTTCTGCCATGGATAGGTAGTGGCCTTGGGGAGCTGTCCACCCCACAATGGTTTGGAGAAAGTTAACTCAGCCAAGTCAGAGGGAAGGTAAGGTAAGACCCTTCTCCTGTCCTCTATGTTTTGGGCTCTTGGCCTTTCTGAAGCAGTAAGTGCACATTCCCACTGTGTGTATATGACACTAAAGGGATACTTTCCCACAGATTTCCCCATGCTAAGACCTAAAACTGTGTGAGTCAGTAAAGGCATCACTTCCTGATTCTGCAGAGCATTGATGATCAGTGAGGAGATTCATGAATGTCCTGACCATGTGCTTGTCCAGTTAATCCCATGGTTACCACCATCTGGAGGCTAATCCTGTGGGATGTTGCACAGCTGGGTAGTCTGGAGATGCTGGGACACACAAACCTATCTCCTGGACTCTAGCACTTCTGTATGGGGTGTGGCCTGAGCACATGGTTTCATACGTATGTTCCATAGCTAATTCTCCATCCAAGATGTTAGGCATATTTCGGAAAGACTGAAAGGTTCCTCAAATTCCAGCTTCTTTTTTTGGCTTCAGATGATGTTTTTTGAATTTGAAGTGGTGAAACCATGAGTGTTGATCTCCTCTTGGCTCCATCTGCTTCTTCTTTAAATGCTGTTTGGCACCATTCTGTTCAGCAATGGACACAAACAAGTGTCTCACAATCTAACACAGGAATGTTTTGTAGCATGTTGCCAAGGTTAAGGCATGTTGTTTTGGTCTATAGCATGAGAATCAGGAAGGGCACACAAGGCCGTGAAGCCTCCAAGCTGAAGAAACTATATCTGCCAGGATTTATTTTTATGTTTTCTATAGAAACAAAACTTTGACATTCACTCTTCTCCAGTTCATGCTTGCTTCATTTTTTTTTCACAAGTAAATTCTTTAGGCTTCAACCCTTTAAACATGACCCCACAAGAAATATTGGATGATAAACAACATGCATGTGGCCAGGAAGATCAATAGACTAAGGCTGGAATGTGAAACATGGGATATAGCAACACCACAGTAAAGATATGGGGGAGACCTTGTTCCCCATTGTTACAAAGATAGGACACTATTTGGAATTAAGCAGTGGTCAGGACTCTTCTATATTCACTGCTCTTCCAAAAGGACAGAAAACACAAGTCCTGCCCCAAAATTATCTGAGAAAAGAACTGAGATAGGGGCATGAAAAGATATGAAAATAAGGTGGAGCTGTGACACAGTATTATCCAGCATAATATGCAAGATATCTCCCTCATTATGTAAGAGTACAGAAAATTTCCTAGCACTGGATTCAGTCTATGTACTACAAAGAATATCCTTTTTTCAGGCAGTCATGAAGTGGAAGAAGACAAGGGAGCATTTCAAACTACTATTAGTACAGAAGCACTGACGAGCAAATTAAAAATCTTGAGAACATGTCTGCAGGAGCATGATCTGTTGTGGCAGAAAACGCATGCTTCAAATGAAAAAGTAATAGTAGCAACACGTGTCAGTGATAAATACAAGAGAGAGAGAATATAGAAAAGCTGAGCTGTGAAGAATCAAGAAAATAAATGTTTGTGTTCATGCCATAAAAAAAATTATTTAAAGGGGCTTGGAGAAGAGAGGAGGAAAGTTATCTGATTTCAAGAGGTTAACTTGAAAATGAACTTGAAAATTTAATGAACATTAGCCCAGGAAGTCCTACCTCCCTTTACAAGCGCCATTAGTAGAGTGGATTTCTGTCAAAATCCAGCATCTAATACCAAAAAGTGCTAACTTATCTGCTTCAACCAACAAATAAATCAACCTACAAAAACATTTTCTAACTACTGCTTTTTGGAATGACTCCCAAATATATTAATGGCATGAGTTCTTTCAACTTGAGTCTTTTGGAAGGGCTCCCAATAAAGTTAATGACACAAAGTTCTTTCAACTAGTGTCTTTTGGAATGTGTCTCCATAATATTATTATAATTCCCTCAACTCATTCATCTTTGTAACATCATTGTAATTACACATTCATTTTCCTATATATTGAACTAACTACCTTTCTTTGTAATAAAGTAAAACTTTAGGTAATTAAACAGCATTTTGATTTAAACTATATTCAATACTAATATATGCAGTGTTTACAGCCAAACATAGAGAACTGAATTAGTAAAACAAAAATTTCATTAAACTGAAAAAATTTAAATTTTCAGACAGAGTATATGCTTTAATGAGCAACTGTATTGTAGGAATTCAGGTATGCAGAATGTGATGCAAAGACTTCTTTCATAATTTACCCTGTTGAGTTGTCAAGCTAATTCACATAACAAAATAGTCTGGCTTTTTTGTGTGGCTACATGGAAAAGAGTCATAAAAGACAATATATATTTTAACCATTTTAAAGTGCCTATCTCTGAAATGCCTAAGTTGTTATGAGGTGAACTTATTCTTTGATGTTGATGAAGTTGAGTCTTTTGGATTCATCCAGACTGAGTCAGTTGGACAATTGTAAACTTGCCTCTTTATACTCCCTGTCTAAATTAACCTACTGAGAACAGACTGCTCATCTATCTGGATCACACTTGGGACTTCAATGAAACACCAACAACTGACCCAGGCCAGGTTTTTCCCAAACATTTACTTGCTCTAAGTGCTCTGCCCTGGTGTGGGGTCCTCCACAGGCCACTGTCCCTTGATGGGCATGACCACCCTAGCACAGTCTTATCCATGGGCTCCAGTCCTCTGGCAAGTGCATCTCCCCCTGTGCCCTTCAAAATGTCCCCTTTTCTGTCCCTCCTCCTGTATCTTCACATGTCCCTTCCTGTGCTTCCTCTTGGATCTCCTCCCATGCACTTTGGCTATCTGGCAGCTCCTATCCTTTCCTAAATCTGCCTGAGCAGATGCATCATGTGTTCCTCTGATCAGCTGAGGTTTTGGCACAGCTTGGATTGATTGTTGAGCTGGCTGGAACTGCGTGTGATGGCACAGGATAGTTCATGGCCTTCTGCCATTCAAGTCACTCCTGTAGCCTTCTGCTGCCCAGACTTTGCCAATTATGCCCACTACACCTCCCCAGATCGGAATTTGGCTGGGTTCTGCTCACACAGGCTCATACATACTTACATATGCACCCACATGCTTTTGGCAAAGCAATTCCTGCTCACACAGATCTCTGGCATACCCGTGGGCACTGAGGTCAACAAAAATGAACTGCCTTGGTCCTGCTGGCCACTCTGTTTCTGAGGCAGGCCAGGATGCCATGGATGCTGTGGCCTCCTGGCTCTCTTGGCCTCCTGGCACGCTGTCAGCTGATGATCAGCTACTGTCAACTGGCATTCCCAAGTTCTTTTCTGCCAGACATCTTTCCAGCCACTCTGCCGTGAGCCAGTAGCTCTGCAAGGGATTGTTGTGACCCAAGTGAAAGTCCTGGTGCTTGGCCTTTTTCAACCCCTTAATACAACTGGCCTTGGCCCCTCAATCCAGCCTGTTCAGTTCCTCTGCAGAGCCTTCCTACTTTCCAGCAGATGAACATTCCCACCCAGCTTGGTGTCATTTGTGAACCTACTGAAAGTGCTCTCAATCCCCTCATTCAGATCACTGACAAACATATTAAACAGGTCCTAGTACTGAACCCCAGAGAACACCATTTTTGACCAATTACCAGCTGGAGTTAACATCATTTACCACAATCATCTGAACTCATCCAGCAAGCCAGAATATCCATCCAATAAAGGATGAAGATTCTCCTTTTTTTTTGCTCACCTATTTATAGAAACCTTTTTAATTGTCTTTTATGGCAGTAACAGCATTAAGTTCTAGTTAGGCTAAAAACATTAAAGTCTTTTGCCTGCATAACCTCATAGCATCCTTATCTAGACTTTGTTGTTTTTACAAGCTGTATGTAATTCAGTTGTATGGACTTCCAAATAAGGTATTTTATTAGTAGGAAGGGTTAGATTGTTTAGAAACATGGAAAATACATGTAGGGCTTTTAACCTTGAGGTCATTGGTTTGAGCTTGGTTCAGCCTGATAAGAAACCAAAAAGCATTAATTCTGTATGTTCTCATGCAACTCTTCCAAACAAGTATTTCCTAAAGTATAAGAGGGAGGTCATTACTGTTGTTTTTCTTCTTTTTCCTGCTTTCCTTTCTGAGTTCAAACTTGAACACTGCCTGGTAAGATGATCTGCTTCGGCTTTTTGAAGAAATGCAGCAGCAGCGAATGTTCTTCTGCAGAAAGTATTTCTCCTTCTCACATACATATTGTATATGAATAGTACTTTATGATTACCCAGTTGACTTCACTGAGTAAGAGAGATACTTAAATGGTCTTTCCACTAGATACTGTTCATTGTGAATGCCTTTTTGTCCAGGTCGTATGTTCTGGGTTTATTTCATACAAATTCAGGTATCTAGTTGAATCACTTAATTTAAGAGAGGGTTTCTCTAAGCCCTGTCATGTGGAAGAGAGAAAAGCACCAGTTGAATATGTCTGAAGTTTTATGTGTACCACCTTATCTGCAATAGCAACACATTTGTGCAGTTTTGTTTAATACATTTTGAGAACTGATATAGTTTGGGATTAGGTTTAAGTGCAGAAAGGCACACTCAGCGTTGCATTGGAATGTTCACACTGGGATTTGAGATGCATTCACTGGGATTCAGGTTGAGTTTTAATGCCAAGATTCAAAAGAAAATTTAAGGATGCAGCAGAAAGCTGATGGCCCTTGCAAATCTCTAATTCTATTAGACTTGCAGTACAGGGTTCCTTAAGAACTGAAAACTCAGGATCCCTTGTAACCTCAAAAGTTTCCCAATCTAGACCTGTGGAACCCGAGCTCCTGGGGGCTGATTTACCATGATCAGGCTGGTTAACACCTGGGGTGCACTAACTTCACTTGAAAACACACAAAGAAAATGGTGGCACTCCATAAAGACTACTTGAGGCTGAAGATATCTTTAGGATTTGGGTCCTCTGTTACTGGCACTACTTCCAGCTTCTTATGCTTTTGGTGGTTTCCTTTCCCTTCACTGAGTGATCCTGGGTTAAACACTGGTATTGGGATGAACTGCAGCTTTCTTATTAGCTACATGCATACTGTTCAGCTGTCAGATTTTCTAGAGTGACTGTATAGTGAATAGCATCACAGAGCTAACTCCTTATCTTTTCTACTATTATTCTGGATCCTTCATTTTTGACACCTATTGCGTGCTATGGATGTTACTTTTCATTTACAGTGGGCCATATTTTTTAATAGCACTTAAGGGTGTATTTCATTGTTACTGCCACAGTGATTGTTGCATATTCTCCTTGTTTCTGAAACAAATACTGTACACAAATCCCATTTCAGAAAAACTGTTCTCCCTGCTTCCACCAGTTAGACCAGTTAGACTTTCTTCCACCAGAACTCACCACTGCTCTGATCAAGGTCTTGCTTAATTTTTCCCGGCTGATACCTGAAATACCAGTACTAGGGGTGACTAGCCACTCAAACTGCTTGTGAGCCCTAATCCAAATAAAATCTGAGGAAGAGACTGTCGACAATATCTAGGTTTTTAGCTCCCTTTTTTTCATGGTCAGCAAGCAGCATAGACACAGTGCTGATGTGAGTTGATGCTGATCTCTCTTAGTCCAACTTGTATCTCCATATTGCTCAGTCTCTCTGAAGCAGCTGAGTGTGTCTGCTCTACTGTTTTCCTAAGACTGTGTGAAGGCATTAGCTTTATACTCCGTAAAAATGCCCACAGTGTCCAGCTGGCCTCCTTTTGTCATTTTAGCAGCTGAGTGGAGGGGAAGAGAATACCTCCCTTAGTGTCCGAGCAGTCAAGTGAATGCAGTGTGTGTTACTTGCGACTGCCACCAACAATAGGGTACTGTTGCTGTTACCAGAGTCTGTGATATTTTCAGAGATCTGAAAACGACATTTTATTTTGGCATGGCAGCAGAAATTTATCCTTTGAATTGCTTGTACTTTCCCACATCACAAATATTGCTGATACAAAGAGGGAATAATCAGCTTCTTGTGGGCAACCATTAATAGAGAATTCACATAAATTTGTCTGAGATTTCCAGCACTGGTGGTGCCCTGCATGCAGCTCTGGGAAAGATGGGGTGGGCTTGAACTGGACATGGGAGAACGGCATCAAAAGCCCTGTCTGTGCAGCAGCTTTTGGTTATTTTATAACCCAGTTAGAGCATTGCTTTGGATGATTCTAATATGCCTCTGTACCTATCATGGCTTTATCACAGACAGTGAAGATTTTGAGCTGTATTTTAATCCTGATCACAGTACTGAGCAATTACTGCATTCTATAGCATTACTTCCATGTGCATGAGCATTCAACTTTACATCTGTATAGGTGGCATAGCAAGTTGTTTACCCTGGCTGCTGATTATACTTGAGATGATCTCACATGTTTAGCGCTTCAAATGCTCTTTTTGTAATTGAGTCTTCTTCCCTTCCGTCCCCACACGGAAGCATGATGTATACAACAGGTAAATCATTGCCAAATTGCATTTTTCAGCTGGAACTGGCTGCCAACACTCATTTTCCAGAACTGTAAACTGTACCTCTCAGTCACAAAATAATCTTCACATAAGGGCATCGGAGTGGTTCAGACAGAGTCTGTCTACCCTGCCCTACCAGTGACCATGTCCATGTCTGGACATGAAAGGAAGGAAAAATTGGGCAAATTTTGTCAGTTCCTAATACCCCTTCTATGATGAAGACATCAAAGCTGTACACAGTATTTATTTAAGGTATGAATGAATGATGGATTTAAACAAAGACATAAAGATTTTCCTGTTATGTCTGGTTATGCTTTCCTAGTGTTTTCTGATATTCTGCTTGGTTTTTGAACACTGTGTTATTGCTTTCACAGTGCTATCTAGCCTAAGCCTTTCTTTGCTGTGGAATCTTTCTGCAGAATACATCAGCTCATGTGATACATCTTTTTACATGTGATACCAGGTTTTTTTTTTCAAATGGTTTTCCTTGTGACTTCACGTTTATCTGCATTGAATTCCAACTGCCATTTTACTGCTCAGGATGCTTCTCTTTGCTTACACACCTCGAAACACTCAAAATCATCCACAGGCTCCACTAGGGCACTGTTTGCTCTTTTTGCCAGGCTGTTTGCAAAACATCTTGCATTGACACACATGACCAAATCTATCCTGGCTCTGAGACTGTTACATTCCTTGAACTGAGGACGTTGCTCAGACCCATCCAATAGCTGGAAGAACTTGTAGGGAAGGAGTGTCCTCTAATTACTGTGAACTAATCCTCTGTAGTAGACCTGCACTGCACTGTTCTTAATATGGAAGATTTAGAGGCTCCAAGAAAAAGATAGGTTAGATACCTTTTCCTGGATAAGCTGCACATAAGCAATCTTGTCTTTAAAATTCATCATTCAGATACTCTTAAAATATCTTGAGCTGGGACCTCTCAACTGTCAAGAAGTTTGTAGTAGAGTTTTCAGGATATCAGCATGATGTGTAGCACCGACTTGACAGTTGTTGTGAAGTTCCTTTTCATATTTGTGTGTCTTTGTTTTTTGTCATCCCTTTATGAAATTCTAAACTAACAGAAATTTTCACAGAAACCTAAATGACTCATTGGGCCACGATGGAAAAATCTACAACTTCCTGCCCTGAGCAGCAGTGCTGGAGAGTTGTGTATGATTCATACTGGATATGGTCCTAAATTCATCGAAAATATTGCTAGAATTCTAAAAGTGGCAAGTCATTATCCGGGCCTGGACCCTGCCAAAGGCTGAGCTGAGGAAGCTGTGGCTCAGCTAATGTTGAGTCAGCCCGACTTTGCTGTCATCAGTAGAGCATTCCCATTTTACACTATCTGACAGCACAATCACAGCTATCAGTTTGCAGACCCAAATGTGATGGGATTGGAAGCAATCACCGTAAAATGTTGCTTTGTGCAGAACAATCGGGAGGATCAGCAACGGATGTGCATAGGTAGCATGGAAAGAATTAGGCAGCAGAGACAAAAAAGTAAAAACTATGGCAAAATGATGACCATATCAAACTATCAAGATAATATATCTTACTGGGGTTTACTTTCCTTTGTCAAACAGCAGATTGTTTTACAAAAATGTTGCCTGGCATGCAGGAATATTCAGCATGTCGTTAGATGATTTGATTCTTTGCAGGGAGAGATTATTCTGTCTGCCTTGTTTGAATTCATTTTCTATTCAGTATGGAAACAGTCTCCCTGGATCTGGGTTAATCCATCTTCTGGTGGACATCATGAAATCTGAATGAACCCAACAAAGAACAAATTGCAGCGGGCATGTAACAAGCCCCTCTTCTTTCTGTTAAACCTCTGTTAATAACGTGTGAAGGAGTGACAACAAAGAGCTTCTGTCCTCTTTATAAAAGACCCTTAAGGGCAGAGCAGGCTGTAAGAAACTATTCTTTTGCTAATGATAGCTGAATTACTGAGAATGCTCAGTGTTAAAAACCCACGAAAAGGATCTTGTACATGGAAAGGAAGTATTTCCTTGGATGACTTTCTAATGACTGTCAAACATTTGCAGCCATCACACAAAAGGAAGCATTGTGAAGACGAGGCACAAGCAACTTACTGCGACTGCTGCGGTTACATCTGCCAGTAGCTGTGAGCTGTAAGCTCTCAAGTAGTTCCACAAATTAAAAATTAACTCCTGATTCTCAATTTTTTTACTTACTTCACTCTTCCTACTTGTTTCTTTTATTTCTTTTTTTTCCCTCTCAAGTTCATATTGGTTGATAATGATTTTATCAGAAAAAAATGTCAGAGACTTTCAACCACATACAAGTCTTTCTGAGTTTTTTAAAAGACTTTTTCGTATTAAGTTGTTAACTTGTTCAAGATCCTTACATTTTTGTGTCACCATAACTCTCTCCTCAGCTGAAAACATACCCATTACTATATGTGCTATATGTAAAAATTACAAGTGACTTGAAGAACATTCTTGCATGTAGCTATACGCCTTTTATGTGACTCAAAGGATAATAATTTTCCTGTGTTTTAACACGTATTCCAGTGTCTAGTTTATAAGGAGCAGTTTAGTCCTAACCTGACATATTTTATACTTTTAGAAAATTCAGCAGAAAAATTAACTCCCTCTATTCAATTCTAACTAGCATTTTGGTTTTTTCCCTCAAATACAAGGCAGGAAAAGAACAAAAGAATTCATGCTTCAATAATTACATCATGTATAACAAAGAAACATCATCACAATATCTACAACTGAATTCTCATAATAGCAAGTTTTTATAGCAGTTATATATTGTCAATAACACAGAGAATTAACAGTTAAATTGTGAGGAGGAAAGACCATTCCTACAGCTCATGTTGCATGCTAGGCTCCAACAGGTGTCACACACTTTTTTCAGCGCTGTGATAACATCAAGGGACAGATTTTTGGGGTGGAACTTCTGTAGCAACAAAACACTTAGAAAGGAGGCAATATTTTTATATTGGTGTAAATACTGAAAACTATATGTACCTTAAGTTTTCTTTTTGTTTGGTTGCTTTTTTTCCCTTAAAATAATTTTATTTTTATTTATGTGGGTAAAATTTTAGGTATGGATATGGTCTATGATGGAAAGTTTTTCTGTTGATATGATGTCTCAGCTGAGCTGGGTGAAAATAATCACACACCCTAAACTCATTTATCTGTCCACACAATATGCAGCTCTAATCTTGGCTTAGTGAGCATCATTAAAGTAGGTGTGGCGGACACACTGGTGGAAAAACACCTTCAGTATTTTGTTTTGCTGAAATAGCTCTTCTAGCAGAGCAAATTCACAGAGCCTCTTCAGTGGAGAGAAACAGGTTTATAGTACAGCTAATTATGAAGCATTCACTGCAGGAAAAGTGAATATCGATCATATTACTATTCAAGGATGTACGCCTTAAAAAGCAACATGCCTAAAAGCACTAAAGAGTTTCAGTGAACAAATTATCTATGTGCTCCTCACATACCCCTGTGATTAAAAGGGTAAATGCAATCCTTGCATGTATGGACAACAAATTATTAGTGAGGATTTGCGTCAAATACTAAAGAAATGATGAAGTTCTGCCAGAGCTGGAATAACATGTTTAGTAGTAAGGATATTTAATCATAGCAATAACCTAACAAGACATGTGATTATATCTCTGTAAGTCAAAATATGTGTATAAAACCAGTTGCTTTTCCTTAAAATATGTATTTGAGTTAGTTATTTTAAGAAAAAAATAATTTTCAAAACCAGCATGTTATGCTCTTTCATCTAGCCTTAGAAATGTAACTGAACACCATCACACTAGAGGTGGATTACCTACTTTTCAGGCTCTTATGGTTTTAAAACCTCCCCTTTGAGGGGTGAGATATATCTGCCTTAATTATAGACCCCTAAACATGAGATAGTTGAGTTATCCATTCAACCAGTATGATCAATGGCAAGACATAAGCATCAGGAGAAAGCTGTTCATCTCAGCTGAAAACATACATGTGAGAGATCAGACAAATTGCCCTCTGGAGGTGACTCTTTTGCACTGTAAAGGGAACTTGAAGAAGTAGATTCCAATATTTAGGCACGTTCATTAATGTAGATGAATCCCTTCAGAGATGTAGCAGAATGAAGAGCTCCAAGATTTTACAGTTTAAATACTTTCTTTAATTTTTCTTAAAGCATACAAGATACTCTGCTCTCAATAGGAAAGAGACACAAAGGTATATTTTTCACAGTAAGTTGCACTGATTGCTATCATTCACCTCCCATTGCAGCAATATCTACATCAGGAACATACATTCATAATTTTCTGTCTGTGAATGACACAAAGGACAGAGACACTGAGGATTAAAGGCTTGATTTAAATCCCATTAAAATGGGAGAGAATTGCATTGACTTTAATGGGATTTAGATTGAGTGCAGAGGAGACTGAATGCTGAACTGCTGTCAGGTTTGAAGTACAGGGGGTATTAAAGGGCAAACTAATAATGCTTCAGTTAAATGTTACGTACCTGTTCTTCAGAGAGACTTGCCAAACTAGTCGTTCAGTCTCTTTCAGGATGACTCAAGTGACTCAGCAAGCAATAAACAAAATTATTAATGTAATTGCTACTTGTCTTCATGTCTTCCAATCTTTGTTACATTCTAATAAAGTAAGATAGTGTGTAAGACATGATGTGTTTGTTAGATACTACTAACAATTTATTTTATATAATAGCTTTTCCCATGTGATATGTCAAGGAATCTCTGTCTTCTGTTGATGTATTACTTGATCCATTTACAGGCCAGTGGAGGCCATGGAGGGCTACATTAGGCCTACCAGTTGAGGTACCTGTGATTCCTGTGGATTGTAAGCCTTTCTATATCTGGAAAGTCCTGAGCTACCTGCACAAAATGAAGATAAAGCCCTCTGCAGTTGATAGGTGCCTGTGCTCCACTGAGCACGTGGAAAACACTTGCTCGACTTCGCTGTGTGAACAGAGACAGGATATGGAACTCACGAAACAGGAAATGGGAGCTTTGTTTTCTGAGTCCTTCTTTTTACAAAGAGCTTTGAATCCTTAGTTGCTATTTTATATAATCACTGCCAAAGTAAAGGTGCAGGGATGGTCCTCATTTGCTGTTAAAGCTGAATCTCTGTGCAGGGATGAATGTACGAGGCAACGGGCACAAACTCAGACATCACGAAACACTACTCTTATTGTGAGGAAGACTGAGTGCTGGAGCAGGCTTCCCACAGTGGTTGTAGTGTCTCCCCCTCTGGAAAAGCTGTCTGGACATGGTCCTGGGCAATCAGCTGTAGGTGGTTCTGCTTGAGCAGGGGTGATGGACCAGATGACCACCAGGGTCCTTTCCAAGGTTAACTGTTCTGTGATTCTGTGATGAATGGCAGCCTCTGTGAGGTAACGGGGGTGTCAGCCTGGTTGTTGCTTCTGAATCCTTGGGAGAAGAGAAATTTGGGGAAGAAGGGCATCCTGGCTTCAGCTCAGTTCTGCTGGGACTGCTCAACCACTTTTTCTCAATAAAGGGATTACAGCAGATCTTGATGCATGCACTATAACACAAATTCCTCTGGGGAGCATTTGCATCCCTGATCTAGGGAATGTCCTAGGAATGTGCATGTTCCTTATGTCCCAGGAATGGAGAAGGGGTGGAAGGGTGCACCCACAACTTTAAGCAACCTCTTCCAATGCCTCACCATGCTCAGAGTAAACCCAACATCTAATTTAAATCTACTCTTTTTCAGTGTGAGCTGTGAAAGTAAACATGAAACATGCTGCAAATGCAGTGGGTTCTCAGTGGACCTCCTGTGCAGCTGATCTCTAGTCATGCTGCAAACACATCCAGTTTATGTAGACAGGAGATCAGGAAACTATTTAGTATTTCCACACTGAATCTTAGATGGATATCAAAAATTCTCTAAAATCCACCTAATAGATAGATTTTAATCTATCTAAATTAACTTTCCAGGCAGAAAATGAAGCTGTGTGAAGCAACACGGCCATGGATATGTGTGCATTTTCAGGAGTTCTGAGGAACAGTAATGATCCTGCACACTTTGTTGGCTGCCTGGACCAGGCAAAAGCTGTGTGCAATGCATAGCCTGGGGAGTAATGGTCCTCTGTCCTGGAGGAGGAATGTTGCCTGCTTGCATGTGGTCTGCTCTCTGTGACCTTAGTGAAAGACCAGATGCCAGAACAGATAGGGCTTTGCTGGTTTTAGAGGTGATAAGAGTGTAGTTTCCCTTGGCTGCTGAGGCTGGATTTTCCCAGAGGTTTTGTGTGATGTTCTGCAGAAATGTGCACACATATGGATTGACTACCTTTAGAATTTGGGACTGAAAACACCCATTATATCATACCCTCAAATTAACTTAATTAATCTATTTAAAACAGCTCAGAGAACCTGTATACCAAGAAGTCATAATGTTTTCCACTGATCTTGTTAAAATTTAAACATTAAATAAATTTATTAAAAGAAAAAGAACCCACATGTGGAGTTCTGTGTTTGATATTTTAGACTTATGTTTCATTGTTTGTTTTGCTTTAGAGATAATATATGGTACTGGAAATTAAACTGAATTTAAATAGTTTTTTTACATGCCCAAAATATTGCACACACCCTCCTCCTTGACACATTTTAAAAAATCTTCTAAGTGCAGAAGAATAAAAGCATAAATACATTGACAGAAATCCCAGATTTGCAAAACAATCTTTCACATAACATTTAGGTAGACTCTGTCTTATTTACAGTTTGTTTTAAGAAAAGTTTAAGACTTTTTCCATCAGCAATTTTAGGTTTGTGTGTATCTGTGGCAATGTTAACACTGATTTATCTTTGCTATCTATGCCACCTTAAAAAATCTGAATTTAGAACTAATACCTAGCATGTCTCACAAGCTGCAGCTTAATGGGTTTTTTCTCTTTTTACATATAACAAGAAATACAAAGAGCGATCCAAAATAATTTGATTTCTGAATTAAATACTTCTCCTGACTGACTTGTCATGACCTTACAGTCCTTGTTCTAAATAGAGACTTGAATAGATCCTATTTAGTCTCAGACAGCAAATCCAGCTTTTTTTGTGATGACTTTTGAAATGTATTGATGAGGTATTCTTTCTGGTGAAGAAAGACTTCATTGGGTTTTTTTTCCTTTACATTCAGTGCCTTGCAAAATTTAGCAAGAAAAGAAAATCATGAATGCAGTCAGTGCTCATGTTAGCTAGTGACTGCTTCATGTCAAACGCAGACTTTGGAGTAGGAATGAGAAGCCCATGTTTGTGAGTGAGTGTCCTAATTGCTGGAGAAGAGTAATCAGCTTTCTGCTGTTTCCCAGACTAATCAATCTTGGCTGCACTTTTGATTTATGTATAGTAGCACAGATGAACATCAGGGACGGATAAGCTTTGCTTCTTGACATGACAGCCTGCAGCCTGATGTTTAGTACGTGTTTTGGAGGTGAGGAAAGGCAAACTGACATTTGAGAACAGCGTTGTCATCCACTGCTCTTTGGAAGGTACTGTGTCTATTGAGTTGAAAAGGGTTGAGAAGAAATAAGACAGCGAATAACTTTTTTTTTTTTTTTTTTTTTTTTTTTAATAATAAATACCATATTTTTACATAGCAAATACCATGGTTTTGAATTTTAAAAGGAAGGTGGTCATGACTGGTGTATTCTTCATGGAATGTATTCCTTAGAAGTGTGTTGTGTGTGCACAGAGTCTACCTGCCAGACTGGGTTTCTCAGAAAGCAGGCATAATTTAAAATCCCAATTATGTATAAACATGAGATATATGCTGAGCTTCTCAGCTATGCCAAAATAGGAGCAATCCTGTGCTTGCTTAGATGCAGGCTGTCACAGGACATTCACTGGTGTAGCTGTGGGACTGTATCCAAAATGTCACTGCCCATGTAGAGTTGTTTTTCGGGTCAGTAACTGTGGGGGGGAAAGGTGTTTGGGGAGGGGATCTATGGGAGATGACCCAGAGACCTCAGGGAGGTGTCTCACCATGCATTACACTGAGCACATCAACTATGCCACACAAGAGGACACTGGGGAGAGCAGGCAGGACATCTCCAGCTGTTCTAGTCACTGGTGTTTAGGAAACTGAAAACCTCTACTCGGACCTTAGCATGGCTGATACCATCAACGTACTAGCACACCTCAATGTACCAAGTTATGCTATAGATCTAGCTTTGGCCCATAGATCTTAGGCTTGCAACATATTTCCACAGCTTCTTAAAGCAAATGGGTTAAATCCCCCTGATTTTAATCCAATTATTCCTGTGTTTAAAATGATTTATGTTTTGAAGGCTTCCTGCAACAATACTTAGGCCTAGTCTGACTCGTTCTTCCTCTTTCAATTTTTCTTTTCAGTATCCTAAATGATGGTTGTCACTAGAACCAGGAATCCAGACACATTGACATCAAAAGCAATTGTAATATGTATGTGGCAACAAGGGTGGGGGGAAGAGTGGAAGGAAGAGGAGCACTTTGAAGATGTCATGATAACTCAGGCATGTTTAGATTCAGTAAGTAGGTGTGCCTTTTTCTGTATCCTGCTCATCTGCAGAGTAGGATGTTTGAAGAGAGGGAAAAATGAAATGTTATTTCCAGTAAAGAGGAGAAGATTTAACAATGGCAAAATCATTATGAAAAAAACAAGTGGTGGAGGAAACATTCGAATTTTTAGCCAGGAAATAACTGGGGAAAAAAGGTATATGTATTTGAAAGAAAGAGGAAAATTGCTGCCTTTTTAGTTTTCCAAAGCACTGATATTTATAACTTATTTGAGACTGAATTTTTATAAAGGTGTTGCAACAAATATAAGGCTGGACCTGAATAATATTTTCTCCTATTAGTTTGGTTATTTGCCAGCATTGTGACTGAAATGTAAGTGTAAATGTAAATTCAACCTATATTTGCAACTAGAAAAATTTGGTTGTTTAGTTGAGAACAGATAGATGGGCTCTGTCCATCTCTTGAGATTTTGGCAGAGGTATCACATTGGACCCATATGCTGAGGTGGCCTTTGGTGTATCCCAACCAGGATACAACCAAGGGACCAGCCATTAAGCGTCCCCCAACTTCTGCTTGCTGGGCTAGCCCTCATGGTCCCAAAAATATGAGAGCCATGATAGAGGTGCACAGCAGGGGCTTAGCAGGGGCTCTATATCATGTCTGCTGAGAGTGTGGGAGAAACCATTTCCCAAGTGGATGTCAATCACAAAATTGGTGTCTGTGGTCAGCTGGACACACCATTCACCAAAGCATTTGTAGCAACAGGGCAGTGGCACATTAAAGGCTGGGAGTTGTGGTTTTGCACAGTGACAATGCCCATGTGTAACTGCGGAGAGTTTCTTCCAGCTCTACTATTCTTCAACCTTTCCAAGCCTGCTGGCAAGGTGAGGACAACCAGAAATCACCACAGTCACTGCTGGAGTGCTTGTGCACTTGGCTCCAGTATTATGGATATCCAGTGGGACTGCAAGGAGGGAATGCAGCTAGTTCAAGAGCAGTTAGTAGCCACAAGAGTAGTTTTTATTTTTTAGACACTTTCAGGGCTTTATCCATTAAAAAAAATTTAAAAGTGCTTCTACTTTTTTTTTCCTTCTGAAAATTAAGGATTTCTCCCATAATTCCCATAATGAAGCTGCAATTTCAACATATTACCCCTTTCTGAGATGATCTTGACTCTTGCCACTCATCTGGCTGAAGCCCCATGTTTGGAGTATTATAAGAACATTTCATTCTCACATGTGAATAATTGAAGTATTTAAGAGAAATTGAAACAGTGTTAGTAGAAGAAAATGAAAGAAAGTATCAAAATATCCCAGGTATCTAGTGGTATATAAGGTATTTAGAATACCAAAATAAATTTAAAATTATTTGTATATATATATATATATATATATATAAATATGAAGTCGTGTGCTGGGAGGTAGGAGTTCTGCCACCTAACTTGAAAAACATTCACTTTGGTTGGTGCCAGATCAGATCAGCCTTTCCTAATTTTGTATTGCCCATTTGAATTTCCTCTAAGTATGTCCTGGGCAAAAGACATAAATCCACTGGGTTCCAGTGGTCTGTTTCCCTCTAGCTGTTTGTTACCACCTCTATGCTATTTACTGTCCTATATCTAGTCCTAAAGCAATGTGTGAATACTTAAATCATTTCAGGAAAAATTTATTTGGTTCGTTTCTTTAGTTTAAGCAGTTTACCTGGTTTGCTTTGTCTGAAGTGGATTAGGAAACCCTAATATAAACTGTTCTTCTAGCAGAATTGTAGAAAATCTGAACTCTTTGGCAGTGACTTCCGTAGCAAGACCTCTCTCAAAGGAGCAGGGCAGGGCAGTGATCTCTGGGGACAACTCCTCAAAGCACAAGAGGGACCATCCGGAGGTGCAGGAAACAGCAGGTGTGGCAGGCGGCCAACTTGGCTGAACAGGGAACTCGAGCTTCTGGCTGAGCTCAAACACAAAATGGAAATACACAGAAAATGGAAATGGGGATCAGCTAAGGAGTGTGGAAATTGTAGCATGAGCCTGAAGGGGTGAAGTAGTGAAAACCCAGGTTGGGCTGGAGTTTAAACCAGTGAGTGATAGGAAAGACAATGAGAAGGACTTCCATAAGTAATTTTGGAGCAAAAGGAAAGCCAACAAAAATACAAATCTACCACTAAATAGGATGGATGACTTAATGATGAAGGATAAAGACAGACTGACAGAGTGACTTGGTTCTTACTGGCAAGGTCTGTTTTGCAGCTTCTCAATTCTCTGTGGGGTAAGAGAACTGTTACCTGTGGTAGGGTGGGTTGGAATTAGAGAATTGGAATTGCTTAAACAAATTAGACATGTGAATTCTGCCCATTGGACTGGACAGAATGACTTGAAGATTGCTGAGGCAGGTGGTTTGTGACATTGGGATACTCTTCAGCATGGTCTTTGAAAAGCAATAGAGAGTGCAGGACATTCTTGAAGACGTGAGAAAGACAAATGTCATGTACATCTTCAGAAAGTGCAAGAAAAAGGATCTGGGAGACTACAGGCCAGTCAGTTTCAGTTCAGTCTGTGGAGAAGTTGTAGAGCAAATCCTCCTTGAGACCATTTCCAGGCACATGGAGAAAAATAATGTCATTTACATTTACATGATTTACATGATATAGGTAAATCATGCCTAACTGAATCTGATTATAACAGAATGGTTAGATGTGTTGTTGAAGGGAAAGCAGTGGGTGTCTATGAATGCTGAAAAAAGTGGAAGGGATCTCTGGAGGTACTGGCACGTAGACAGGAGACTTATAAAAAGGCAAAAGGCAATATATTACATAATTTTTCTGAAACACTGTTTTTTTTATTTTTTAAATACATGAAATAATTTGACAGATTTCATCTATGAGAAAGCATGAAGTGTTTTAGTTTGCTAAATTTATTATTTAGTGATAAGTAAGTGCTTATGTTTCAGTTTCTTAATTTTCTTACCAGCTGATTGCCAAAGCATCTTAGCAGACAGCAGCAGTTTTCACTGGAGGTATTCTGTTCTAAGGATCTTGAAGTTTCTCTATAGACACATTCTTTTTTCCAAAATAAAACATTTCACATTTAACAAAAGCTGTGGTTTTACGTTAGAGGAGATTATTTCCACCTGGCCTCTGTCACCATGCTGCTCTGCCATGAAGCTGGTACTGAGAAAGCAAGTTGGCATGGAAGGCTAACGGGAAGAACAGCAGAGCCACACATCAAAAGAACAGCTGGGATTTATAACCGTTGGATTCATTTTTGCAGAGGTGCTACAGGAAGTGTTCGTGCTGGCAGGCTAGATGTGTGGAGCCAAGAAAAAGAATGGAATGATACTCTGCCCTTTCCTGGGATCAGACAACAGCGTAAGTTGTAGCCTTCATATTTGTGTCCAAACACGCACAATAAAGCTTCTACTTACCACAACCAGAGAAAAAGTAAAACCAAATACTGGATGAGGGATTTATCTTTTTATTTTTTTGCTTCCTCTCATTGCCTCAAAGTAGGCAATAAATATTAAAAAGACAAAACAAAAACAAGCAAACAAAAAAAAAAAAACCAAAAAACCAAACACATTTTAAACATGCACAAATAGTACATATTATTCAAAAGACTACCAAGGACTGCCACAAACTTTTAATGTAATGTTTTTTTTCATATCTAACACTGGTCTTGTGTATGCTGTTACAAAGATGTAGCTGTTGAATGCTACATGAGTTTAATTCTTCAGTGTCAGCAAAGCTTTCCTATACATCTTTTTCTGCTGACATGAGGGTGGTGCTGCTGTCTGGTGATGGGGAGACTCTTACTGCTTTCTGTACAAAGCAATGGTAACTAGATCCTTCTGAGGCCATTTTCTCTTGCTAAACCTGTGCTGGTCCATTGCCAGATAGCTGAAGTGGCAGGATGCCTGATTCATCTGGGAGTGGCAGCCTTTGCTGTTCAGACTGCATCTCTTAGTTGTATGCACAGAACCAATCCTTATCACTCAATATGATATACATGACCAGTTAGAAGAAAAAATATTAAAATAAATATGAGTAATGAGCACTTGCTTTGAAATATGCTACTAGAGGTTGGAAAAGCTACACTATCCCAAAGAAAATAGTGTTGGATCTAAGAAAATAACCAGTTTTGATGTACAAGAAATCAGAGCAGAACAAATAATAAAAAAGAAGACATATTTATGAGGGATATCAGAGATATATTTATGAGTGGTGTCAGTGAACAGCATAAAAGCCAGCAAATAAAGAAAATTACTGAAAAAATATTATGGAATGGATGAGTAACCATCTGGGTTAAAGATAAAGTATTTTTTGAGTAGATCCAAACAAAACCAATACTAACAATAATAAAGGCAGGATGATCCTAATAGAATTGCAATGACTGCCATAGAGAAGGCAAAAGCATTCCATAAGTTCTTCAGTTCTTTACTATGGACTGGGGAGAAACATAAATTATGTCTTCCTGTTGGATGATGCTGATATTCTCCAGTGGTACTAAGCATAGCTAGCAGGTGGAAGACATCACATGATTTCAAGTTAGCAGTTCCGATAATATTGCAACCAAATCCTTGTCGAGATTAATGTTGAGATTAAGGTAAAGAACCTCTTGTTGCTTTTCAAGAACCCTTGGAATTTCCAGAGGATTGCAGAGAAGATAACACTCTGCCATTATTTTAAAAGAGAAAATGGATAAAAGCCCAGACCTCAATAAAGCAGGTCTGGCAGTCAGAGGACAGTATTAGGACAAATAATGGAGCAGTCTAGATACACAGATTAAAAATATTAAGATATTTTAATATAATTAATTTCAGTCAATAAAACTGAGATAAATGTATCTTGGCAAAGGTACTGAATACTTTGAATGAAGATCCAAGTTTGTTTGCAGAACTGAGAAACTTCTGGTAGAGGTTTGATTTGTTACTGTGTGAGATTTTCACTAATATACCACAGAAAAACAGGTCAGTGCAGCACACATTTCACTGATGCAAAACTGTTTATCTCCAAACATAATTGTAAATATGAGTGTATCTGTGTCTTGTTTGGTTAACTGTGTATTCCAAGAGGTCCTAGGGGGACAATTTTTGCTCTATGTAATTGAGCATTTTTATCAATAACTGGGCAAAAGGGCATCACATTTTGTCTGGAAAAATTTAGTTATGACACAGGACAACAGGCGTGAAAAATTAATTAAAGATGGATCAGGAACAAAGAGTATCCAGGGACACTGTGTAAGCAAGAATAGAAAAAAAAAAAAAAAAAAAAAAAAAAGAGACAATTCTGTACAGCCAAATAGAGGGTCAATCATTTAGGAACAGAAAAGTAAGCCATAAAAAGAAGAGAGAGGAATTTCCTGTGAAATAGAGATTCTGAAGAGGACATGTTATTTAGACCACATGGAAAAAAAATAGCTATTACTATCCTTAGGTATATCCACCAGACAGACGTGGAAGGTTACAGGGTTGCCACACTTGGCAGAGAAGCAATTGCTACTGGAATAGAGTGTCCAGTTCTAGTGCTCAGAATTCATGATGGATGTGAATAATTTGGAGAAGGGTCAACAAAAAGCCATGGGAATATTAAGGACCTGGAAAATCTCCAGCAGTGCAATCTACTCAGTTTATCAACGTGATGACTTAAGGATAACTGGTCACGGTACACAAAGCAGGACAAATAGCAAAGAGCTGCTCAGTCCAGCAGTCAGAGGTCTGACAAGCTCCTCTGTCAAAAAGGTGAAGTTAAAACTTAAACAGAAAATAAGGCACTTTTTTTCCTTAGCAGTCCATTAAATTAATGACTATATTCACTCACTGAAGAAATGTGGTATCATTGGCAGTTTTTAAATCTAGATTAGGCGTGTCTCAAAAGGCAAGTTTACTTATCCTGAAGCAGAAATAACCCTGTGAGACTCCGTGGGCTCTGTCATTGATGGGTTCAGACTGGGTATTTGAGCCCTGCTGCTCTTTGTCTATGGCTGTATGGATATGTGCTCTGAGGGAGCTGTTTATCTGCATGCCATGACATGGGGATGATGCTACCTTAGATCTGATAAGCAGTACAGCAGTGCTGTTCAGGTGAGGAGCTCTGGCTAATTAACCATGTCATGCACAAGGGCCAGTCAATCATCTGTGATAATGTGACTCTGCTGCTTCCCTTTGTGGAGCTGGCCCTACACAGTCCAGGGTTGTGCAGCTGTTTGATGTATGTATACTTCAATATATATGCTAAGCAAGTTTGTTTTCATGTACTAAAAAAAAGGTCACAATAAAATGCTTCTCCCTTTAGTGAAGGCAGAGTCATTACTGTAACTTGCATTGTGGTATTTGAAACTCCTTTATGCATCCAGATATAGCTAAGACATGACAGGGTGTCTGGTTCTCTCTGCATATTAGCCACATTATGACACATTATTCCTGGTTTTCTTTGCTGTTTTTTGGCTCTGATGTTCCTACTTGCATCATTTAATGAGAAACATTGAACAGAGGATTTATTGTGACATTATTCATACTAAGAAAAGGAAATAGATGATGAGGAAATGAATAACTCTTCTGTGAAAAACTGAAATGACAAAAATCTAATGGAGACATTTTCACAGTTGTTTGTAACTGTTTACCTTATCAGTCAGTAGGTGAGTCATTGCACCAGAACCTCTCTTACTCTTTATTTACTCCAGATAAATATTTGCAACATGAAAGTAGCTGTTTGTATTACTGGGTCTCATCCTTGGAATTTTCCAGAGATGTTCTCTGATTCCATGATACCTGTGTGGGCTAGGGGTCTTCTGCTTTAACAAGAGTTTCCTACATGCTATAGTCACTTGGAACTTTACAACATCTTTATAAAGACAGTTTCCTTAAAAAACGCTAATGCACAAATGATGAAAACTCAAAATTACAATTACAACCTTCTCACTAAATGCAAGCACAGAAACACTTTAATAATTTGAACAATAAAGAGGAATTACACAAAAAATAGGTGAGAAGGCTGAAGATAGTTGTAAAAGTACTGAACACATATGCCAGTTAAATCATGTTAGACTAAGGGAGTAATCTGTGTTTAAATTTTAGATGCCTCCTGAATTTTTCTTCCTGAAGTAAATACTTCTGTCTCCTGTCTACAGCAGTTTGTAAATAAGCCCCTAAATGTTCTTTGCCTGCTGGGATTTGGTTTGGTCCTTAGGGCAATTTCAGTGGCTTCAAAGTCGATTAGTTTTGCAAGAAACAAAATCTATCTCCATTTGAAGTGTCCTGCAGTGTCTGATGGAGATATTAGTGTGTGAACCTATGGAGTGCATGTCATGCTCAGTGCATATCTGACAGACAAGTGACAATACAAGGCTGCTGAGAAATCCTGAGTCATCCCAGAGTGGGTTTTGTGATCTGTTAAGGGTCATGTGCCATGACTGTGCTTTTTAAAACCTGAAGACCATGAAGTACAGAATATAATCTAGAGAGCACCAAGCCACATCAGAAAGTGTTCCCTCTGCCTCTTTTCCTGTTCAAGAAGGTATTTCTGTTATAGTGTCATGAACTGAGTGAGCTGATCATGTGGTAGACCTGAAAATAGATTTTTGAGTTCCCTTCCCTTCCCTTCCTACAGCTCCTTTGAATAGTTCAGCACTGAGAATCCTGTCCCCTTGCACACAAACAAGAAGACATTTCTTCAGGTCCAGAACTTTTGGCTGAGCTCTCTAGCTGTGCTCAAAGTAGTAGCCACGACAGAGACATCAATTTCACTTGACTTCTACTACAGAAAAAGGGATATCCCAGAAAATAGCTCTTTAAAAGAGGTGTCTTGCTGGGATAGTCACGGTGGCCATAGCATTGTTTCCAGTCCTTCCTTACTGTGTCTCACAATCTGTGTTGTCCAAACTCAGATTGGGAAGGTAGTTTCAGCAGAAGACACCACAGAATCACTTGGATACAGCATGAACAGGAACAGAAAGAAGGGTCTGCTCAAGAGATCTGTATATTCAATGGTGGTTCAAGCAATGATATGTTTGATTTACGTGAGACAGAAATAAGGACTAGCTTAGAGGCTGGACTTCAACTTTCCTTGACCTTGTCTCATGCAATGTCCTCATGAACACCCCGAACAAGATTTATCTAAAAGGTAATCACTCTAAAGTTGTTCTGAACTCATAATGTTCTAAAAACATCCTCAAGCAGGAGTTATCTCAAGCAAGTGGATTATTTAAAGCAAGACTTTGCAAGAATCATTTGTGCATGTGATTCTATTCAGCACTTTTTCAGGTTTGGGCTGTTTATACACAGTGTACACTTAAGAAATTAAGTATGAAATAGACTCTGGAAGCAGTCTGGGAAATGGTATTAGAATTCAAAACTGACTTGATGAATTGGAGACCACTAAGGCACTCTGCAGGCATCAGTGTGAAACTTTGTAAAGGCGAGTAGTATACATTGCTACAAGAAGCAAATATAAGACCAGTGTATTAAGAAAATTTGAAGTTTTTTATCATTGTAAAAAGAGAAAAATCTCATTCTGGAACATGCTAAAAGGAGAATCATATGTTGATAAATATTTTTGATATAACTTCGATTTTAATATCTTTTAAATATTGTGCAGTAGTTTGTCAGTGTCTATCATGTGCCTGTTACAGCAAAATGTCACCATTTGAAGTGCTTACACTGTAGTTGCAGCTGCAAATCTATAATCCTGTCTTACACAGAAGTCTAGTTGAGGGTTTTTTTAATGTGGTGTATATTTTCAGGAGTAATGTAAAAATATATTGACATAAATGAGGTGAAGAGATGACAATCCTTGTCAAGTAAGGAGCCTTGAAGAGAAAATTCCAAATCGAAGCAGACAGTGTGTTCCCTCCTCCTGTTTAATTGCTATTAAGGAATGCATCTGCTTCTCTTCATTAACTGTACTTGACATCTGTATATATGTGATATGTGTTTCACAACTTCCTTCCTGCTTTTCAAGAAGTGCAACAAAATCAAAGGTTTCTGAACAACAGAATTACTGCTTCAACGTCACTTGAAATGTATACAATTGTTTATGGGACAATGGAGGAGAGTGTATACACTATCACTAGTGTCACCTTACAAATAACATATGCCTTTGCTTCTCATCCTCCAAAAGATGCAGTAGGTTCATCTCATTTAATCAAGTTATTAAAAAAAACTATTCAGAAAAAGAAATTCTTGGGAGATTAGCGTTTTGTATTTCCTATACAATGAAATAATAAGGCAGTGAGAGGCACCATCATAACTTAACCCCTGTTGAAGGATATAAAAGGATAGACAAACCCCAGATAGTCCACAGAAAGAAGATACACAGGCTTTGAATATCTAAATTTAAAAGTAAACATATCTGCCTAGTATTGTTAGCAATATACCTGATATGCATTTGCCCACACTGAACTAAACTAAACTAAACTAAACTAAACTAAACTAAACTAAACTAAAAAATATTCAACACATCTTTGTCTTCCAAATGTCCATGAATTTCAGCTGTCCAGTTCTCTCAAAAATGAAGCCAGTTTTGGTGTGCTATAAGAGAATCTTTCCAAAATATCCACTGAAGACTGCAGGTATTTATGCACATCAGCTATATCCTCCTGAGCCCTCTTTTCTCCAGGGTAGGGAGTTCCATTTCTCTCAACCTCTCCTTGTCTGTCAAATCCTCCAAAAGTGCTTTTAAGTAATTAGACACCTGAAAGCAAATATTGCCAGTTCTTTGTTGATTGTTTCAAACAAATGCAATCAAATATATTGGAGAGGTCCTGGAGAGGGACTATTTACAAGGGCGCATAGTGATAGAAGCAGGGGGGACAGATTTAAACTGAAACTACAAGTTTAGATTGGATATTAGCAAGAAATTCCTTTACTGTGAGGCTAGTGAGGCACTGGAACAGTTTGCTGAGAGAAACTGTGGCTGTTCCATCCCTCAGAGTTCTGGGCCAGGTTGGATGGGGCTTTGAGCAACCAGGTCTAGTAGCTGCTGTTCCTGCCTAGTACTGTGTCCTTCCAACCCAAACCAGTCTATGAAATTTCTGAATTTCTGAAACAAGAACCTTTTTTTTTTTTTTTTTAATACAGGCAATAAATGATGATGGACTCATTATACTTGTACAGTCTAATGGTTCAAAGGCTTAGTCTTGCCTTTTTAATTTGTTAACCCTTGCTTAGGATCCACCTGCACGACAGCAGACTAACACCAGCTCAGTCAACCTAAGATCTGAGTTGAATAGAAGTTAGTCTGGCTTGCTTTAGAAACACTACAACTATTTCAAGTCTGAGCTTGGAGAACACTGATCTCTGCAGCTCATGGCTTTCTACACTTTCTACACTGTCAGCCTTGCAGACATCCTTAATGCCTTTTCAAATATTTGAGCACTATTTAAGGAATTCCAGAGCATAATAAATCTCTCCAACTATACAAATAAATGATACAAAATGTTTTAAAAGCCTTTTAAGACATGTTTATAAAACTTAATAAAGTCAGTAAAAAAGGGGTGATTTAGATCCACTTAACCTTGAGTTGACATATGCTTAAAAAAAGTCAGAGATACTGATTTTACATTTAAATTTCACTTTTCATTCTGAAACACTCCCAAATACTCTTGAAATTGTCAACAGATTTGGGAGGCTCCCACTTTCTAGCATGGAAATGTGGTCACCTCCAGCAGACGGCAGAGCAGATGCCTCCATGCAGGGTGTGAAACTGAAGAGTGGAGCAGGATGCTCTGCTAACCCATGCTGCAATTGGCAGGAAATGAGAGGAACAGAGGAAACAGACTGTAATTATTTAATTTGGAATTTGGCCAAGACACCATGGCTGGCATTCCTGCTCGGTTGTAAGAGTGCCATAAAATATCATTCTACTGCAGGTTTTGCAACTCATTGGGAAGTCTGGAGTAAGGATGCTCAAACCTTGAAGAGTTGGAAAATTTGGTTACTTCTAGCTGTAAGGTCTAAACACTTCAGTTCAGGCAAAAGCATGGTAGAAGCCTCAACAAATCACACATACCATAGTTCTGGTATTTTTACCCCCAGCTATACCTTCTCTAGTTTTTCCAACATCTGTTTTATTGTGACCATTATCTTGACTTATGTAATTGATGTATATTTGTGTAGGTATTTACACACACACAGAAGTAAAAATGCATATATGGGTGGATATGTTAATAGAGTAATTTAAAGGCATTTGACTTGCACATTTATTTTTTCAGTCAACTAAAAATAATTTGTTGAATTCTTGCATCAACTGAGTGCATATGTATACAAATATTAAATGGCCTCACCTATTTGTGACATATTGTTTTTCCTCTGAAGACATTTATAAGTGATATGTTTCAACTTCAGTATGAACACTGTTATGAAGATCAAATGCTTCCAAGATACTAAATAATGAGTTGAAAATGTCAAGAAACTTGCACTGTTCTTTGTCTATTTGTTCTTTAACATGAAATTTGGGCAAACAAACTCAACAAGAGAATTTTAGTAGTTAGTTTGACAGGAAGTTTTTTCATAACTTATGTGGAGGTGCTCAGTGCAGAGTATTAATGTCATGGGTCATTTCACAATCTGTTTCCATCTCCTATAAAAATATAAGTTCTGAATTTTTTTGAAAATTATACTTTCTGTTGTCATTTAATGGCTAAAAAAGTTACAAAATTTGATGATATGAATTATTTAAATGATAAATTATTAAAAAGACAAAATTATAAAAATATTCTTAACCAATTCTCCTTTGAATTTATGAATACCACTTAATAAATGTTTATACATAATTTCATTACATTTCATAGTTTAGCCAATCACTGTGAGTAGTGCATGATTTATCAGCATTTCAAACTTTTATTAATATAAACTGATATCCACATCAGAAAACAATAAAAATATTTCCATCAGTGCTCAGCAGTCTTTATTATTCATGCTGATGAACACAAAGTTTAAAAATGCAATAGACAAGTCCAGTGGTTAGGCAGATATTCATAGTTTGCATGAGTGACATACATAGCTTACATTACTCATATTATGGCATGAACAAATGTAAGATTGTCTCCAAATATATTAAAACACCCTTAAAATTCAAAATATGAGATAAAATGATAAAACACATTGCAAGTAGTGTCTTTGTGTTTTTTTTTTTAAAGACAGAGGGCCATATTTTGTTCAGTGATATGGTTTTTAATAAATTTTTATTTCATTGAAAGCTTTTTCAGGTAAGACTAATGAAAAGCACTCTGTATGACACACAATTTATATTACATAATATGAAATATATTTTATTTATGTACAGGTATAAACATATAAATACATACGTATTCTTATCTATGTACTCATATAAAATACAGACCAAAAGTGTATGCACCTGGTCACTGCATGTGTTGAGTATTTGACTGCAGCAGATATAAACCTTTCATGCTGTATCTATGCTAGTTCCTCAAGACCAGTGGGGCCAAATCTGTAGGATGTGCTACCTGCTGTAGGTGCTTTCCTGGAAGAAGCTTCCTGCATCTTTGGCAAGATCCACTCTGGTCCTATGAACACCTGTTAGCAATTATGATGCTTGTTACAGTTTAATTAAGAAAAAAAATTTCCAGTTTGCTTGAATTGCTTTGCCATTTCACTTGCAGCTCCAACTAAAACTTATCAAATCCACCAGTTTTGCTTTTGCTAACTTGGCATATTTCTCTCCTGCTCCTGCAAAGGCTGCAGGTGTTGAACCCATTTATGTGGCGAAGATGTGAGCTTTCTGGGGATTTGTGATTATTCTTTTCCCTGATAGCTTCAAATGAGAGCCACTGCATGACTCTCTTTGTTTCACCATTGATGTGTTTCTTCAGGGTAATCCGGTGTATGAGTTACTCACACAAACTTTGGGAAATGAAGATCATGAAAAGGTAAAAGGGCAACAAATGCTTCCCCTCATCCCACTCATCAAACAGGCAAAAAAAGTAGAAGCAACTTCTGGAGGATGTGATTTCTGAAGAAGGTCTGGTTACCTTAATTCCTCATTAGTGGTCCTTTCAGGTTTTACTGGGTTTCAGGATTGGATTCCCACTTTTTTCCAAAGCACTCCTCTAGGGTGGCTATACAAGATGCAAATTTTTATAGCAACAGTGAAGTTGAAGATATCTACTAATGGGTATTATATAGCTATTGATGTGTCTGGCTACTTGCCACATTGTACTTTAAAATTCCCAGATACTACTTCCCACAACCAGGACATCCTTGGATTGTCACAATGATTTCATGAAGGTTTAGGATACTGATTACTAAGGTATAACTGTAATTTCTGAAGGTTTTGCTTTCATTATGGTAGATTTTTCTTATGAATAGTAAGAAAAGGGGAGGGGCTCATGGTGCCTTTTCAGTGCCTGCACAGCTAAATGACAGCATGTAGGAGGGCTGACAAGACCAAAGAGATGTCATGGTTTCATTTATTGACAGCACTTTTAAGTCCTTTTGTCTGCCTTGGTCTTCTGAAGTGTTCAGCAACTTGGCTTAGAAACTGGAAACCAAGAGCACATCATGTACACGGAGAACTCTGTTGCCTTCTTCAGCAGAGTACAAGAACGTGGTGGTTCCAAGGTACGTGGAGTACAAAGCAGCAGGCTACAGGACAGTGCAATAAAATGTGAATCACTCTGTGGACAGACCTAGTCACAGGTTACCAGCTGGGCCACCCTGCTCCACCAACACCAGAGTGCCAAATCTGCCCTGCTCAAGAGTGGTGAGAATAAGACAGTGTTTGAAGAATGTAAGATACCTGTACATGCAGATTGCTGGGAAGGTTCTACCGTGTTTAGAAAACTGACAGCAAGCTGCAGTTATGGCCTAACTGTAGAAGGCTGTAGGATCTTTAAAAAAAAGTGGGAAAAAAAAAAAAAAAGTGCTTCCTCATAATGAGTGGTTGGTGAAGACCTTGGACCACAGCACATGGTAAAGGGAAAGGAAGTGAAGAGGCCATTGGAGATACTAAGTAGAACATTTACTTACAAGGGATCTCATCTCCACAGGTGCTTCTGCTCCAGGCACAGGGAACTTGAAAGAATGTGCTAAAGGTCCTGGGACCATGAAAAAAGACAAATCTATGTGGATGCAACAGGCCACCAAGTAAACAGAAGAATAAAATAAGTAAATAAAGGGTAAACAGAATTAACTATTTGCAACAAAAGAGCAGTAGCACCAAACACATTTTGGGATGTACAGATACCACAAGCAAATAAAGTTATATATTTGACCAGTTACAGCATATTTAGTCCAATAGTTTCCCACTTCTTCAAGAAATGTTAATTAAAATATACACAAAATTTTACACTGTCAGCATACAAAGGGATGATGGTTTTCATGTGGCATATTCCAGCACTGAGTGCATAAACTTCTAAATTAACCAACTAAAAGCTTCTTGCCTGTTATTTGTGATGTCTCAAACACAAGAGAATTTGTGACTATATAAGGGTGTGTAGAGAACAGATTGCGACCGACATTCTGAGCAAAAACAAGCAGAGCAAAGATAGGCATGATTGTTCCAATAAACATCAGACAGTTTTGCAACGCATGTGCAAGTCTGAACACTCTCCAATTTTCAAACAGCTTTATAAAGCCATCCCACCCAAAAGCTTTGATATTTAGATTAGGATTGCTTACTTCTTTTTACAACACTGTCACTGTTTAACAATTAAATGAGACCCCCCTAGGAGAAAAAAGGTCAGACGCCTTTTTGTAAAGAACCAAAATTTACAAGTATTTTATTGGTAATTTATAATGTTTACACTGCTTGATCTACAGAAGTTGCTATTTTAAGTGATCACAGAAAATGAAATACAAAATTATTTTACACACCTATACAGAACAATTTTTTTAAATCCTTTGAACATTATTTCAGTACATACAACGTTTTCTTGCTAAGCCAGCTGTGTCTTGATTAAGAGCTGTTTGGGACAGTGAAATGTCACAGCTCACAGCAGATGCTCCACAACCATCAACTTCTGCATTTGATTCTCTGAGGTGCAGTACCAGCGTTTCAGTTCAGTTTAGGCAGAATTCAGAGCAGGTGGGGAACTAAAATCTAACTGCTATCTGAAGGCCAAAACACAGAGTTGTGATGTAGTTTCTTACAAGTTGTTTTTTCTGCCTTGAGCCATTCTGTGTGAACTCTTCAGACCACTGGGACAGATAATTCTTGCTCTGTGACACCGCTCTGGGCAAGCACATCAAACTCCTATAAAGACACCTGTGTCTCTGCAATTGTTCTGCTACCTGTGACCCCATCTGAGGATTAGAGAGCATTGGACTGGATGTCTTACCCCACAAGCTGATTTCACCCTCTTTTTCTATGTTTTCTAATCTACTCCTTAAAAAAACATAGCATTTAGCTTTTTCTCTTTTTTCATTTGAAGTAGCAAATATCAGATAGGTTCTTTAAAGAGCTATGTTGGGCCCTAATTCTGCTCAAACTGAATTGAATGGTTAAATGTTTATTGATTTCAGTGAATGGGTGAACAAACCTGTACTGAGGATTTCAGAAAACACCTGTGTGGAGTATTAAGAGATTTAATCTCAGAACTGTATAAGAACAGATGTTTTGAAAATGTTTATTACAGGAAATGAAAGCTTCAATAAAAATACTGTTTTGAATAATACTGAAAAAATTATAAAGAGTGCACTAATATTTATATATGAACCCAAAAAAGGGACAGTATATATGGTCTTTATTTGCAAAATCTAAATATCTGACTTAGCAGGACTTAACAAATAATTAGTCCAGGAAAAAATGAATAGCATGTTACACAGTTGCCAATAAAACAGCTATATTTTAAATAAAAATAGCAATAATATACATGTACAATATTGTAATGATATAACTTGATGAAAATAACACTGACCAGTATCAAATCTAAGATTTCACTTATTATCCATCCTTAACAGATGAAACGCATTTCACAGAAATAGATGCAGGTAGGGTGACGTGAAGTGATATTCATGGCTTACTGTGAGAAAATTACCATGAAAATTAAGGTAAAAATGTAAAGAAGGAAACCTAAAATAGATTTATACGTATAAAAGTTCAGCCTTATAGCAGCTGAGTGGATGTGCTGTAGCAAGATGGTAACAGCAACCTTATGGTACACACCACACACACTTGCACACACACTCACACACAAACACACACGTGCCCATGCCCAATGCATGTGCAGGGGTCCTCCTCAGCTTGATTATACAAGCACCCACTTACCAGCTTTTGCTGGGGGCAACACCAGGAATGGGGCTCACCACCCCGTTTTTAGCTGTCTGCAAGGCAGCTGTAGCTACCTAAAGTCAGAAAGCCATCTAAGGTAACATCAGCTGAACATTTTAATGGAAGCTGTTTTCATCCTGAGCACCTTTAAGGCACTTTAATAAAAAATATGAAGTTAATCAAGACTGGAAAAAAAGATAAAAATCCTTACATGTGAGATCTGGAAATTTACAATAAAAAAATTCCTGAGTTTTGATAAATAATTTTATTATAATAAAATACCAAGCCTATTGAAAACATGTCTTTTATAAAAGCATGTTATATGACAATTTTTCTTGATAAACTCACGCCTTAGTGCACGAAATATGTTAATAAGTCTTTGGGGACATCTGCAACAAATTAATAGGAAATGCAAAGTCAAAGAATGACCTGTCATGTACATACAAAACATGCATTGCTCCTGGCAACACACATCATGTTTACTACAGGCATCTTTTTCTGTTCTTGCAGGGTCCTGCCCATATCTTAATACTTTACAATTAATTACATTTCACTACTATTTACAGAAGCAGAAACTAACCACACATCTTCTTAGGCCCATAAATATGGAACTACAGAAGTAGGATATATTTTAAAACAGTATGAAGATAAGTATGCTACATAGTACTCTTCTCTAGAAGTACAGTTCATTAATTATTTTCTTTATGAAGATTTAAATCGAAATTAAGATAGAAGTTCAAATTCTCTCTTTTTACCTTGGTTATTTTTTTTTCCACCAACTATTTCTAAAAAATGTGCCCCAAGACAGTATTTGGATTGCAAAAACAGTTTTAAGTTGTCATAAAAGTATCTCCAGTAGAGAACCATCAGGCTCTGGAATGCCCATTTTTTACACAGGATACCATTCATTTGTTTTCAAATAAAAATAGCTGAAATAATACCTGTTGTCTGTATGTTTCTACCAGTGTTAATTTTTTGCTTCTGGTGTGTTTTTCTCTCCTTTGCTTTCAGTAGACGCAAAAACTCATACCCAAAGTGCTGGCAAATGCACTGAGACACACAGTGGCTACAGAAGGGAATTTATAGAGCCCTTGGGAGGTTCCTTTTGACAATAATAGGTAAAAATAATCATCAAAGTAAAATGCACTTTTGGCTTTACTGCAACCTTTAATATTTTCAGTAGCTACCTCTATAATATACCTGATAAAAATTCTACTTTTTTAACATTTAGCTTCTATTACAAAGTATTTCATGTTTTGTTTTAAAAAACTCACAATAGTGATGGTGGTTAATTTGCTTTATAGAAGACAATACATTGAGTTATATATAATAATGGCTTTGATCCAATTAACTTGATATTATGCTGCTTAATAATTACTGTGACTTCAGTTCCTACAGTGTTACAGAGAATACAAAGTTAATGTACAGGAAGTGGGGATCATTTGGAAGTGCTGATTCAGAAGTATTCAAGTGCTAACAATGACTTGTTCTTTCTATGCTTCTCTTCGTGCTCCATAAATGATGATTTCACAAACGTCCGTGCTTTTCAATGTGACACAGTTTTAGGGCAATTTTTTTTAATGTCCTTTTTTTTGTGCAAATTCAAAACTAGATTTTTCTGGATGTTGCCATCTTGTTAAAAGTAATTGCCACTTTTACTTAAAAAGGCACTAGCATTAATGTAAGAGAATATACCTTTTCTGCTTGTTTTATGAAGAGCTGTACTTGTTACTGGAGCGGAAATTATCATATCCGTGATCATTAGCTTTGAACTTTAAACAGGACTGCCTTTCCTCCAGGGACAACAGATCTTTGGATTGGCACCAGCAACACAAGCATGACTGTTAAAATAAAAGAAATAAACGTTTTACATCACTCTGGTTTTGCACACGTGGCAAAATGCACTGAAAAGCTGCCCTTTCTCAGGGGTAGAGTAGGAAATGGCAAATGTGCAAGCTGCTGCTCTGGGATTAGAGCACAAAGCACAGAAATGGGGTTCAGCTCTGAGCTGCTCAAATGGCTTCATCAGCAACCTTACTGCTGGAGTACAGGAAGAGTTATACTGAGTAGTTATATACAGTAACAGACACATACACACACACACACCCCTTCAAATCTGGTCTGCAATTCTAAATGCATCTGAAAATAAAATTATGACTCCTTGTCCTTTCTCTGATAATCTTTCTTGGGGAAAAAAAAAAAAAAGTATTCTTATCTATGCTTTCTGAGCAAGGTGCTGCTATTTAGCTCATTGTTCTGAGGTGGAAAAAAAAGAAGTTAGAAGAAGGGTGAAAACCTACATACAATTCATACATCTACTAGATGTACTGCAGACCTTTTTCTCATGGTCCTGTCTGGCCTTTGGGTGCTGGAAGTGCCTTCCTCACACCCACTTACTTCCATGCTCAGGATGCCGGAGATCTTTTACGTGCTTTCAGCTCCAGTGACTCTTGCAGGGAGCCAGCAGCATAGACAGGGAAGACAAGACCAACACTAAAACCTCTGCAACCTGTGCTGTCACAATTATGTGGGAAATACATTAACATTACCAGATGTAGAGCTGACTGGCTACTGACTGAAAGATGTTTCCATCTTGCTAGAAAGGAATTCAAACAGCCAGGCAATAACCCTAGCGGTGGCCAGTGGTTAAATGCTTGGGGAGAAAAGAAAAATCTAACAACTTGCCATAGGCAATGTAAGGACTCCAATACAGTGTATAAAGATAGTAAGGGTTCACAAAAAAAGCCCAACTCTTCATATCTTCCAAGCAGACATGAAGGTTGAAGGACTGATGGGCTGCCAGCCACATGCAATCCAGAGCCTAAAATCCTGTGTGGAGAATTAGTGTCCAGCTCTATTCTCTCAGACCAAGCCAGGACTACAAACAGGTCTGTCTCATAAAATGCTGGCACTGCAAAGGGACAAGTACAGATTTGCACCCTCTGCCTCATATGGCTGATTGAAGTGCTCAGTCAGGATGAGGGAGCCCAGGGTCAGCACCCTCCCTGTCAGGATGCAGAGGATATGGCTACGTGAATCTCTGCAGCACGGACTGAGTCTGCTTCGTCAGTGCTCTGGAAGTAGCTGGATGCCAGCTTCAGTCAGGAAGTGATGTAGCACTGATTAGCATGGTCTCCAGAGGGTTCATTGTACACTCTGCTCTTTTGCTTTCTCTTTTTGTTACCACCAAACCTTAGTTTCTTCCTACGGAGCTTCAGCAGGAGAGGGAGAGAACATTTACCATAACCCAATTAAAATTTAAAGCAAAATTTAATGACTGTTTAAAACACTTTGTGCATGTTAAGGAATGAATTTTACTACTGACATCAACTTTTAACCAGAGGAGCAACTCCCAGCAGCCACTTACCTTAAAGCAGTTTTGGAATCTTTTGCTCACCAAATACAGAGCTATTGGATTGATGCAGGAGTTCAGTGAAGCCATATTAATACCGATATAGTCCATCACAAGAAAAAAGCTGTGTGGAAATTAAAGTGAGACACGTCTCATTTGCTTTGAAAAGGCTTAATAGAGGTTTACAACTATGGAAATTGGACTTGGTTTCACAAATCAAGACTAGCTATTAAATGTAATTTTAATGGGGCTTAAATCAACAGGATTAACTCATGCAGGTAACAGTTATACTCAACAATAAAGTCTGAATGGTCTGAAAACCATTCTCACGAAAGTAGTTTTAGGAGATCCAACCATCTTAACTTTTGGAAGATGTTCACAAGGTCTTTTTGCACAAATTGAATCCTAGCTGCTCTGTTGAAAGGAAAACGGGGACAGAAATCCCCTTCTATTCTCATAGCACCACATGACAGAAGAACAGTCCCAAAAAGGTCAGGAGAAAGATGGGGAAAAGCAAGGGAATTCCTCACAATTTTCTTTCTCTGCTTGTGGAGAGATGAAGAAGCAGGGACAACTCTAGACATACAAAGTAAGCTTGTTCAATAGGAAATCCAAACATTCTTATGGAGAATGCCCACAATATACAGACATTTATTTTTGCATTCTCACCTTAGCAGTTCACATCTGTTGGGGTCCTTCTGATCATAAATAGTGAGTTTCAAGATTCTGCTTAAGTGAAGTGGGAGCCAACACAAGGCAAAAACAAGTACCAGACAGAACACAGTTTTGGCCACCTCACGTCTCTGAGAAATAAAATTGTACAAAACATTGTTACAGTTCCTCTCTCTCCCTCTGGATTGTTGTTGTCTTCTAATATCCAAAAGTTTAACAAATAAGATAAAAAAGCCTATCACAATAGGAGTTAGGAAAACATCAAATAGCTTATTTTTTTGGAATATGTGCTTGATCTTTTCTATTGTTCTAGATGTCTAGCACTGATTCAATATATCTCTTATTTCAAGAAGTATGAGTAATAATAGGAAAAACAGAGATCATGAAAACACTAGTTTAAGCAATAATTTAAATTAAAATTAAGAACATATTTGTCTCCCAGATCACTTTCAAATACCAGCTTGTTTTCTATTGCATTTCCTTATGCTTTGATCTCCCATCTTATTTTAATTGCCGCAAGAGATTCCAATTACAGCTCTAACCAGGTAAGAGGAAAGGAGCACAAATACACATTACAGAACAATCATAGTTTAACTCTAGTGATGTCTGATGTTTGTGTCTGGGGCACTAGTGCCTCAGAATGTCTGCTGGAATATGTTCTCCTAACATATACTGCTAACCTCACTAGGGTTCAGCAAGAATTTTCTTCAAAATAATTAACAGTTTTATAGCACCACCTTCTAGACTAGAGCATGACTTCAGCTGGCATTACAAAATAGCCAACTCTCATTATAGCAAAGAAGAAATAAAACCTATAAAAACTGAAATGTTAAAACCAAACAAGAATGAAACAATTTTTTGATTTTCAGTTAAAATCTTAGGTTCCTGAGGGTTCTGATATATACATATGTATATGAGTTCAGCAGCACCACTGCTGGGAAAGTTCTCTTTGCTTCTAATGCTTCTAAGTCATACAGAATGATGTGGCAGGAAAATCAATAAAGTTATTAGTTAGCCCATCTACAGTTACAGAGTAGCCAGGGATAAATTTTTACCTGTTTTAAGTGGTCATTTAAAGCAATTTGCATCCCGCTTTTCTTTCGTAACATCTCACAAGTCATGAGAGTATAGAAAAATGCTGTGATAGCCAGTGGCAAACAGAAGTAAAAACTGAACAGCCACCAGTCTTTAGCTTGCTTGTAAAACTGTAAAGAAAAAGCAAAGCAAAAACATGGTTAGGAATTAAATGCTGAGCATTTTGCTAAGTGTACTGTAACCAATTGGTCAGCTTGTTCTGAAAAGCATTTCCATCAGGTGTACATTACAGGTGAGAAAACAGGACAAGACAGGACAAGAAGTATGTTCAAAACCCACAAAAAGTCAAAAATTTCTGAATGGTGGTCTTTGAACCAGTATGCTTCAGAAATGTCAGATTTCATTTGAACATTATATTCATGTCACATACACCTGTGCACATTACAATGCACACAACACTGTGAAGATCCAAGGAACTCTCCCAGAGATTTTATCAATGTTAGTGACTTACCATCATAAAGGATGTTTTCTGCGTGGGGTGAAGCAAGCAGATTCTAAGATACCTTCCTCTGTACTCCATTGTAATCATGTCAAATGCAATAGCTTCTGGAACAGCCAGTATCACTGATATGACCCAGATGAGGACAATTTCCACAGCAGTCCACTTCGGCACTCCAATTCCTTTAATGCGACTCCAGGAAGCGACTGCTCGGTACCTGAAGCGACAGCACACATTCAAAATTCAAAACATGAGAAAACTCACCCAGTTTTAAGTGGCTTAAAGTCATCTTATTTGCATTGTATCAGCTGAGTGGAAAGGTGAATTTGAGCCAATACTTGTATAGGAAACAAATTAGAGACTCCAATGACAAATGGGTCTCACCTGTCTATACTGAGGGCGCACAAACTCAGCACCGTGATGCCCACCGACGCCTTTTGAATGAAGGGCACTAATTTGCACATTTCAACACCAAAGGGCCAGTCCTCTGCAAGTAGCTGTGAAAAGAAAACAACAATTATTTTTAAAAAAAGTCATTCCCAGTGCTGAAACATGGAGTTCTGTCTCAACTGTTTTCCTTTTCCACCAGGTCTTGTCCTATGAAGATAGGCTGAATGGGGCTTGTTCAGACTGGAGAAGAGAAGGTGCTGGGGTGACCTTGTAGCAACTTTTCAGTGCCTAAAGGGGGCCTGAAAGAAGGCTAGAGTGGGACTTTTTTACAAGGGCATTTAGTCATAGAACAAAGGGGGACTGGCTTTAAACTGAGATGTTGAGAATGCCTGACCTCTGGAAGTGTTCCAGGCCAGGTTGGAGAGGGCATTGAGCAACCTGGTCCACTGAAAGGTGTCCCTGCCCATGCCATGCCATGGAGGTTGGAACTAGACAACCTCTAACGTTCAAGTTAAACCATTTTAGGATTCTATGCAAAACTTAGTTAAGAAGAACCTTTTCACAAGGGAGCCCTTGAGGTGTGTGTCCTAAAAACTAGACAGTAGCAGTGTAGTCACTCCCTGGTGGGATGAGGGTATCACTTAAGTCTTAGTCCTGCCTCCTTAAGCCCTGCAAACTCCACTCCTTTTGCTTCTAACTTCATCACCCCAGTGTTTATTGGAAAAAAATACAGAGCAGGTGAGGATATTCCTCATCTTTGAATTGTCTTTATCTGCCTTGAGTGTTCACTGCTTTTCTTACACATTGCAAATAATACATTTCTTGATCAGAAATACAGAAAATTACTTGAGGCTGATCAGAACAGGGACAAAGCCATAAGTGCCTATCTGGGCTGGGGTTTATTTGAAGCTTAGTGTCTAGACTCCATCAGCTGAGAAGTCAGGCAACGCAGGAGGGAAATGTACCTCCCCCACTTTTTAGCTGGCCATCTGATGACAAATGAAAGGACACTCACGGAGCACAGACAGAAAGTTTGATCTAAATGTTTTGCAGCAGGTAAAAATGTCAGATGAATCCCTCACTAATGGTCTTTATTGACCAGTTCATTCACCAACATTCTGTATAATTATATCAAAAGGACTATCTGCACATTCAGCATACCTCTAAGTACTAAGAAACAGAGAAAACAGCACAAGGCATTTAGGATGGCTCACTTACACTTTGAATCACACACTTTAATGGAAATCTTGTCACATTCCCAGCTGCACATTTTATCTGATTTAGGGGAAAAGATTTACTGGACACAGAAAGCACCTTACTCATACAGCTGATTCTATGAACAGCCAAACATCTGTAGCCTCAGTTTAGCAACATTTAGCCTTTGAACTCTGCTGTGAGCTTCTTTGATGGTCAAATACACCAGAGCAGCAGCCAAATCTTCCAGTTTTCATTAAAACAACATTCTCCACAACAAGGGTTTTGCCAAGAAATAGACGCAATTGTTATATAGAAGAGTAAACTTTTGGAGTTTCTGTAATTAGTTAGATTATCTAAGCCCATCTCTGTTTTTCATAACTTTCTTCAAATGAGGTCTTTGGAATCTGTTGCAGATACAGGGCTACAAAATGGAAAAGGAGAAGGAAGAATGAGGACTACCCAAAAGAGCCTGGAAAATCTTTCCCTTGGCTTCAAACAAGGGTCTCTTCAAACAACTAATTTAAGAGGGTTCTAAGAACGGAAGAGTATCTCATCATACTGCGTGGATGTTTCTGGGAACCAGAGAGGCTATGAAGTCTCTAAGGAGGGTTCTGGAAAGGCTGAATTGATGGGCCAAGACCAAGTGTATGAGGTTCAACAAGACTTGGGTCACAACATCCCCATGCAGTGCTACAGGCAGGAAGAGTGGTGAGGAAGTGGCTGGAAAGATCTGTCAGAAAAGGACATGGGAGTGCTAGCAACATCTGGCTGAACATAAGCCATCAGTGTTCTCAGGTGGCCAAGAAGGCCAATGGCATCCTGGCCTGTATCAGAAGGACCACATCAGGGCTTGTCTTGATATTTGGCACTGGTGAGGCCAGACCCCAAGTGCTGTGTCCAATTCTGGGCTCCTCACTACAAGAAAGACATTGAGGTTGGGGTGCTGGAGTCTGTTCAGAGAAGGGCAAGAAAGCTGGTGAAGGGTCTGGAGAATAAGTTGCATGAGGAGCAGCTGAGGGAGCTGGGATTAGTCTGGAGAAGAAGAGACCTTGTTTTTCTCTATCACTGCCTGAAAGGAGACTGTAATAAAGTGGGGCTTGGCCTCTTCTCCAAGTAAGAAACCACAGGACAAGAGGAAACAGCCTCAAGTTGCACCAGAGAAGATTTAGATTGGGTATTAGGAAAAACTTCACTGAAAGGGCTGTCAGGCATTTGAACAGGCTGCTCAGGGAAGAGTGAAAAAAAGGATGTACATGTGGCTCTTGGGGACATGGTTTAGGGATGAACAAAGTGGTGGTAAGGCTGATGGTTAGGCTTGATGATCTTAAGAAATCTTTGCCAACCTTAACTATTCCATAATTCTATAATGGAAGGTAGCCACAGAGTTGCCTGCTTACTTTGGTTTGGTTCAGCAAGGTCTTTATGCAAACATACATTCCATCTAAGGGTAAACACAAGGTCCATGAGAGTTTTTTAAAGAGTCCTGATATAAGTTAAATATAATTTTATTTGAGCACGAAGGAAGTTAAGAACATTTCATGACCATGGGCTTTTGGAAATCTCTATGAAGTGCCCACCAGTATTTTCAGATACCAGAATATCTCCAAATACCTGCTTTAGCTCTGTGCCATAATGGAATCTTTTAAAGAACAGCAGCAGACAAAGAGAAACATGGCCCAGCTTTCTATTTCTTCAATGATCTACTTAAGTAAGACTATAAATACAATACCTCTGCAGAAATGAAGTAGAGAAATAAATTCTAAGGATTTATGTTTCTTGAGAATTTTATGGAAAGTAATGAAGCAGAGGAAGTAGGGATTAGGTTGTAATAACCACACAGTATCTTTTGCTTATGTGATGTGGGAAAATAACACAGTCTGTAATTAAAGTATTTTCAGTAAAGCCTCTCCCTGAAACTACTTCTGAATTTCTGTAAGGGGGTGACAGTAACAATTCACTATTAAAACTGTAATGTGAATAATTACATGTATTCTAAATTTACACCCTACAGAATTGAATGATACTTGGACTGATTTATATCAATCAGGTAGTGAACCTCCAGCCTTTCACATCTATTTGCCACACAGATCAAGGACTGGGTAGCAAGTACATTGTATACCTATTTATGGTACCTACTGTACATTGCACATGAGTGTATACTAGGCTAGAGAGAACTCATTAAAAAAGCATTTTGAAGTAAAATATTATTTTCTTTGTAACAGAAATGCAGAAATTTGGTCAAATCTCTTGGCAGGATCTGTTGAAAACTTTTATTTACATCTAGCTGGTGTGTAGACACTCCCTGTCTCTCTTCCCTAAAATCACAGCAGCTCAGCCACATGTTGTAGATTTTGTTGAACTAATACTTATCGCTCAGGTGCAGAGAGTCACACCTGTGCTCCCAACTGACTGGATTTCAGCCAGCTCCAGTTTGGGATTATAGAGGCGTGGCACACAACTGAATGCAGTCTGCTGAGAGAAAGGGTGCATTAGCTTCGGTTTATATTAACATAAAAACATTACTTTCATTCAGCCAGCTTATATCAGGGCAGAATGGACATGCAGCTGTCTGCACTGGATTGCAAAAACATGTGCTTTATGTCTTGCAGCTGATGTATTGTGAAATTTGAGCATTTTAATGCATGAGTCACAAGTTTCTCTATCATGGTATTGCAAGTGGTTAATGATACAAGCTTTACACCAAAAGGCTGAAAACATTAAGAAAGTAAAAGGAAAAAAAAAAAAAGTTTTGATTGCTGAACTATATCTCCTTGATGCTTCTGTTTGTTCTCTGTATTGCTATCCCCTTCAAATATGGCCTTGAAGTACAGAGGAGATCCAATATAAAGAATTTGGGAACATCACCTTTATGGACAATGATAATTCTTTGTAAATACAGAAGTAGCCTATTGCAATTTTGTATGAGTAAAATTATTCTCTTATGTGTCACAATAGGATAGCTGTAAAAAGATTTTCATTTTACAAATGACAAACGACTTGGAGCCATGAGAGGAGATACTGCCAAGTGCCAGCAAAGAGAAAAATAATGTTGTGTTTTCATAATTAAGATGCCAAGAGTAGCCTACCACTGGCTGTATTCTGAGTGACCTTTCCAATGTTTTACAGTCACTTAGTTTACACAGGCAAAGTTTAAATTGCTGAGCAGCAGAGATGTGTTTAAGATGAAATAGATCAAAATGAAAGGGAAAACGTTGCAATGAATGAAGTGAAATCATACTTAAAAGAACCAATACATCTGATGCACACCTAGCCAACGCTTTCTCAGACCAGACAGATCTGAGCCTAAACTGATGTGCAAGATGCAGAGCTATGAAAGAAGCCCCAAGAGACGCTGAGACTCACAGAAACACCTGCAAATCACAGTTCCCACTCTGCTTTCTCTTAGTTGTGCAAGAACTGAGAGATGTTCTCAATCTGCTGCTGGAACAAGCCAGGATGAGAGCACGATGTGCTGCTCTAGGGCTCAACTGCTGTGGTTCCCCAGGAAGAAGGCTGATACCTGGCTCCAACCCACCGCTGTTCACGGGCTGCAGCCGGGCAGGAAAAGCAGCAAAGCGTGCAAATATTCCCACCAGTGTTCCAGTCCCGAGCAGTGAACGCACACGGGAAATGCAGAGCAGGAATTCGCGCTTCCGCCAAGCCGTGCATTCACGGCAAGTGTCGTTCGCAGGACACTGGACTTGATTTTCATCATTATAAACAGCAGGCACAAGAGAAACCAGACATGCAGCTCTACACCTAATTCACACACAACAGTTTTTCAATGTATCTCTGAAATGACTGGTAGATTTGCACCTGATTTTATTTTTCTTTTGACACAAGGACGTCATACAGATATTTTACAGAAACAAGCATTTTTTGAAACAGAAAATTTGTCCAGGAAATTAAGGTTATGGTCAGGGATAAGTCAGACAACATTACAAACTTATTACTATTTAGTAATAATTACATCAAAGTCAGGATCTCCCCTACAGACAAGAAAATATGTTTCCTGCTTTCAAGTGTAGCTTGGAATGCTTTACTGATCTATCCAATAAACTGCATAAAATCTTAATATGAGCCACTCTATTGTTTTATTTTCTTGTATCTTTATTGCAACTCCTGCTAGAAACTTAATAAAAAACATTAACATAAAGTAATTTTATAGAGTCATCTTGAAAATGACAGAAACCTCGTATGTACTGTTGAATTAAAAAATTTCTGCAGTTTCACAACTCCAGTGGAAAGACTGCATCAAAAGTAACCACTTAGAAAGCCATGCTGCTGTCAGATTGGGATGCATTAATACTGCGTAGAAGAAGCCAAAACAGGTCAAACCTTGCTTTGAAATTTGCCACGTGCATCTTTTATACATGTGAATGTATACACAACAAAGGTATATAGAAAAAAACTACTTTCAATTTCCAAATCTATACTACCATCATCTAACTTCAGTTTGGAGATCCACTATGAATCTATGTATGTGCACTTTTAACAGCATTCAGACATTTCCACTTGACTTCAGAATGGATTGTTCCTGTCTAAATACAGAACAAAGTTACCCCTCTCCACCACTGCCTGTAGAGTCCAGACAGGTTCCTCCACTGGAAAACTGAGATCTTTCTTAAGTACCTATAACCTGCACTTGTTCACCATAAAGGGCTCTTAAGCAAAACAAACTTCGAGCTTAATAGGGTCAGAAATCAATAAACTTTGTGTAAGAAATTCTGAGATGAACTTTGCAAGACCTCAAGTAAGTGGTTCAGACCTTGAAAGAAAAGAAATAATGCATTTCTTCCAATAAAATGGCCACTACCTTTAACATGAAAAGAACCAGCAACTAAGGATTCTAATATGGAAGAATAAGAATCCTTTGTAAAGAGAAGAACCTTGATTACAAAGTTAGAAAAAGGTTTGCTTTATTATCATGCATCGCCTACAGGTACTTGCATTACAAGAGTTAGTAAGTTCGTCACAAATAAATTTCCACAGAAATCTTCTTCAGAGCCTTTTTCAGAGAATAGCTGGATTAAAAAAGGAGCCAATTTGTGTCTGCATGGTATAGAGAGTCCCTAATCTGGTCTTTCTTGTATTTCCAGTGCTTGACAATGCCATGTTATGTTAACCATAATTTTTATGTAATCCCTAAATAAAGTTAATGAAAATAAATCAGTGCCTACAAAGCTGACTCTGACCCTTGATTAGTGGCTTGGATGAGGACCAGATTTTTTCCCTTCCTTTGAAATTTTTTTCTCCACTCTTCCATTGAGCTCTGATAAAAAGGAACCTATGACAGTATTGCCAGGTAGATATTCTTCCTCAGATATTTGTTGATAGTCAAGAGTTCAAAACACCCCACAACAATGTGCAGAGCCTAGATTGCTCCCCTTGTTAAAAGTCTGCTGGGATAAAATAAACTTGATTTCATATACAGGAGTAAATATTACAAAATAAGAGCGAAAGATGTTGTTTGTGCATCACAAGAGAAATCATGTTAGTATGTGACTTTAAGCCTATGAGAGGCAAAGCTAGTGTAAGTTTGGAATTTCTAGTCCTGACGTTTTGGTGTCTTAGACACGGGACTTAACAACTTTATCTACTTGGGAAAGTCGGCATAAACTGTCCAGAACTGCAGACCTGTATTGTCAGGTGCACAAGCTGCCACTGTCTTGTCTTCCAAAGTTTAAGTGCAGAGAAGAACATAAAAAGCTCACTGACCACCTTCTCCATCCTTCTGCTCCTTAATTGCTGTTTGCAGCCTCAAATTAACAAGGACTTACTCTGTTTAATGGAGCCACACAGGATCACCTGCTCTTCCAATTAGCAGCAATTTTGCAAAGTTTCTACACTGCCAAAGCATTACATACTGCAGAATGACTGTCTCAGACTTTCCTCTGCTTCCTCTTCTGCAGCTCAAGATCCAGGCAAAGCCAGACCATTTACCAGGACCCAGAATGCCAAAAAAGGTCTGCCAGGTTCTACACGCTGGAACTAAATGCCCTTCAAGCCCTCATTTCATAGCCAGTTTCCTGACTGTGTGACAGGTTCTGATATTTTCCATTTTCCACTGAACATATTGCATTATATTCAAATTTAGGAATGCATTGGACTAATTGGCATCTGATGCATTGGAGTGCATTTGCCTCCCTATCCAGGTAACACCTGTTTTTCTTTGGATACCCTTAGTTTAGGAGATGTCAATTTTCATTTGTGCACTTTTTCAGCTACTTAAGTATTCTCTTAAATAGTCACAGGGGACATCTTTTGCAGTTATCCCTTTTAATACCTAATAAAAAGCTTCTTCTAGTGCAGCTTTTGATTAGTCTCCCATAGGTCTGTCTGGAAAGCATTCACAGACACTTTCACACTTTCTAGGGCAAGTGTTGAGGAAAGAACTGCTGGCATTTTATTAACATGAGAAATTCTCTCACACTGTTTCATGCAGCTGCCTTACTGACAATGTGGCGGCAAATTCTGAATCTGGATCAGTTTCATGCAGTCTTAAATTGTTTCAAACTGCAAGTTACAATTGCTAAATATACTTGATTTACTGAGGGAGTCTTTGCTTCTCGTACAGCTGAGAGATCAAAGTCAGGTTTTTTTTCATTACTGTATGTATTCTCCCTGCTGCTCTGGAATGAAATGGGATGTAGAGTTAATAAAAAGTTATCAACTCAAACTGCCCTCAAAATATTGATTAAATAAACATAGTTTCTTGTAGGTGTTTATCCCTTGTTTTTTTAAACTTGCATTTATTCCAAAATTCTGTTTCAAAATTGCAAATATTTCACTATTATTATAAGTGATAATATAAAGTGATTATGGGCTCTTCAGTAAGATGAGTAGCAGTGAGGGAGACTTAGCACCTGAGAGCTATTGTACTGCTCCTAGCATTATCAATAGCACAATAAAAATCCCAGACATGCACCTGGTGTAATATTTATTGGTTAGCAGTCTGACCCTTTATTCCTCCTGCTCCAGCCTACTCATGATGATACACTTGGTGACATTCAATAAAGATAAGAACTTGAGGTATATTACTGCATATTAAGATTAATTTTGAAATTATCACTGACATTACAAAGTCTCATACTGAACAGCTGTTATTGATTTAATATGTTTGATTTTTCTGAGAACATATGAAAAGAATCTTCTGTTCAGTTTTTTTTTTACAAAACCACATTTTTAAAGCAATTATTTCGTTTTCTAAATTCCACCTTTATTCAAAAGAGCACACTCCTCTCTCAAGAATTAAGAGAGTGTATAATAGAAAAACCACTGAAACTTCAAATCTGATAACTATCATGTAATCCAAATTACCTAGATCACGAATTTAACACAATGATGACATTCCCTACTTTGTAATAATTAAATACTTTAAAAGGATAAAGAGAGAAGATTCTCTCATCTCAGCAGCTGCTGGGATAATTTTTATGGATTCAAAACCTGTCCCTTCAACGTGGCTTTCTAAAAGTACAACAACCCCTAGTGTACAATTATGCATACAAAGTGAAGAGAAGGTGATAGATGAAGACTCTTTTCTGTTCACTTTATCAAGTCACTGATGGGTACTCAGGGATCCAAACTGCAAACTTTCAAAGCAGAAAGAGCTCTATTATTTCCAGTATATTACCTTCAAATAGTGCTAGATAACAACTAGAGGCTGGATTCAACTGCCCAACTAATTCCTTAGGACAAATGGATTGCACAAGGTGATTAGAGAAGACAGGGGTCTTCTCCATGGCAAGTCTTATCAAGTCAAAACACAGACTACTGAAGGTGCAAGAGGAGCAGGTGTGGCTCATTCCCTCTCGGCTGCCCATGGCTGCAACACGGGCAAAGGGTGAAAAGGTTCACAGCTCACGAAAGCATCGTGCCTCCCAACCAAGAGATCTATAAAACCGCTCAGCTGAACGATCTTGGTTCCTCCTAGAAAAGCCCCGTCGCCAAAAGGGACTTCTGTCCCCCAAAAGGGACAAAAGACCTATGTAAATTCTCATGACCAAGCTTGCCGCAGCTGAGCACAAGGGACCAAGTGGTACCCACAGGAGAGGGTTTTCTGTGCCTCCCCTCCATTCCTCGACCAGCCCACTGAACATATATCTATTGCATTTACTTCTTTATCCTTGCGACAGCACCTGTTTCCAGGTGATTTTCAGAGCTTGGCCACCTCCATTCTGCCCCATTCCCAGCCTGGAACGCTGAGAGGGGTGGGACTGAGGCACAGAGAGGGTACCATCTGCGACCACATCTGACCAGAACACCACCCTCCGACAGGGTTTTGTCGTGAGCTGAAATCCACGGGTGTCTCCCAGCCAAGAAGGGACGCGTCTCCCCGCGGCCCGGACGGGCAAGGAGCACCGAGGGGTGACCGCCACAGCGCCGCGCCCGCTCCCGAATCCATCCCCGGTCCCTCCTTACCTTGTAGACATTGATGGGGATGTCGATGATGATGTGGAGCAGGTCGCCCAAGGCCAAGCTGGCGATGAGAATGTTGGGGCCGTTCCTCATGCACTTGTTCTTGTAGATGATCCGCAGCAGCGTGGAGTTGCCGATGATGCCCAGGACGAAGACCAGGCAGGACACGACCGTGTTGATGTACTTGAAAGTCTCCTTGATCTCCGTCTGCCCCGTGCACATGGGGGGCGAGGCGGAGCGCGGCCGCCCTCCAGCCGGCCCCGCGCCCTTGGGCAGCGCGGCCGGGCGGGACGCGTTGTGCTCGGCGCCGCGCAGCGCGGGGGTCGCGGCCGCGGCGGCCGCGCTCTGCCTGCCCGGGCCCGGCCGGAGCAGCGAGCCGTCGTCCTCGGCGGCGGCAGCGCGGCAGCTGAGGAGCAGCAGGAGGAGGAGGAGGGCGGGCATGGCTGTGCGGCACGGCAGATTGCCGCCGTCAGCGCCGACCTGCGCGGAGAGAGGGGACAGCGCGTCAGCCGGGAGGACACCGCGCCCCGCCGCTCGCTGCCCCGGGGCCGGGGCGCTCCTGTCCCCGGGCGGTGCTGGCGCTGCGAGCGGCTCAGCCGGCAGAGCAGCGCCGCGGCCAGCAGCCCCTCCGGCCGGACCTGCTCGGCGTCGCCCCGCTCGTCTCCCCCTCACCTCGGCGAGCGGAGCCGAGCCGATCCTCCCCGCCCGCCGGCCAGGCAAGGCGAGAGCGCTCCGCTGGCTGTCGCCGCGCTCCGCTCCCCGGCTGCGTGTCCCCGCCCGGGCCCGGCTGCCGCCGCTCGCCAGCGATGGAAGGCGGCAGGGACGGGCGCTGGCGGCAGAGCCCGGTGTCCGTCAGCCGCTCTCCAGACCCCGTGGCCAAAGTCGCGCCGGCGGTGCAGGGCCCCCCCTTTTCTAAAACATTCAACCGCATCTGGCCCATCAGTCACAGCCAGACCCCACCCGCGTCCTCCGCCCCCAGCGCAGCCCGGCCCAGCCCCCCCGCCCGCTGGCCCTGCGGAGCCTCCCATCCCCGCTGTCAGGAGTGCCCCCCGCCGAAGGGCTCCCAGCCTCGGTACCGACCGGGCAAAGTGCTCTGCGACCTCCCCCTTGTCTTGTACCAGGCTGACTTGGCGGGCTTTGAAACAATTTTTCAGGAGGGTTGTTACAAGAGGTATGGGCATTGCTGGAGGACAATTGGGAAGAAGAAGGCACTTCCCCGCTGTCCTGTCCGAAGCTCACTCCCAGTAGCTGGGTACGGAGTTCTCCCCGCTGCAGAAACCCCCTTGCACAGCCCGAGGGGCGCACACGCTGAAGAAGCTGCCTGCACAATGTCTGCGAGTTTAGTGCCACGTTTTAAAGCGCTTCACAAACCCTTTCTTACATCAGAAATAGTATTTTGGCTGCTCGGAAGTTGCAGTTCGGTTATCTGGTTGGTTGCCGCTCTGGGCAGCCTTAGCAAAGCGTCTGATCTCAGCGAACTCGTTCCACTCGTTGCACCCTTCAGTGAAGCGTAAGGAAAGGAGGAAAGAGATTTGTACAGGATTTTGTGGAGACTAAGAACAATCTCTGCAGGCTGGAGACAATTGCATGTCTAACAAAAGCTAGTTGAATTTAAAACTGTTTGTCAGCATCTCTGTGTACATCTCCCTGATATTCTGTTTTATTAAATCATTCTGGATGCTAAATCTTGAATATATACATGCTTTGTTACAGAAGCAACCTGCTCACCTGCATTATTGACAAACCCATATGGGAAAACAATGGAAACCACATGCTTTTTTTCAAAAATTGGTGATCTCATTTATCTAATCTTTCCAGCATCTCCTGCTAACACACCCTTGTGCTACTGGAGCAGACAGCCTTTTCTTGTCCTCATTTAGCTTCCTTTTCGCATCTCCATCTTTGTTTCAAAGACTTCTCTATTAATAACCTTTCCCATTCAATAATTCTTGATCAGTTTCCTCATTTATGTCACAGTGATTTTTCTGCATTTTAAATTACAGTATTTGTGGAATAAAGCCATCAAAGTCACTTCTAAACCTGGTACCTCCAGGTACCCTTACTGAACAAGGGTACCTGGAGGCTGATTGCAGTCCAGCTGGAAGACTGACCTTTCTAAGTTCACACTTTTCCAGACTGTGTTGTGCAACATGATTCATTTTTAAATCAGCCATGGCTGATTCCTCTCCCAAACATAAAAGCATGAACACCGAATTCAATATTATATTCTGAGCCCTGGGGATTTAAACAGTCTTTTCAGTTTTCAGGTTTACGTTTCCTCAATTTCCAATTCCACAATCCATAAGTGAACAATGTTTCACTAAATGCAATATTGATTCAGAAACTCTTGCCAGTTAACACGGCATTAACTTTAATCTCAAAATGCTTTTTTACTTGCAAGGTTCCAGATAAGTCTCAAAGGCTTCTATGCTAATCCAGACAATCAAGCAGTATATCGTAACTACAGTGAGATATATGTTTGCTAAAATTTTTATTATCACAGCTTCATAAGATGTTTGGTACTAGCGGCATCTCCATTGCCACCACTTACTCCAGCTCCAGAAGTTTTAGTGACAGCAATTTAATTTCTGAAATGTTTGATGTTACTATATACAAACTTTGTATATACAGAACTTTGGGCAACTGCTGATACCTGAAGCACATTAATCTTTAATATTGCACAAAATGAGTCCACATGACAAAGCATCTAAGCGGCTTCTGGCTGCAACTATCTAAATTTACCACCCTTTTTTGTTTCTAATATTTTTTCAGATATTGAGGAGTTAAACCCAGCATATACTCTGGATTAAGTGTGCTTTAATTATGAAAATTAAAGGAAAACACATTTTCACATAAATTTATGTGAGGATAAAGATAATACTGTATTTAATAACAAGATCATATCAGGTATCTTGGCAAATTAACTCTAATTTGAATGAAGATCAACTACCAAGGTTAATTTAGACTGCAATGAGAGAAAACATCTGTAAATGTAATAAACTTATGCCCTTTAAGTGGCCTCTGCTAATTAAGCTATGAAAGAAATTACTTACTGAACTGTATGGAATACATTATAGAAAATTATGTAAGCTGCTGCTAATGTGTTTGGTCTTTTTTGTTTGTTTGTTTGTTTGTTTGTTTTTTCTGGGTAGCAGAAATACTCCTTTTCCTATGGAAAGTTGGCTTTTGTACAAAGCAGGAAAAGCTGGATCCTCCAGACTGACTGTTACTCATTTTATTGTATTCTGCACTTCCACTCCATTTCATCCCAATAGATATTAGCAATTATATGGATTAGCAGTCACTGTTTTAGTTATAAGTCAGATGCAACATTTCTATCAATGACTGATAATTTTGGACTTTTTTTTTCTAATTTAGAATACCATTTACAGAGAAAAAATGTTTGAATAACTTGTAACCATTACCAGGATGATTTTTAACAACAGAAGACTTTAAAGACTATTATGTTACATGTAATGTAAATCACGAGAAGTAGTCACAATTATGGCATCAGAAAGTCCTTTAATTAATAAAGAGACATATTTCAGGACTATATATTTTAATTCATATAAGACTTTATTGAATCGATGAGAAATTTGTTATGAGTTTGCAGGTACTTTTGCAAATCCCATTAACTTTCTGTTTATGTTGGTCAGCAACTAAAGCAGCCTCAGAAGTCTGCCCCATTGGGACTGCTTTTCTTTTTATTGTGTCTGGTGGAAATTTGCCCACTATCTGGGGCAAGTCTGGGATGAATAGAAAGAATAGCTGTCTCAGTGTGAGCCACTCATTAGATGCATGAGTTCAATTAAAGTCAGAAAATAGTCCTCTGTGTTACAGAAGTTACTATAGAAACATTACCAATGGCAATTTTGAAAGAATAAAAGTACTTTGAGAAATTAAGATATTAAGATACTGGAGTTTTGTAACTGCCTATATTCATGTACAGGACATTATATGTCTCATTTTTTTTCTTAGTCTAAACTGACGCAAAAATGTGGAATTCTTTTTGGTATGATGTGTAGCTATGCTTTGTCTTTTTCTACAAAGCTAAGCAACTTCCATAAATAATAGTGTTGGCTGTCAATTGCAGTGTATTGACATAATACTTAAGTCTTGAAACAATGAAACAAAATTTATCATAAAAAGTTACAATAAAACCTTACCAGTAGATAGCACCAATGAAACATGAAGTTTGGATGCAGATACCTGTTTTAATGTAGATTACATTGTATATGATTGTAAGATCAAAACAGTGAAAGACAATCAAATTTGTACTCAGAAGAAAACATCTGTTTTCAGACATTTTTATAGACTTTTTAATAAGAGTTTGGGGATTTTTTAAATGGAATTAAGTTCAAGCCTTTAAGTCAGACTGGTTGATAACTGAAATTTTTCTTCCCATCTAACTCTAAAATTAAAACCAATATGCCACTTATTAAATTTATTCCCCTCATTCTTCCTATTCAGCAGCAGCAAAGGAAATCACAAGGTAAATTACAGTTCTGAAACTGATACAGCAGCATGTAATTAAACTGATGTGTAAAACACACTGAATCATTGTCTATTAAGGGAAAAGTTATTAAAATTGGTTTGGGGAAGTGGCTACAGGTTTGAAAAGAAGAGCGTTTCTGAATTTTATGGAAATGATTAAAACCTTTTTGTCTTGTTTGTTTGATTTTCCCCCCCTATGATACTTCAATAGAATAAAGGCGGACAAGTTTACTTTTTAATTCTAGTAATTACTTTTTAATTCTACTTAATTCTATTAAAGTTTACTTTTTAATTCTATTCTGTAATATAATTTGGATCAGAATTGCCCAGGAAGCCTAGGTAAGATTAGTTGCTTAAAAAAAGTACATGTTTCAGCTGCTGTGTAATGTATGTATGCATTTATACAAGAGAGGTGATAACTGGCCATACATTGTTTATGCTGTACACAGAGATTACTCCAGGCAAGCTTTTCAAGTCTGGATTAAATTCATTTCCAGACAAAATGCCTGACTTCAGCAAGAAGTGCTGTTATTCACGCATCCATGCTTTTCTGCAAGCGTGGCCATGTAATACAAACGCTGTGTTCATCTGGATAGACAAAATCTACCACCACATTCTGGCTTTAGAATGTACTGATAAGCTGCACACCAATAAAATAGCTCAGTTAGGAATCCTCAGAACAAGGAAATCCATGCTGTGAATTAAAAGACAGATTTCATGTGCCAGAGAAATGGCTGTCCACAGGCTTCTTGTTTACTTCATGCTTGGCTCTGCACAGGATGGTTCCACCTAGCTACAAAATCAAATCTATTGCTGTCAGTCAGGCCTAAGTGATGATGAAAGCTGGTTCTTGCCAAAAGGCACTGGGGCTCCTTCCAGGCAGTAACTTGCACTTTCTAACAACTAAAATAGTCCCTGGCATCCTCTGTTTGCATTGGAGAGGGAGACACTTCCATTTCTAAGGGGAGGGCTCTTCCCTTGAGGGGACTTAATGATCTTAAGGGTCTTTTCCAACCTGAGTGATTCCATGACTCTGCAACTTTTACCAAACTGCCCTGACAGACTCAGGGAAATAAGCAAGAGATAATGTTTGCATGCTATATATCCAAGAGGTAGAAGTCATGTTTATGTGGTTGACTGGAAGCTACTCAAATGCTCAGAGATCTTGAAAAGTCTTTCTACAATTTCTGTCATGACCTTGGGCTCTAAGATTTTCTCTTACAGGATGTAAAAAGATCTCATGTGTGTAAGTAGGTCCTTACTGATCAGACTTTTGAATAAGTTCTTCACTTTTATTTCAAACAAATGCTGGATTGAGAATGAAAATAGTGCTTGGACATTTTCTCAGTTTTGGGTGTTGGCCATGGAAATATCTTTGTAGCTCATCAGCTCTCAATTCAGAGAGCATCAGAGCACTGTCTTCTGCAGGTCAGCAAAGACTGACACTGGCTATTATCTTTTGGAAGCTCCTAATGCTGCTGGTTCTACTGGAAACCACATTTTTGGCAGGAGGTGTTTGGGAGGCCCAGATCTAATGAACTGAAACCACACTCCTTCAAATCAGTGCAGCTGCTTGATGACATGGCTGCTTTAACTACATTTTCCAAAGTGTTTTGTGAAGGATTTGTATTTTATGTAGACATTCTGTATTTACTACAGATGCATGTCTTCTCAAGACATGAACAAACACAGCCTTTAATACATTGAAAACAGGCATGTATTATTGTTACCTTGTGCAATTTTGGAACAAAATCTAGCTTCTAGCATTTCAAAATGCTGTAATGGGGTAGTGTCTTCTCCTTGGTAGGAGAAGACACTATGGTAAAGACTCAAACTGTTAATATCCAGTTTTACATAGATCTATATTTAGTGCTAGGAGATTGTACACTGTCAGCCAAGGCAATACAGGAATTCTGTCTTCAGATGCTGTTTTATTTGTAGAAGGTGGCCTCTGGAAGAAGCTTCAGCATCTGAGTTTTTATTGATCGTACCAAGATTTTCTGGGTTCAAAAACTTTCCTTCTCTTACAAAAATGTCTCACATTATTTTAACAGTCTGAGGAGTCTGGGCTGAAAGACCTAAGAGGGTGCTTTTATTTAGGTTTATGGTCACCATTAAAATAATCTAACATAACCCCTACAGGTATTGACTTGCAACCTCTAGGTCCCCCATAAAAGACAGAACACTCTGTTGCTACATGATGAACTCTTCTCTTAGTTTGCTGTCCTTTTTTTCTCCCATGTGCATTGGAGTTGTTTTGCTCTGTTTTTCTGGAATCCATTTTGATTTCTAAATCACTGTGGTTCTGTGTGACATTTTCTCCTGCTGTCTTTGGTCCTTCAGTTCAGCAGGTTTGGTAGCCACAGACACTACCACCAGAATCACATAAGGGTTGAGGCAGGAAAGGACTTGTGAAAGTCATCTTTGTGTCTCTTTGCTGCTGTCTTCCCAGCCACACTATATCTCTTTTGGACTGAGGAGCCCAGAACTCTGGTACCCAGCTGGCACAAGTGTGCATTTGGTCCAGTCAATCCCCTTGCAGCCCTCAATAGAGCATTATCTTGCTTGTTTCTGAGTTCACAGATCTACAATAACATTTTGTAGATGCTCTAGAAGCCCGGTCATGTATTTGCTCTTGGACCAAGCCACCATTCCCTGAAGTGGACTTCTTTGCTCCTAACAGGAATCTATTTTTTATCTCCAGGAAATGGAGTATCCTTGCTTCAAGAGGAACCCTCCAAAGCTACTTCCTGCTCAAAAATACATTTTGATTTCTCCAGAGAAATGTTCTCCCTAACCTGTTTTTAGCTCTCTCCCATCCTTGACCTTGAGGTACCATTTTGCTGTGACCTCCCCTTCATGACCCTTCTTACTCTGTTTTGCTAGAGAAGTGTACTTGTATCTCTTTCTTTTTAGTTTCCAGGCCAATGAAATCATATTCCCCTCTGTCATTCAGAAATTAACTCCTTAAACTCTTTCAATCACTTTTTTAAACTGGACACTTTCTGCCATTAATTTTTTTTAAGTAAATACCCTGTTATGGCAGAATATCAGTGCACACTTCATTTTCCCCTAGTTCTCATGGGGTACAAATGTAGTCTTCAAGGTCCAGCTCTATCTCTGTTCCATTGTTTACTCTTCTCCACAGCTACTTTCTTCACTTTTCCCTGATCTTTTTGTTATTGTTTTTTGATTACTTTTTTTTTTTTTCAAATTATTATTATATTTTTATCACCCTGCCATTGAGATTCTGCTGCTGGCATATCTCTTCCTGTTATACCTGATATACTCTCTGAAACCTTGACCACATCTGTTGAAATCTTCCCACAGAAGAACTTGAACTTTACTGGAGGACACAGCCACAGAATCCTATTTCTTCTCAAGGCAACCCCCTGATTTCTTCTCCAGCTCTCCTGCTTCAAAGCTTCTGAAGATGACATGAATGTATTATCCTAAGAGACCTTCATGTTACAGATCCTCAGCCAAACAGCATGACTCAGATATCTGTTCTGACAAAACTGATATTCAAATATTATTGCTATTATCCTAACTTTCTTCATAGGTGAAATTGGCTAACTTTTTTTTTTTTACTGCTTCATTTTTTACCTCTGGCAACTTGATCTTGCTCCCATTCTGTCTGCAGAAGCTGATACCGCCTCTCCTTCATAATGCCAGTATTTTCCAAGATATGTATTTATAGTCTTTTTTTACTGTAACTGAATAAGTTGAAATTCTGTAGTAGTTGGGCAGAATAAAATGTGTTTAATTCTGTGCTGAAATTTCAGCTTCGGGTTTCAGGAAGACTATTCAAACAGATGAGGAGTTCTTAGAAAGCCTATTGCAAACTTAGCTGTGGTCCACATGAATCTATCTTGCTAAAGGCTCTTTTTAACCTAGGAATAAATTCTTTAGGGTTTTTCACCTGCAGGTAATGATGATGTCCTTAAAATAAATAAATATTCAGCTTCTTGAAAATGACAAGTAAATATTGTGTTTTCCAAGATTCTTCTGCATCATTCTCACCATTCCAAGTCCTTACTGTTCATTTCTCATTCTCCACCATGCCAGTCTCCTGGTGACCCAGAAATCCTACTCTTGCACATCTTTGTCTTCCTGTGCTCACTAATCTGCACAATGTATAAAATAATTTTACTCCCATGGCCTATGTTCCTCTTTTCTGGTGTGGCTGATATTCGTGTACAATTGTCCTCTAGAATGGGGCCATGTAAAAAGTGTAAAGTAACTGAACAGAAATTCACAGTACTATGTTACCTTATGTTAGCTGGCATGTGCAATCAGTTTGGCTTAGCACATGCAGCCCTGGGCACTTTTAAAAAAAACTTTAACCTTCTAGAACTCAGTCTATGTCCATGTCTACTTTCTTTTTTTTTTTTTTTTTTTTTTTTTTTGTTTGTTTTGTTTTTAGTCAGGAGTGAAATTGTGCAATAACTATCTTGTACTTGGTTCTTCACAATTTCTTTTTCTGGCCAGCTGTTAAGGAGGAAAATTGACTGAAAAAAAGCAAGTGCAAGTATTGCATCTTCCAAAAGGGTCATTCTAATTTGGGCAAAATGTCAAAGAGGATTTCAATATATCTTGGCTATTTCCCCTATTTCTGTTCATAGTCAGCAGAACGAGCTAACTTCTATTATGTTAAAAATAAAGTACCAAAGTTGTATTTTTAGGTTAAATATAAAAGAATGATAACCCATTAGCCCATGTTCTCATACAGATTCCTTGCCCACCTACTCTTATGACGTGAATGAGCATAATTCCTTTGTCTATCTTTAAACACAGAATGCTCTTCAAAGAAGACACTTTATTTTAGAGTGAATTTCCTGGTTAAATACAAATTAATCCTTCAGAAATGATTGCTGTGCATTTAGATTGATGCAAACCTTTCTTTGGATCACTTGACTGAAAGCATTTCTTTCGTAAAAAACTGTGTTATGCCAGAAGTCCAGATGCAAAGAGCAAAAAGCCATGAGAATTGGGGCAAAAATAAGATGCCATAACATTTAAGAATGCAGCTGTAATTCTCTCTGCTTTTGATAACTTTTGTAGTAACATCCAATTTGCCAAAAGTGTCTTATCAGTACAAATGTTAAAATATTATCCTTATTTAAAATGTTAAAATATTAAATGTTAAAATACTTATCAGAACAAATGTTAAAATTAATTCCTACTAAATTTGAATTCTTTTTATGTACTGATAATGCAAATAGGCAGATTTACTGCTGCTTGTTGATGGCATAAGGCAGTTGGGGTTAGTTAGCACTGTAATGCTTCAGGCCAATAATGAGCCTACCAATGTATCTCTCTTCTTGCCCTCAATATTAATAAAATATATGCTCCACTATTTTCTCATCATTCCTTTTTCAGCTGCTATTTTAAGTGAACCTTTTGCCCCTTTTCATATTTTAAACCCCAGCAGGCTCAATAGGTGAAAGATGAAATGGATATATATATTTCTTGCATCTGGAATGAAAGGGAAGGGAACAGCCAGGGAGTCAGATTCCTTCCCTAATTCTTCATGTTAGCTCTAAATGTGTAATCAGTGGTTCCTACCACATATCAGCAGCTGAGTAATCACAGAATCATGGAATATGCTGAGCTGGAAGGGACCCATGAGTATCATTGAGTCCAACTTCTGGTCCTGCACAGGACCATTCCCAAGAGTCCCAGCATGTGCCTGAGAACATTATCCAAATGCTTCTTGAACTCTGTCAGGTTTGGTGTTGTGACCACTTCCAGGTGGTCAGGAAAGCCTGTTCCAGTGCCCAAACACCCTCTGGGTAAAGAAACTTTTTCTAACATCCAACCTAAACCTCCCTTGACACAACTTCAAGCCATTCCCCTGGATCTTGATGAATGTTCCTAAGAGTGTACACCAACCATCATTTCTGATGGCTTAATGTCTTACTTATTGCCAGCCCATTGAACACCATGAACAATTATGGGCCTAAATGTTACTGTTCAACAGCAAGTTTTGGGAAACAAGAAAGTGTAATTTCACATATTTCTAATTAGCTGATGGATGGGTGAGTTAAATTCGCCACTCCTGAGAGAACCCCAACATAGCAGTGTGATTATGACTGTGCCAGCTGGACAACCAGATAATGCCTGGGTGGGATGATGCATGATTCAGATTGTTCCAGTAAAGAATCTGGACACAGCCACTTTTGTTTTTGGTGGTTATGGATTGGGATGCATTGTGGAGAAGAGGGTGAGATGTGTGCAAGTAAATTGCAGCATGCCTGCGTGCCTGGCTAATCCTATTTACAGACATATCCTGCAATTTCCAGGGAAGCCTTGAAGACAGAGTTACAGTGGACCCTGGAGTTGCCTTCTGCCAGCAAGGAATGACATACAGCTCGTTAGTCACTGCCCCAATGTAAGCAGAGAAAGCTCTCACAGAGTCAGAGCAGGATCCACTTGTAATGCAGAGAGCAGAGAAGATGAGCAGCTGATGGAAAAGGGTCATCTGGCAAAACAATGGAGCATTGCAGTCTGAACTGTAAGGGAATTGCAGCTGTGGAACAGGGAAAAAAAAGCTAGGTGGAGACCTAAGTAGTCTAATGAGTCTCTGCAGCTTGGCCATAGTATGTCTAAACAGCACTGTGTTAATTCTCCAAGAGTAGGAGGAAAATAAAACCTTCATCAATGACTAGACAATGGCAGAGCAGAAGTTTTCTGGATAAATGGAACTCTATTTTTCCTGATCTCCTTGTTTACCCACAATAAGTGTGCTGGAGGCTGTACTCTGCATTAAAGTAATTTCCAAGGTAGGCATCTGTGTGATAGATGCTAAACCTGAAGCAGCTTTTGTAAGATTTCTTTGCAAGAATAAAATCAATTGTCTCTGGAGGTGATTAATTGCATCTGGACTTATGGGTATAAGATTGCTCAGAGGATTTGTCTTCTGGGTAATCTATTATTCTCTCTCCTTTGGGTCTGGTGAGAGTATAGTGATTAATTCAGATTTAATTTTCAATCTTTTAGTTGTTTAAAACTAAATAAGGTGAAACTTAGTGTCTGAGTTTTAGCTCAAAGAATGTTTAGGATAGGATAAATAAGTTAAAAATAAAAGGTGTTTCCTACATCTGTTTATTGAGTTTACTGGGATTTCTTAAATTTGTTTGTGTCTTGTCGCATAAATTTTAGATACACTCAAGGACAAATGATGTCATGTTGTCTTTTCTATCATTCATTCCTCATCTTAACATCTGTTTCCTAACCAATTATTTCTCCACATGTAACATTAGTCACCACTTAAGCCACCAGTAAATTTGGATCACCTTTTCTATACAATGGTGGGTGCATAATCCATACAGTTTCTATTTCTAAAATCACAGTTAGAGTAACATATACTTTGATTAAAATGGGTTAATATTAATGATCAGGATTAAACATTTCCTTTATCTCTATTTTTGGCTTAAGGAATTAGCCATAAGCTCAGACCAAAACAAACTTTTCCTTGGCATTGATTCGGATGTTTTTAACCTAATCCTTCTCTTTGGGAAATCAATAATAGCACTCCCATTGGTCTTCTGGAGGGACAGACAGGGTCATTAATAATAAATATATTTTGTGAATTCAATTATCTTAATAGCAGTGATACGAAAATAAATAAATTCACATCAGTCATTTATTTGTCTGGACAAAATCCAGGTGTAATAAATATGTCATGAGCAAAGGACACAGGATACCCTACATTACTGAAAAGACTTTCAAGTTCTAACTTTTTTGCACTTAAAAATGAAAAACTATGTTTTCTGATAAATGGAAATTTTTCATATGAATCATCAGGATTATTAAATTTTTTGAGACTATCTGAAACTCGAAAAACAATTTCTGTGCAAAAAAATAAGTTGACTGAATTTGATGGCCTAGGCCTTGTTGAACATGCACAAATAGGAATCGAATACAGGTTTTGACCTGAGAGCTTCATATTCTCATATACTTGATAAATGTGAGTGTCAAGATTTGAACTGGTTTAGTTCCAACTAATGTATGAACTTAATTGAGTCATTTTTGTTTGGAGTTTATTTTTCCCTGAACTCATATATTTGATGGGAAATGATCAACATACGCGGACTGTGATTTCGATCTATTGACAAGCAAGGAAACTTAGAGCAATTATGCATTTGGTTTAGATGTCTCTTTCATCATATGTTGCAATAAAACTAAGAAGTATGAAAATGTGAGCTCATGCACTGTTCTGCCTCTGCCAATCTGTTTGTTAGAATAGACCCTGACCTGATTTAATTAGAAATAGTTACATACATAGGTCACACCAGTGAAGTTCAATGGGTAGAATTTGTCTAAGACAAATAATTTTCCCTTCCCTTCCCTTCCCTTCCCTTCCCTTCCCTTCCCTTCCCTTCCCTTCTCATGCAGACCTAGAAGATGATGATGAAATCTAAACAGTTCTTGAGCCCAATCCCCTTCCCCTTCCCCTTCCCCTTTCTCCTTTCCTATAAATCCTGAGAGAAAATTACCCACTGGCATATGCTAGAGTAGGAAAAAATTTTGCTTAAGGTTTTGCTGTGACTAGTTCACTTTAGCAGAGTAGTAGTAGAAAGAAGGGAAAGATATCAGGAAGGAAATGATGAATAGGTATTTTTGCAAAGCTTGACACATCACCACTTCAGATGGGCTGAAAACTTAAAAAAAAAAAAAAAACAGTTATAACAGCACATTGTGTTTATTTTTTAATTTTAAAAAAGAGTGGATAATGTTTCACTTTTCCACTGCAATTTCTGCCATCAAATAGATTGTTGGTTACCTTGATTTATTACAAGTCTCTCTAACTCTGTGCTTTTCTTAAAAAAAAAAAAAAGAAAAAAAAAAGAAAAAAAAAAATTTTAACTCTACATCAGTGCTTGTGAATGTCCCCAGATACGATAACCTTAGGCATATGTTGTAGGTTTTCATCTCAAGCAACCGATTCCCAAAGTACAATGACAGGAATTCAAGTTAGTAAGTAACAGGGCCTTTATTTCCCCAGAGATATAAGTGTGGAAGTCAAGGGAAATACAATGACGTTGTTAATGTTTTATTTATAACTGTTGGTAGTCCCACCCTTGGCTACATTGTCTGAACTGTTCTGTTATTTTCATAAAAAGAACACAGGCAATTTCTGTTTTATGCAGATGATTTATTTCTACACGTGTGAGAAGGAAAAACCCATTTTTATTGGCTGTTTGTGATCTATTAAAAGAATCTTGTAATAATAATTTATGCCTTTAAACACTGATTAGGTGAGCTAGATTAATTGGATAAATTTGGAAGATGTAAGATTCTGGGCATTCCTTTTCATCTCACAAAAGACTTTAATCATTACTTCTGTGCTGATGAATACTCTGAAGTTGCAAAGGTGTTAGGGACTTCAAGAAGCATTCATAGGATTTTGCTTGCTTTAGCATAACTGGTTGCCAATTGTTCAGTAAAATTCCTGGTATTTTATAAAAGAACTTCATTTGTAAAAAAGAAGTGAGATTATGGGAAGCACAGTTAGACCCACAATTCATAATGCCTTTTCCAAAATCAAACCAATTAAATCTGTTTAACATCAGTTTTGAATGGTTACAGGGCATCATTTGCTGAAGAATTAGATATGCATATGTCAGTATATTTTAAGAAATTACAACATTCATGTATTTTTGGCACTGTCACAGTTTGGAAGTATTTGAAAGAAACTCATGCCATGAGGTTGTCACGAAACACAACTTATTAAGTTCAAACGACATTTAAATATTTGGACATCTATTGGTTTATCCAAGCTTTCCAAAATTTGCCCATGATTTTCTGTATGAAAACACTTCATTAAGTACTTAGCCAGTTACCAAGTCTGAAGTTAATGTGACCTGACAGAAACATCACAAATCTTTGTGATGTGGTTTTAAATGTCCAACTAAAGTAATCTAAAATCAATTAATTGCAAATTTTGTGAATTGGATGCAAATGAAGAAAACTGTTATTTGGAAAAGTAACAGAACTGGGTTTTGCCTTTCAGGTGTTATGCAGATCAAGCAAGATATTTCACTTACAACACTGCTTGAAATAAAGGAGGTCTTTATTTTGAGGTTCCATCTCAAAGAGTGCCTGAGAACTCTGGTGAGATGAACTCATGCCAATATTATGAACTATGGCTGTCTCCTGAACTGATACATGAATGAAGTCCTGGAAGACTTTGAATAGTATCAGAGGATGAATACTTAAAAGATACCTGGGAAGCTGAAAAAGAGTGTCTAAGTTATTTTAGATCATGCAGCTAGAGACTTCAGACATTCCTACCTATATCCAGGACTGAATACAGGAAGATCCCGTCTGAGAAGCAGTTAAAGAACAACCTTAATTAAGGAGCTTCTTGAGAGCTGTGGACCAAAAAGGAAGACTATATGCTATAGAGTGAAGAACTATTTGGACTTTTCCTCATGAGGCAATAAAGAACCCTGAAGGAAATAGAATTTGGCTTTACCGGAGAATGAAGTTATTAAGGGGAAAAGGGATTCTGAAAGAGCTGCTGCATCTGACAGTAGGTAAATCTCACTGCTACAGAGACCTGATGTGGCCATATTTCAGACATATTTGAGGGGATCCACTCTTAGTGTCTTTGGTAAGCTTTCCAGGCTGTTTAATAGAAATCACAAAGACAGAAGTGCAACATAAATGTGGTAGGTATTTCATATTTGATGTGAGTTTTGTTCGTATTATCATGCAGAAGTCCAAGCAGTGTCTTCATGCACTCTCAGTTATGAGAAAAAGCAAATGTACAACTGAATTTTAGCAGGCTCATATAGCAAAATGTATGGTAAACAGGATAAGCTAAAGACCTATGATAATATGTAGCCTTAGATATCTTTTCTTACTAAATATTTGAATGTAGGCAAATTTCTTATTCTGTCTCAGCATTTTTATTTTTCATTCTTAGCCAGTTTCATATCATCCTTCCCTTGAAAGTCTTATTTTCTTTCTTTTCAAAGATTTTTTTTTTTTTGACATTGAAGATTACACTACCAGAGAATGACAGAAAAGCTGATGTTTGGAATGGGACCTCTGCAGATCACCTGGTCCACTCCTTTGATAAGCAGGACCACATACAGCTGGATGTCCAGGACCAAGTCCAGATGACTTAAATATCTCCAGAGTTAGAGATTCCACAATCTCCTGAGCAACCTGAGCCAGGGCTCAGTCACCCTTACAGTAAAAAAGTGTGTGCTGATACTCAGACAGAACAGGTAAAGATGCAGGGAATGATCTGGATTGCATGCTTGCAATGTTTGGAGGCAGGTAAGGAGAAGCCTGTGACATGATGCAATCTCATTGTATATGGTTGTGTAGTTTTCCTGTGTGCTGAAGATAAGGCTGAGAATAAGATTTCTACCCTTCACAGGAACTAGAAAATGAAAGGCTTTTTCAGGTGGTTTAGCAGAAGGAAATTTCTGTCTGAACTAGAATTAAATTGAGTCTCAGTTTATGCAGATGTGACAACAGAATGGAATAGACGGGAATTATACTGATCCTGGTAAAATACATTTATACTGTCACTGCAGAGATAAAACATAAAACTTTAATAGGTACCTTTTGCCACATGTTGCTGGGCCTGTGCAGCAATAATCAATTTGCTGTCAGAGGAAAAGTCATACAATGACAAATGGTATGTTTGGAAGACCTGATAGATCTTTTTTAACCCTGTGAGATCACTGCTTTTTGCCTAACACATTTATGGAAACCTTTTCTTCCACTACCAAGAGTGCCAGTGTTCCCTTACCTTTTTGCTGTTAAAATCATGCTAAAATGGAACAATAGCTGTCTAAGGGCCTTGATTATCCACCACATTACTGATGAGCTTTTAAGTGTAATATTTGATTAGTTTGCTACAAACACATTATGTGTCAGTAGTTTCTTTCTGTTTCTACTTCTGAATTTCTAAATACATTTGATTCAGTTATGCTTTCTTTTTGTACTAAGTATTTATTTTTCCCTTGGCTGGGACTGAAATGCAGAAAATATCAGAAGAATTATGAGCCCAAAATAATTAGATATGGATCATTTCTGAAGCAAGAAGAGCATGCTAGAATATATCCTATGTAAAATGCTGGTGATGCTCTGTGCTCCATACTTTACCTTTCAAAAGTGATTTGGGTTCTTTGTGAGACCCCCAGGGTCTTTAGACAATTTATCATTACCCAGGTGTAACCTTAATAATATTTTCCTGTCTCTCCAATAACAGCAGAGAGAAAGTACTTCATTATCTTCCATTAAAAATCCTGAATGCTTGCTTGTTCCAGAAGTGCAGTGTACATTAACTTTAGAGATTCCATATAAGTTTTTTCCCTATTAAAGTATCATACAGGCAGACTTGATCTGCCAATACGCTGATCACTTTTCCTGACCCAGTAGGGTGGTTAAACAAATACTCCAGTGGATTCTGGCTTGAATTTCCCTTGACAAAGGACACTCCTAGGGTAGGGCTAAGTCCTCACTTTACTGATGAGCCCATATCAAGGCATATAAACAAGTGGTGCTGTCTTAGCCAAAGAACAATGAGACAAGCAAAAGAACAAATGAGCAGCCAGTAAACTGATCCAAAATGTCCCTCATCAGTGTGAAATACTGAGTACCCTAGTGTTTTTAATTATGTATCACTTACTGTTTTGAATAAACAAACCCCAAAAGATAGTGATAATCCAAAACCAGACCACACGAGTGTTTGGAACAATTTTTGTGACAAGCTGTAATTTGTTCCAGGAGAGAAAAAATAATAAATCATTCTTAATTTGCGTTGTTTTGATTTGTCCCTCTTGACATCATTCCTTTTAAGATGCTTGAGTATAATCCTTCCTTGTTTTTTTCTGGCCATACTAGTCAAGGGCACTTTGAAGGGACCTCTAAGGGAAGATGAAGCTTCTGTAAGGGACTGATTGTCTGGTGAAAGTCAAGACCATGTCATGGCTGGAGAGAAAAACAATGATGTTTTTATCCAACTTTCCTTCAAGACTTTAAAGAAGAATTGATAGGAACTTGCCAGGACAGTCCTGAGCCAAACTGCATGAGGTTTTTGTGCTTTAGCCTGTCATGCACATTGCTTTTGTTATTGCGCTGAAGGAGCAGACTTTACTGGCTACTGACTGCTCGTAAACCAGGGCAAAACAGACAAATCTGGGGCTTGGTGAAACTGTCTGCTATGTTTCTTAAAAAGGTAAAGCTGACTCATATGTCATAACCTTACTTTAAAAAATCCTATGTCCTGCTAGTGGATAAAAGCAGTTAGGCATTTCTCAAGAAAGTGATTTTTATTAGAAAACTGTAGTCAAAATCAAAAATCTTTTGAGAAATGTGCTGCATTAGATAAAGATTTTAAAGAAACCATTTCTCAAGGCAAAACAGAACCATTTTTGGCATAGGTTTTGGCATGCAGCATGAACATTTTTGTTTTGTCCAAGATATTTAAACAAGGTCAATTTATCAGCATTTATCTTGCTCCTTTGAAATTACTACTTTGAAAGAACTCCTAACTTTGGGAGGCTGGGTCTGATAGGAGCTGTTTTCCTAGGGCTGTGTGACCAGTTCTATCCTTATTTTGTTGGTAAATGCCATAAAAAGAAATGAAATAAGGAAAAAGAGGAAAAGAACTGGTGTAGGTACATTGAGAACTAGATCACACCTCAGGATCAGGAATTATGTAGGCAATAGAGAGTTTAAGCTGAAATGAAATGCATACAAATAAAACTACACTCAGGTACCACACAACTTGAAACAGTCAAATGCCATTAAATAGTCACTGTGTGACTTTCATGTTTCCAGCTACACCCAGGTTTGCTCTGCTTTGAGCAGAGCTGAGTGTCTGAGACAGAGTTGCAATCTGGATGGTGAATATTCCTCTGCCTGTGTTCCCTGATAGGCCCAGTACACAATGTATTCTGGGCAGGTATAACACACACTGACATGTTTGGCTGACACAAATGACTTTTTTTTTAAATGACAGCCCAGGGCTTTATAATTATGCTTTTTACACAACTCAATGGGCTTTGGCACCATCTGCCAGGACTTTTGCTGTGTTTAATTTCATGCAATCAGAGTAAACTGGAAACAGGGATGGGAAATTTTGCCTCTTTTCACACTGTTTCTGACCATTTAACTAGACCATCATACTTCTCAGCATGCTTTCATTTCTGACCTGAATATTTGTCTGCACAGAGTAGAAGCATTTTTTTTATAGATCACTTTTTTTTTTTTGTAGGAGTCCAAGCAGCAGAAAGAAAAATTTAATCTTGGAAGAGCAGCACTCTGAATGCACACAGGCACAACAACACAGCAGATACCTTGATTCATTCTCTGCTTTGTTACCTAGTTTAGAGCCCATTTTAATAATGACCAAAACACAAAACTGGCATGCCAATTCCAAAATGTATTTTCCCTGCCCAAAGCTGGGAAATTTTTGTAAGGAAATTGTAAGACCTTGTCCAAAGCAGAGGGCAACTAGTTGCCAAATGCTGAACTCTTTTAACCGGTGTTTTTCAAAAGAAATGTCATATTTCTGGTTTAAATATGTTTTTTACATTTATTATTACAGTTCAGAAGATCTCAGATTGTTTTAGCCTGTCAGCTTAAGGTAATTATTCTTTTTAAATGGTGACTGCTGGGATAGCAATTTGAAAACAGTCACAAAAAAGAAATGTTTTGTACTTGTCAGAACTGACTGATTGTTTGTTTAGGGGTTTTTTCTGGTTTGTTTTGTACTTTTGATTTAAAATAGTCTCACAGTTTGCCAAGTCTTGCTTTAAGATGCACTACAGTATTATTATTACTATTATTACTATAATACACTACTATTACTATTCTTATTATTCCAAACAAGCCTAGACTCACCAGAGAAAACAAAGCTGGACCTAAGTGTTTTTTTTATTTTGTGTGTTTAGTAACTTCACAGCCTTGTGAATCTAAAAGTGCTTTCAGCAAAAGTATTAAGAAAAGGTTGCTGCCATGTTCTTTTCCATATTAAGGAAGATGTGATGTGTAGAGCAGGAAGGAATGAGAAAGAGAAAAAAGGGAGACAGGCAGAGAAGGGTGAAAGCCCCAAGGGAGTGCAGGAACATAATATGGAGTATAGTTTTACATATGATTATAGTAAAGACATGTTCATTTGTGATGTGAAAGTCTAAAAAGGAACATCTGAAAGCTCTGCAGTATTTGTGATGCCAGGTTTAAGTGTATTACAAACACATACTGAATTGAACAACCTTTAAAAGCAATGTTCCCACAAAAATTATGTTCTCAGCCACATGTGCAGAAGATGTGATTGTTCAGAACTCAAGAATCATCCAGTGGAAGGCCAACAGGGCGCTCAACAGGAGATAGAGATGTGCTCTTTAAGGAGATGCATGGCAGGTGAACAAGGAACTACAGTGGTACATTGGAACAGAAGAGATACAAAATCATACAAAGCAAAAATAAACCAATCGCCAGATTCCTTGAGGACTGTCAAGCAGTGTAGCAGGTTGCCCAGAGAGGCTGTGCTGTCTCTGTCAGGTTTTCAAACCCCACAGTACCCAGCCCTGAGCAATCTGATCTGACCTCAGAGCTACCCCTGCACAGAGCAGCAGCTTGGACTAGAGACCTGCCAAGCTCCCTTTCCACCTGAATAATGCTGTGATCATGTTACACTATGGCTGCTTCCCAAATGGCAATGCCATGCATACAGGTGAAATATGGTTTTGTACATTTAATCAGAAAGTTGTCTGAGAGTGTGACTAACTGTTAAACTAAATGGAAACTGAGATACTGTGTCAGGTGTGATTTCTAGGACTTCCTTCCTCCTTTTCTCAGTAGGTGTTTTCTAACTTGCAAACAGACACATCCAGTGGCTGGAATCTACACATCACAGATTACAACTCCTCCTACAATAAACCCTCAGAACAGCTTGACAGACAAAGGCAATTGTGCCACTTGACCTGAGCAGCAGCCCCAGCTGTTCTATGATCTACTATGGATTTAGCCTCTGGGCATCATCCTTCACTGCATGGCAGCAGGCTCAGGGCAAGGGCATGCATAGGTGGGCTCTTCACCCAAGTGGCAGGGATATGAGCATGGGATATTCTGAGAGTGAAGCATGTTCCCATGCTGCTTTTAAGATGCTTATTTTAAACACAGCTATTCCACCAAGAGCTGAAATCCTTGACAGCACTTTATTAGCTTTTTAAAAATCAGCAAAAAGTACAGACTTACAGGAAAAAAGATGACCATATCCTAAGACATTTGTGAAATCAAACCATTGCATTTTACCAATCTCTGGTTAGTTCTCTCTCAGACTACCCTGGGAAAGCATATGCTGCTAAGTTAACACTGTGGAATACCTATACAGTGTATTTTCTGTGAAAGAACAGAATATGCACAAAAGAAATCTGTAATTGTCAACACTTTTTATGAGCAGGGCCCCTTTATGGCCTCATTTGTCTCTATGTAACCTTTGATTGCCTAACTAACTTTAATTGCTGGCTCTATTTGAAGTCCTGCTGGGCTGAAGAGTTAAGTAACAAATATAGTAGCTGTCTCCCAGTAAATAAATAATCTCTCTCATGCTCTAGGTTACTTGAGTTTCTGCTGACTATATGTAGGCATATTTTATTTGATTTCTTGAGAATTTTTTTAATCTATGTAGGTAATTTGATCCACTTATTTATTCAAAGCAACTAAAGCTGTTATGCATGATTTGAGACAAACAGAATTAAGACCTTGTTATTTTCCATCACTTTAAGCAAAACAATATAAGTGCCATAGTTTTAAGAGTCATATGTTTGCAAGCCATTCCCTGGTAACAGAAGTGTTCATATCATCATAATGTCTCATGTGTCATTTGTGTACTCTCAAGGTTTTCTTTGGAATAGAATGGCACACAAAAGAAGCAATTTTTTTTTTTTTTTTTTTTAAATAACAGTAGCATCCTTTCAAATATAATGGATGAGCAATTACCATTTCATTTAGTCTGACTATGGAACCAGACATAGTCAGGAATGTGAGACTTCTATGTGTTTCCACGTCTTGCTAAAAAAGAAAGTCTCTCTAGGTTCATCAGCCATTGTCTTTACATCTTCTATGTGGATTTTTGTATCCTGTAAACCCTGATTCAGATCAGAATTTAGCTTTGGGTTAATAGTGCAACTTTATCTTCCTGACTGTTGCTTATGAACTTCTGGTTTTCCTCTTAAAATACAGCAGTAAAATATAGATGTAGCATTCTTCAAAATAAAGTGAAAGTAAAAAACCAAAAAAAACCTATTCCTCCTAGAAAATGTTTTAGAAAATTTTCTTCCACTACAATTTCTAAATGCTCTGAAATATATTTAAAAAGAGAGAAAAAAAATTGAATTATTGAATCCTTGTACACTTTTTTTCAGGAGCATTATACTATCACATACTACTGCAGTAAGCTCCATTTAACTACTCATCTGAGCTGGGCTTATATTGCTTTGCTCAAGCAGCCCAGAGAACTCCACAGAGAATCAGTAGAATAATTTCATCTACATGTGAGAAAGTCAGTGAATGTGCTGTAACTCTCTTCCCTGGGTGTCTTGGAATGTTATTGCTTGGCACAGCTTAAAAATACCACTCGAAAAAGAAAAAAAGAAGTGTGATTTAGGGCCAGATTCACTGACACATTCCAGTTGCTTTGTGCTTGTCTGGTGATAGAAAACAGCAGTAAAGTAACAAGCTAAAGTGGATTTATGATTGCTTTGCATATCTGACGGGGCATGGGGCTATTACAGCATACCAGAGGGAGTGCTCTCTTCCTTAGTGATGGGCTGGAGATAAAGAGAAAGGGTGTTTGTTCTTGCTTATAACAGAATTCCTGGTGATACGAAATAAAATCATAAATCCAGTCATATATTCATGGTATTTTAGTATTGATTAAATTGTCTTTGCCGGCTAATTGTTGGCAGATACTAAGACAGCAGAAGTGTCCCTTTAAGACTAAAATGGCAATGAACCCACTGATACAAGAAATATTTGAAAGCTTTTTTTTAAGCAAAGATTGTGCGTGCATCACGTAGTAAACTGCACGTGGTATGGGCTTCATATCCTTCCTGTTCACATAACTCTAGCTGATCCAGCCTAACTGAGAAAGTCCATTGCTATCAAGAAGGAATGTCACCAATGTCATGCAGAGCAAATACATTTGAGTGTGTCTGTCTGACATGTGACATAAAAGGTTTCACTGAGCCCCAGCAGTGCGAATTGCCCAGCGGAGGGCCTTTGTCATCTCAGCTGAGGAATGCCTTAGGCGTTCAATTGGCCTTGGCATTTCTGACACAGTGATAAGTGCGCGCAAATATTTCACCAAGCACCAATTATTTAGAAAATGAAGCACTTGTATGTTTTGCCAGGCAATGACTTTGGTGTGCGTGCCCTAACAAACCCTGTCGGAATTCCCTCATTAAGGTTTTTCTCCCCTGCATTTAGAGTGTTTTCCTTGAGACAGTGTCAGTACTAATTGAGAATAACAGATTTATATATTAGGAATTTTATACTCTGTAATATGGCTTTTGTGTGATGCTTGCATAGTGCCCTATGAAACAATAACGTTGTAGGGCCCTGTCGAGTTATGGAGAGCTATTCTTCTGGCAGCTGGATGGAGTGAATCTTTCAGCTGGGAAGGAATTGCATCGAAATATTTCTAAGAGTAAAAGGGTCTGTAAGGAAAGACTAAGTCATTCTGTGAGTGGCCAAACTGAACTTGCCATGTGAGGAGCCACATGTACCCAGAAAAGGTGTGAGCATAAATGACACCTGTGTAAGAATGATGCTGTGTAAGAGCTGCAGTCAAAGCAAGAAGGAAAAGAGGGTGTGACTACAGGCTCAGCTGTATTTGCTTGGGTCACTCACTTCTTTCTCTGCCTACACACGGCAGGCACAAGGATATATTTCTGACATTGGTGCAAGTCACATAATTCATGGATGGATAGCATGCCTAGCTCTTCTCCCCTAACATGTTCAAGCAAGTGCTATGCACATGAGCCAGTATCTCCAGATGAAGTGGAGAAAAGTTGTACTTTTCTGATGGCTATCTCCACTAGTAACTAAAATCAAATCAACTTTAAACCCTGAGACTCCAGTATGAGGACAGCTATCCTTAGAAAGGCCTCAGATTGCGGTTTTTCTGGCATTTTAAAAGGAAGTCTAATTCAACATTTAAAAGCTAATTCTCAAATTATTCCTTGAAAACAGTGCAAACTTAAAGTTTAGTTGACAAGTATTATTTAATCAACTGTTCTTAGAAGAAAATATAAATACCTCCTATCTCTAATGAAAATATAAATAGAAATAGCTCAACATTGTGAAATAGCTGAATGGTATGATGTACATAAACATCCATGGCATTTTTTGGCCTGTTTTTCAAGACCTCCTCTGTTTGTCAGAATGCTCAGGGTGATATATCAGCAGTCTGAATGAGAATAGATTGCTGTTGCAGATAATAAAATTTCATTATGGTCGAACTTTAATCTGAGATAAACTTGAATGTCTCTGATGGGAAAGTCAGTGACCACCAAAGCAGCCTGGCCACCCAAGCCAGGGTTGATGTGGTTACAGATACTTTGTTGAAAGCCAGATGTAATGAAATAAATTCTTAATTCTCCTTGTGTCAGATAAGCTTGTTGGGAAAAATATTTTCAGACTCAGATATTTAACAGATATTCTACACATTTTCCAGATACGCTATCTGTTGTGGTCTCTTTTTTCATCTTCCTCCCTCTTTACTCTTGCAAACACATGTATCTTTACATGGTTACCATCATTTATGCATCAGTCTTGCCTTTCCTATTCAATGATTTGTCACCATATCAACTTTGTCAATGTGTCCGTAATGTGTAATGGACAACTGAGTGCAAAGTAGCTACTAAAGATGATATTGGTGGCCAATAGCATAATTCTGCCTGCAATGTAAGTGCAGCATGTGCTGGTTTTTATGAGAAATATGTTCCAATGCTGCATATTAGCAAGGGTTGCAAACAAAGCAGGGCTGCAGCTCAAAGCTATGGCTATCTCAAATCTGGTCCCAAATCTGGAAAGTCATGTATTGCTTTGTTCCCATTAAACATATGATATTTCATCTGTAGTAGAAAAGCATAAGATAAATTGCTGTCTGGATCCTTGGAGGAAGAAGGACTAAGTGGATCATGAAAGCAGTTAATCTCTGCATGTCAAAACCTGGCTGGAATAGACTTCAGATTCCAAACATAATGTGCAATTGTGACCCAAATACCTGGAAGACCTATTGCTTTAAATTAAGAAGTTCAAAAGGAATGTGGCCAAGGCATGCATTAATGAGTTTTCTGGGTGAGAATCAGAATGGGGAAGATGATGGGCCAGTCATAGCTATCTCATCTGAAGTGGATAATCCTGACTAACTGAGGCTGTTTATGTGTGTGAGGATTGCTGGAAAGAATAAAGGCTTCTAGGATCATGCTCAGCTCTGGTTTCGAGTCAACATTGACCATGCCACATATTTTGACTGACAATCCAACCATTTTTTGCTGCAACAAAAATTACTTTAGCATGATGTGTTGGGTATCAAACATTTAAAAACTGTAAATTAGGATCCATGAGACTGACTAGAAATCAAAGGCATAAACCCCCAAAATGTTAATTTTTTAAAAATTTTGTGTTTCATGTGCCTGCTTTATTTTGAGTTTAGAATGTAACCAAAATACCACAGTTTTCTATGCCTTCTTTTTGCTAGAGAAGGGCTAAACATTTTCTTGAGAATACCACCACAAGGCATGCACCTAGCTCTTTATGAGCAGGACCAGGTTCTGTAAATGCAGTCACTGAAAGATGGTGTTGCAAGTTATGGCCTGGATAACGTGTGGGGAGAAGTGGCTTGAAAATGGGTAGGTAATCTGCAGGACCAGGATTCTCTCTTCCTTCTTCTCAGTTTAAGGCACAGGACTGAGACTTGCTCAGCCCATATGTTCCAGGCCATAGAGATAAAGAAGTTTACCCAAGCTCTCACTGAGTAAACCACATCATTCTGGGAACTTTTTTTGTTCCCCTGAACCTCCCAGTACTTAGCCTGGGGCAAATTAACTCGCACCACATATAGCCTAGTGCTTCACTTAATCATGCAATTGAGACCATGGAGGAAGAGAACACAGGAAACCTTTATTTTTCCGCAGAACTGATACAGTACAGGCAGAGCTGCACAATAATGCTTCATTTACTGCCTTTCTCTTGTTATTTACCTCTTGGTGACCTAGCAGAAGCAGAGGTCACTTAGCTGTGTGGTTGCTCTGAGTTCTGAAAAACTGTAGGAGACTGCCAGCTTTTCATTGTTTGCCCACAGTTTATCATGGCTCTGCAATATGAATCTCTGCAGTGTTCTGAGACAGGGAGAGATTGTCTAGAGGAACTGCCATTGCCCCCCCTCATCATCATACAGATTGGCTCTTTTCATGTCTGTAACTACATAAGGGAAGACGTAAATGATAAAAAAATCTTCCAGGGCAGATTGACACAATGCAAAATAGTTACAGAGTTTCTGCCTACCTCAAAATCACTATAACGCTGACTCATTAATCCTGATCGGAGGGTTGTCATGATATCTGTGAGACGTATTGGTTCAGAACATTTTTTTTCATATTCTCCTCTGAAAAGTGGGCCTCAGAAAAAATGTTAAAATTTTTTCTTCTTGAAGTCTTCCATAGGAAGTTACTATCTTTTGTGGGTTTTCTGAGGGCATGGATAATTAAGCCAGGCTGACTAAGAAATCATATTCATGTGTCAGTTTTCTTCATTGCCAGAGTGTGTTTATCTGTGGTTGACATTTACTGTACATTATCATGCATCTCTATTTGTTCTGGCTGTTTCTCAAAGGGCACCTGATGAGTCAGGCTGGTTTTTTATTCTAGAGGGCCCTTCACCTACTAGAGACAAGAATCTTTTAAAAATTCAAAGAAAAATCTCTGTGTTTTGGTTTGTTTGTTTGTTTGGGGTTTTTTTTTGTTTTTGGTTTTGGGTTTTTTTTTCCCCCCACCATTTTGTGTTTTATTTTACATTTGTAACTTCTCCATTTGGATTTCTGTTTCAGAACACATTTGTGTTTTGCAGTCTCTATTTCCACGAAATAGCTACTGCAGTCTTAAACATGACGCAAGTGAAGTTTACATTGCCAAGAATTTAACTTCCCCAGAACCCCTGGATCTTGGCCACAAGGCTGAGTATGTGCTTCTGCTTAGTGGGAACTAAGCAAGCATCTCCATGTAAGACTGAGGTGCCGTTTAGGAGATATTTGTCTCCAGGTATTGTTCCCTGTGTGGGCGTGCCATGCTTGACCCCCCACATGCCACATGTTCCCCAGGAATCCTCCCAGCTGAGAGGTCCTTTGCAGACACTTGTGCACTCCAGAACATGTAAAAGGCACCCTCAGTTCCTTGTTACCTAATGGTCACTGTGGCAGGCTGCCATTCAGGTATTGCATTGGGATAAAAGAACAGCAAAAGATAGCGATTCTCTCAGGATCTTCTGATGGTGAACTCAGTAAAATACAGTGAAATATTTTTATTTATTCTCTTACAATACCACTACTTCACATTTTACGATACCACTAATTTCACACTGATTGCTGCTGGATGTATACTCATGTCCTGTGCCAGCAAAATTATTAGACCCTAAGTAGCCTCATTCATCATGTTCTTATTAACCTAAGTCCTTTTCCAGGTTGACATGAAAACATCTGATTCTCTGCATGGTTGACACATAAACATCTGGTCCTTTGCATGGCTGAACACTGAATTTGGCTGGAGCCTTTAACAGAGCTCCACTGATTTAAATGTACATAGGATTCAAAATCACCTTGGAATAATTTTCATCATGATCCTTTTATTCAAACTCTCACATAAGTTCTTATTTAGTCTCAACAATCTCACTTGGAAGGTGATTCTTTTAGAAGCGTATATTTCTTAGATCTATGTCCTGCTCATTTTAAATACATTGAACTTTATTCACTTCTCAGATATATAAACATATAATTAATGTGAATGCATTGCCTTCCCTAGTCTTTTTTTGGAAGCATCCTGGGACAAGCAAGTGCAAAATCTGACCTTCTGGTGATTGATTCTATGGTATTCAATCTCAAACTTGCAAAAGTGAAAAATAAAAGAATAAAAATAATAAAGAGTTATAATGCTAGATGTGTTTCAGGTGAAAAATGACTTCAAATTAAAATCATCTTGCTTAAAGCCTAAATGTTAATTAAGCCATTTATTTTTATTTGGCAGAAGGACAAAGGTAAGACAGCCCAGTCTTTAAAGGTTTTGGCTGTGTTATGTGAGTATACAACAGTATAAAACATTGTATAAACTAGTTATTTGCAACAGACCAAATATTTATTTGCCTGTCATGTAAGCATTTGTCTGGTTTTTGGGGCACATTAGATAGAACAAATGAGAGATAAAGACTATTCATGATAGGAAAGAAATTGAAATAATTTTTACATTTGCATTTTATAACTTGTACACAATGCAACAAGGGCTCAAGAGTGTTTCTGTGGTTTTTGCATGTCTTTTAAAGCCATTTTTCTCAGTACCATTCTCTATGATTATAAAGCAGAGTGGGCTGACTTCCCTGATTTCCAAGTTTTCACAGCATTGCAGTGGTGGTACTCATGTCCAGCCTTCTATCAACAATTCAGATGCACTGGAAACTCCGATATTAGTAATGACTTGGTTTAATTTCAACTCCATGTTCAATTGCCCAAATGTAGGTGCCTACTTTATAAAAATCCACGTGAAATGAGACCTCCCACTATAACCAGTCAAGTCCATAGCTGCAGTGTTGAGGTTTTCAGCACATCTAACATAAGAAGTGGTTGTTTGCTGATAGGGGATTAATGTAATTTTAGACTCAGAGAGGTATAAAACTGCAGCCTCAGAGGAGCATGAGTATCTCAGATGTCCTCACATACTTTTCCTGACTTGTAAAAGTTTCTGGAATACCTGAAGGCGTCTCAGATGTCATACTTATGTTTAGCCAAATGAATCTCCCTCAGGATATCTACTCTAGGATGAGTCCAGCAGCTGTCCAGATCACATCTGACACAAGGTTTAAGCAGTTACTTAAATATCTGTATTTGGTACCATTTCAGACTGCCTAGGGTCAGTCCCCCTTGTGGTCTCCAGCGGCTTTAATGGAAAATCACAGGTCATCAGATGTGTACAGATATTTTAGCATCCTGGGAATGTTAAATAGGACTTGATGCTTCTGTTCATGGAAACGTATTATGTCTGTGTGTTGGCCAAGGCCTTGGCAGAGCTGTCCAGAGTATTCTACTTGTCCTTTTCCTGTTACTTAGAAGGGTCTAGGTGCCATGTACATCCTCATATCTCTCAGCCTTGTCATAGCTGGGATCTTAGCTATCCTTGGATGTTATCGAAGATACCAAACTTTATGTTCAGGCAATTAAGTTGAACACCATGTCTACAATGTGAGATTAGATTCATGGTTCATAGGTGCAGTGTGATATTCACCTTATTTTGCATGCTTGAATATGCAACACAATCCTACCCAAATACGTGTTGATATCAATTGTATGATGCTATGGGATGTACAAACAGCTGTAAATCTCCAAACGTACAGCATCAATGATACCTTCTGTGCATATCTTTACTGAGAGTTAGTCAAGGTGTTCTTGGTAAAGAATACTTAATATTGTGTTATGTGTCATGTTTGTAACAGTATTGCTAAGCACTTCTTAACTTCTTTATATTATTATTAGCTGGTGGAGCAGAACAGGAAATTAATTATTAGAATCCTTATTTCAATCCATTGAAAGGCATCCTGTTTTTCAATGACTCATCTCAGTACACATTCTTTGCTGCATTTTGCCCCATGGCTCTTCTGCTGTTCCCTGTGCGTTTTGTTTTGACTTGGCAATTTTCAAGAAGCACTGTTCCCAGTAAAACAAGTAGTGCAATAGGACTCACTGCTTACTCTGAGATGGTTTATAAAAAAAAAGGTAATGAATCCAAATATTTACATAATGGGATTTGCATGACTAACTTGTTGAACTTCTGGCTGCACCTGAAGAGCAAGTTTTTTTAATGTGATACGATTACAAATTTTAAGCCAAAGCTTTTCTCTGGTACATAAGAGTAGGTCCTAATGAAACCTATGGGAGCAATGTACATGCATCCAAGTGTAAAATCTGACTCCAGAATTTGGTAATTAGTTTCTCATTTTAATGGCATGTCTGGAAATTTGATTCCATCATGGCAATGGGTCCTCATATTACTTTCTTCTTGCATCCTCTTTATGGAGTTCTCCTTTTTATATTGCTATAGAAAAGATTCTGAAAATGGGTCAGTGATTCCTAAGAAAATTTAGTCAATGGATTTGACTTTAGCAAGAGTTTGGAGAACACAGATTACAGTAATTAGGGAGCATATATAGGCAAAACCAAAATTATTCTGTGAATATAAATTATTTAACTGAGCACCAGGCATAAATAAGACTTTATATCATTGTTGCTGGGTGGAAATCTCATGTTTTTTCTTACCCCTGTGGGGCATTATTTCTATTTCATGCTCTGACTGGTCTCAACATTAAGTGCCTGAATTATTAAGCACTCCTAATGTGTAACTACACAACTGAAAGATCAGAAAGGAAATATTCTTTGGTACACTGGCAAACTCTTGTCTAAAAGCTTTGGATTATTCATTGTATAAAATGATTTATTTTGTTTTTTAAAGAGCACTCAGTAATTTATTTTTGTGTGCTCCAGTATACTTGTATTAAATCTGTAAATAAGTTAGGATGTACATACTCTGTAATTTGAATTCATATGTGTACACTCATCTGCCCATGTTCTCCCATCAGTTCACATATATGGACATGTACAAAGAATAAATATACACATAAGTATATAATGCATGTATTATGTATGTTATGCATTTGAACAAATAAACTTATTATATAGGTGATTTGACCTACCTTGCCTGCTTTGAATGGCACTGAAATTAAACATCTAATCTAAAGTGAGAATCTAGGCTTCTTTATAGTCAGTGGAAAAGTCATTTGCAGAAGTTTTGTCCAAGATTACTTGCAAAAGTTGTCCTATTGATGTTTTTTACTGATCGAGAGAGCTTTCTTCATGTCTAACACCTGCCATGAACCTAGATAGAGCAAGCTGAGAAGGATCCTGTTCAAATATACTTAATAAATTATAAAAAGAGACCATTCTATTATTTTAATTTAAAAAAATGGTAAACATCCAACTTCAATGCAATAATATTTTTCTTTTCAAAGATTATTTTGGTCTTATATAGATTACTGCAGTTGTTTGGTGCTCAGCTTGACTGTGCCTCTTATTTTCTTCATAAAATGAAGGATTAGCAGATGCACTGGTGGGAACAACAGAAGCTGCCAGAATTTCTCTCTGTTGGAGTAGTTGAGTTAGTAGTGGCTAAAATATGAATTTTGTTTTTCATTCTCTAGCTCAGTCACAGGCCAGACGTTCACCAGCTCTAGAGTTAAGAATAAAAATTATCTTCATTGCACTGTCTGTTTTTTTAAGAGACTGACACTGACATGGGTAATTTGACCTTTTCATGATAACTGTCTCTTAGAATTCAGAGTTGGCATAGGTGTCTCTAGACTCTTCTATGCTTGTGGAATAATATAAGCAAGTTCATGTAAAGGAGAAGCCAGGTAATTTAGTCACCTTCCCAGACTGAAAGCAAAGACAAAACAACCCTTCCTGTGTTATGAAATCTCCTAGTTCAAGTGTGTTAAAGAGTTCTATTAGCATTCAGCACAGACACTGCTGAAGGAGTAAATTATTAAAATAATGTTTTTACTTGACATCAAAAATCATTCATTTAAGAGCTGCAACATGATATTTTTCCCTTCTTAGTCCCCAGCTTTCCATGAATTACAGGGAATTTATTAATGTCTGATTAGTAATTGTTTCAAAGGAGGAATAATATGTGTTGGTGGTATGCAATATTGAGTATCTAGTGAGATCCTCACTCTTTTCCATTGTGGGTACTTTAAAACATTTGTCTGAGCAGACTGACTGAATACTGAAACTTACTCTTCATAAAGTAGCAACAGAAAAAAATAAAAACATTTTTTAGTCTGGTTTGATTTCATATTTACATTAATAGAGTAACAAATCAGAGTCCATTTATTTGTTACCATTTCTTCAGGAACTATTATGTAGTTATTTTAAATTTTCTGTATCCTAGTCTGTCCTTCAAAGGAGAGGGATAATCTCTTATACCTCATGAATGCATAAACTTAAAAGAGCTGCTGACTTCTTTTGATATTTTTATCTATCTTTACATTTCTTTTCATCAAGTAAAGCTTGAGCCTCCAACTAATGGCTTCATTGCCTAATTGTCTGTGAAAGGATAATCTTTCTGGTGCACATCATGCAAGGGCGTGCAGAGTTTTTTGGGGTTCTGTGGTCCTCACAAACATTTGAACTTGCAAAGAGTTTCTCATTTTGATTTGTGATGTGTCAGGTCCAGTGTTAAAGATTTTGCTAGCCAATATGGTTATATTTTCTGGATTCCAAGAGGAACATTATAGATATATGACTTGTTTGAGCAGAAGTTAGAGATATCTTGGAATTTTTCCAATATCATTTGCTGGATTTCTAAATGTGAAAGAAAAAATATCAATATTTTAAGACTATAAATATAAGGAGAGAAAAATGATAATGTTAGGAAAGTGATATAAGACACAGATGGTCAGTGGACCTTTTCCACCATCCTCTTATTTCATCATCTTGTGAGGCTCATTTTCAGGGAAACCACTGATTGTTAACATGAAAGAAACAATCATTAGTGCTGCATACATATTAGTAATCTAAAAACACACATACAGTCTTCAAATACATTTATTTGTATGTGGTTGCATGTCTATATATTTGTATACATATTTGTAGTCATCTCACTGATGCAAACATGACTTAAGTTTTTTAGTTTTTTTAGTTATTTAGTGCCTGTGCACACCAGGCATTGACTTGAAGCAAGTTATCATGAAGCAGGTAGTTCTCTGAGGTCTTTTAACTGGGATGGATTCACTTCTCAAAAAATCTCAGCCCAGTCCTGGAGAGTGAAAGTGAACCAGCTCCATGCAAACACACTTGTGCAAGAATGACTCTTGGTCACTATCATCCAGAGGGATACAACTGGAGCAGGTGATGGGGGTTTGGATCAGATGATCTCCAGAGTTCCTTTCTAACCTCAACCATTTGCTGATTCTGTGAAGTGATAGTTTACATTCTGCACTGACAATTACCAGCTAGAATACTTTTTACCTAGAAATCAGAGGGTATTGATTATTATACATATAGAACCTTCAGAATTATAAAGGAATTTTCAAGCAAAAGCTGTATTATGTCATATGATTTCATTTTAATTATATTAAAATGCTCTGTAATCAATATTATAAGATATTAAATGCTGAATTCTATACTAAATATTTCAGAGGCTGATTTTAGCAAATCAAGTATAAAAATCTAGATTTTTATCTAGAATCTAGTGGAGGAGATTCCAAAGGCTCCTGAAGAGAGCTAGGAGGCTCTTTGAAACACTCATGAAGGGAGGAGTAAGTCTTCATTAAATACTGGTTCTTCATTCATCCTAGATATCTCTGTGTTCCTAAACTCAGTTTAAGATATCAGTGTGAAAATTACAATTGTCATAGTGCATTACTACTAATACCTGTAGACTTAGATAGTTCTGTTTGAAACCAGTAGTCAGTTTTTAGCTGCAGTTCAGCAGAACAATGATAGGAATATCACTGGAAAAACTATGAATCACTTAGTAGGAAAGAGGAAATATGAAATTTAAAACCAATAGTTATCTCAGCAAAAGAGAAAAACACACTGGCATAGGAATCTGGGAGTTAGTCTTTTAAAAGATATGTGAGTGTTTTTATATCAAACTATGAAATATGTGTCTAATTTGAAATCACATCCTGCCCCGTTCAACCTTGACCTTGAATGTTTCCAGGGATGGGGAATCTACTACCTCTCTGGGCAACCTGTTCTAGTGTTTCACCACTCTGTTTTTAATTGTTAAAAATTTTCTTTCTTATATGTAATCTAAATTGACCCTCCTTCAGTCTAAAACCATATTCCCAGCTCCTATTGCAGAGGCTCTGTTATGAAACATACAAAAAAATTAAAATGATACCTGCCTGAAGCCCAAAAACCAAACCAAACCAAAACAATCTAAGTTGAAACTTCAGTACTGCTTTGAGGCATGTCTAGACCACATAATGATCACACAGGGATTTCTGCTTTGGTTCTGAATGTCTTGGTAGCTCTCCCTGACAGCCCAGTTCAAAAGGAAGCTGGTAGCTTAAGTCCTGGAAGACACTGTCCCCGGGCCAGCCAAAGCTGTGGACTCTGCAGTTAATTATCTCTGCAGATCATCTGGCTGGCATAGCCCACAGTGTTTTCAGTCCTGACACTTCTTGGTCAGAGTTTGCACAATATAAAACTCTCCTTCAGGAATTTTTACTATCATTGCTATTCTTATTAGTAAGAGAATCTGGTGCTCTGAATTTTTTGCCAGATATTGTACAAAGTATGAAGCACTTTGCAGGCCAAAAACAATGCATGTGAATTATTTAAGAAAACTTAAAAATTTTTTTTTCTTTTTTTCTTTTTTATTTTTTTTTAGATCTTTGTTTAGCATTACTGGAATGTTTCACTTCACTAAAGCTTTCATTCCCTCAGAATTGAGGAAATTGATGAAACGTGGTCCAGAAATATGACTGATTATATTTTGTTCTTTTATGTCATGAATTAAGGTTGTACAATCTTTTACTTAGTCTTTCATTCTTGAAGTGTTTCAAGATAGTACTTTTGCCAGTTACCTGATAAGAACTCAGATTATTTAGTGGCTGAAGGAATTGATAAAAATGTGAGCTATAGATATATGTGCCTTGAACTCTTTGCAGTTACAAAGGCAACACTAATAAAAAAAAAATCTGAATTGAAAACCTTTTTCTTGTTTGTCCTTGATTTGCCAGCACTTAAATGAATGTGCAGTGGTCAGGGGTACATGTAAAGGCCATAGACTGACTGAACACTCTGGCAAGAGAGTATGGAAAAGGAAATGCCAAAATAACATCAGCACAGAAAAAAAGTGACAGGAGAATTGACATGTTTTCCTGAATTACTTGCAGGTTTAATAGTGGGTTAGAAAATGTCAAAACACAGGAAGAAGAACCTGTATAAACAAGTGTGTAGTCAATTATCAAGACACGACAGAAGCCTGAAATTAATGGACAAGTTCCAATAAGCCTCCAATATTTAAATGTTTACTTAAAATTTAAATGTTCAAGAAACTATTACATTTAAATTTAGTAGACTTCTTCTCAGGAAGGTCCAGGAATCACAGAAGATACATAACCAGATTTAGCTATCTAGCAAGACAGTGTGGGGACAGCAGCACACAGACTTGACAGATGTGTACTGTTTGTTACTAGTTTGGATGTATTTTTCCTGTGGATAAATATATCTTGCATTTTAGTAGTTCATTTCCAAACAGGAATAATAATATGTATTCAAAGGCCAGATGTTTCACAGGGAAAAACCCCCCAAACCCCTCAGATTGTGAAAGCCACTGGAATGCAAAACAGCTGTAGATGATATCTGGTTGGTTTAGGTAGAGATGGAGTACACAGCCACCTGATTTCCATTTCAGCTATTGTCAACAATCTTTAAAAACTGCTTCATTCTTTATATGACAACTTTCACTAGGTGCCTCCCTGCAAAGATGTAATATCTCTAAGATGCTTAAAGGAAGTCAGAGTTTACTGCTTAAAAGTTCTTGAGGGATGGCCTTTAAACACTGCCAACAAATGAACTGTGATCCAGGAATAGGTATACAGGAAACTGAACTCTGACAATGTTCTAAAATGCTAGTACTGTTGTATGGAAAGGGCGTGTAATAATTAAGAAGTCTGAACAGTAGTAAAGGAATTAGATAACCTTTGACTTGATTTAGTCTGAGCAGGGTATTGAGGCCTCATCTCCAAAATGCTGGAGAGTGTCCTGATTAACAGGCCATTAGGTATAGCAGGTGACCCCTTCTTGAAGGGGGATTACATCGCTACAGTAAATATACATTGTCATTTGGTAGCCTAGTGCTACGAGGAGAGAATGTCCTTATTGATGTTTCTTTGTTCCTTGGTATTTTGGGCAGTGGCTTATAATATGGGGATTTTTTTTCTCTCTAGGTAGAGTTCCAGACATATTCACCACATTGAAAAAAAATAGAAATTACAGTCCTCTGACAGGCTGCTATTATGAGGATGAGAAAGAGGCACCTACATTGAATATTTCAGCTCTCTGAAGAAGCAGAGGCTTAATTCAAGTGGAGGCAACATTATCATGTAGAAGTGTCTGTACTGAGGCAAAAGAAATACCTCTATTGGGATAGCAGCTTTGCTTTATGCTGATCCTCATATGTACTTTAAAATCTCCAACAACTATTATAGGAAATTTGGACAGGTGTGTTAGGTGACCTGGATCATTCTCTGAAGAGAACTGAAGTTAACTATTATGAAACTGGGCAGGAGGCTTCCACATGCAATTTAACCTGCAGCAGACTGAGGAATAGGCAAATGTCTAAGACATTCAAAAGAATTGGTATGGACTGCAGCACAGAATTCTGGTGCTACTTATTCCCACTGTCATCATAATGTTCCATCAAAATCCTCTGAAGAACACCAGTCTGAACATATTTTTCTTTGCTTAGGTCTCAGCTCTGGATTTTCAGCCTTTGATTACAGCTTCCACAGGAACTCCTATTATTTGTGTGTCTTGGCTTAGTCCTTAAGGCTGCCAGGCTTTTCACGGTTAGAATGCAAAAGTATATGGTCCGCCTATATAAGCAAACTTGACCTTATTCCATGCTACCTAAATAGGCAGTGCAGGTGGGGCAATGTGAGTTTTATTGTGTTATTACTTTCCAGTTAAAGGCTGGGTGAGTCTAAGCTTCTTCTAAAAATGAACTACTATCAGAACTTTACTATCTTCTCAGACTAAAGCTTTGACAGGTTACACGATCAGCTTTTGGCTTGGTTGTTTAACTAATTCATGAATTTTGATCTCTTTAGGGAATGCTAGAAAACCCTCCAAATCTGTCTCAACAGAATCCACTTCTGGAGGAGCAATTACTAGATGGAAGCCCAGCAAGTTTGACTTTCTTTTCTTACTAATTACAGTTCTATTTGTTTGTATATAGAACTTCTGTGCTATCCTAATAAGGGAATGCCTCTCAGTCTTACTATTTCTATGTTTAGGTTGAATTTCATAACTAATTTATTTTTCAAATGTACATTTCAGTGAGAAATATGTCTTGTGGATTTGATTTTATATAAGGCATTATACTATTAATGCTCTTAATTTTGTATGTTTTTTGCAATGTTCAGCCATGTGTTTCAGCAGCAATTCATAAAGCAATGCAGAATTTGTGAGTCTTCATGTATTAACACATTTGTAAGGTAAAACGAAAAAGCAATAACAAGGATCAATAGACTTGTTATCTATCAAAAGAGAAAACTTCTGGCAAATTTGTTTTCTCATTTCTGAATATAAACAGAATGAAACAAAACTTTTCAAGTAGAAACTGGACTCTATTTCCAGGAAATATGAATCTGTTCTATTTCTTACAGAAAAGTTGTTCTTTTGGGTGACAATGAGACCCTAAACCTTGTATCAAATTGAATATAAAACAAGAAAATTTAAACATCATCAAAAATTTGTGTCTGCTTTAGTAATGATGTAAACATATAAATTAGACATTCAGAGTATTAACTGTACTGAAATAAATAACAAATACTTTGACTTGAGTATGAGACAGGACTTAACCTGCTTATAGTCTGGTCAAAAAATAGATGCCTGTGATAAACTGCAGACAACCTTGGATTCATATTTCATTCAACTGAGTGCAAAAAGAACATGATTTTCAAGAAAAATATATGGGAAGAAAGTAACAGTCAAGAGTGTGGAAGATAAGGAAACTTTCCATCTATGCAGACTTATTAGCCATTTTTTCTCCTTCCTTCCTTTATTTTCCACTCTCTTAAATAATACTGAATTTTCCTGCCCAGTGCTTGCCAGGTTCACCATGAATCCACTGATCAGTTTGTTCCTTAGCTGTACTACACATAGTTTACACCATTTATTATACTATTGCTGATAAGAAAAGTTTTCTGAAAGAGGTTACAAGACACTCAGTTACCCAGAATTGATTGCTATAGATCTATTTAATCATAAGTAGGAGCACCAGACTTTTATTAATAATGCCATCTGAACTTTAACTTACTTGACCAACATCTGTGTACTAAAGGTCAGAGTCAGGGCAGAAGCTACAATGTGGTTTTGCAAATGCTATTTAGGAGGTTTCTGGCTCTGAGTTCTCTGCACTGCTGGAAGATACCCTCTCACTTCTGTTTGAGAGATCTTCAGGTGTACAATGCCAAATTTAGCATTAATATGAAGAATGTGCTAAATTCCTGTTCAAGAGATCACATTCTCCCGTCAGTCCATTTTGCAGAAAATTGTCAAAGACAATGATTTAAAGAGCATTCCTGAGAACTGGCAGGCAATAAATTAGCACCTAATTATTTTGCCAGCCTGAAAATTTGCAGTTCTCAGTGTGCTAGAACAATACCAAGTCACTACATGGATCTTAAATTGGATTAATTGTATAATGATTTAATGAAGAGACAAAGCTTATTAATCCTTTCACTGAATCAGGGGAGTCAAGTACCTCACTCTATTCCCATAATATTTGAGATTATCCTAATAGATTGTTAAAACAAAAGCACTTTTTAAAATGTCAGTTAGGTTTGGAGGAAGATTTTATAGCACAGCATGAATATTGTTTTTTCTGTGTGATATTTTGCACCTCTGGGCTTGTTGTGCACCAAGAAAAACTTGTTCTCTTATGGTAAGTCTGGCAAAACTGAAACAATATAAAAAGAATATAAAATGGAAGAGCGTAAACTAGGATCTGGATAACGCATGACTTTTATGTCACAGTTATTGCTATTTACACTATTTGGAGATTATGAATGCATTTATTTAGAGATTTATTTCTGATTGTATGGTTGGCATAGACAATCCTGAGGTAAGCAACTTATTTCAGGGATTTATTATTCACACATTTCAATATTTCAATTTTTATAAGTTTGAATTTCAATGAATTAAAAAATTATGGGGTTTTTTTCCAAGTTAAAAAGGGACACATTTTGATCATTACTTCATCTATCTGAAACACTGTTGCTAAGTAAGTTTTCAACCAAAGTATATCTGAGCAGAGATCATGCTTTTGAAACGTCTCCTTCAGGCTCCTCTTTGCACCCAAACTACCAGCCTGGTATGTGATACTGGGGATTTGCTTGGTAAGAGTTTAACAGTCATCAGCCATTATGTTTGCTTGGTGAACAGTGCATTTAGTTAAAAACCCCCACTGCTTAGTTTAACCCTTCTCTGGATCTTGGCTGGCCTGGGACCAGGTCTGCATAAAAAGACTGTTTTACAATTTAATTTGAAGATCTAAATCTTTTTCATTCAGTTTTTAAAAATAAATTTATTTAGTTCATTACAGTAGATTAGAACTTGTCAAAGTAATTGTATTCTTTTTTCTATTTACCCTTTCTCCCTTTGATAGGAGAAACTTTATTGAATAGAATGATGGTATCTATCATCACTGTTACATACTATTAACCCCAAAGCCTGAGGCAAAGTCAAAGAAATAAAATGCACTAGCACCTTAATGATTTGGCATTAAAAACAGGGAGGAAACAGTAAAACATTACCTATTCTCAGTCACAGGACAGTCACAATCCTTAGTTATACAAAAATTTGACCAACTGATTTTTACAAAATACCTTTTTACACATTCCTAATCATAATACAAAGATAGCTTCAATATTGGCATTTTTATTATTTTCTGAATAATAGTTTTTATCTCCAAATTTGTTGTAGTAGGAAATGACATCTAAGAGACAACTTATGTGTTCTCCATTTTCTTTATAATATCAAATATTTAAAGTAATTATTGTTTCAATAAATCATTGACCTAAATGCAAATAAGAAGTTTTATCCAGATGTTTTCAAATGTGCATGTTTCTTTCTTTAGAAGACTTCTAAGTCGTGGCACCCAGTGTTCTGCATTTAGTACCTTTGACTTATATTCAATTAAACATGGCTTAAAAAGAATCACTGTCATGAATGATCATAAACATGGCTTAATGAGAATCATATTTCCTTTAAAAGAAATCAGTTGTGAAAGTAAAATGTAGTTAACAGAATAGACTTCATGCACTTTATCATACATCTGATAATGAAAATGTGGTTCAAAATAAAAAGAAAATGTGATTCCAACAGGAAAAAGTAACAGAACTAAATGAGGAGTCTTTTCCATTTAAAATTTTAACCTCTCAAAATAAATAAAAAACCAGAAGACTTTTTTTTTTTTTAATGAAACTGATGAAAATGTCTACCTGTAATGGAATTTTGGGGATTAGCTATCTTGTAGCCTGGTGTTTATGATATTCTACTGAAGACACTTGACTAGGACTTCATGCAAGATTTCCAACAGAAGTTTTCTAACCACAAAACTGTTGATTCAGATTTTTGTTTAATGCGACACAAGGGACTTTTTAAACTTGTGTAAACAGGGAAAACAAAAACCAACAAAAGAAAACAAATGCTTTTTATCTTTTTTATTTTAATATCTTAAGGAATATATTTCAGAGGTAAGGTATCTAAACTGAAGCCACACCAACGAGTCAGTAAAAATAGGGGTTTTTACCTACACTGGTGACACCCTAATCCATGGTTTATGTTTGGATGGGTACATTTTTCTGCATCTTTCTTAGACTTAAAAATACATTTTTCTAAACCTCTCCACCTCTGTGCAGGAGGGGAGAGCAAAAAGGTGTTCCAAGATCAAAGCTTTTTGAATGACAAAACATTTTCTTTTTCAAAAGAACATTTAACATTGTACTAAAATGAAATATAATTAAAAGTAATTTGATACTTAAAAAATGTTATTATGTAAAAACAGAATACAAAAAAACCCCTAAACCCAAACATGAGCAACAGTTTTTTCTTGGAATTGAAAGAATTTGCCTGAAAATACCAGGTTTAAACCCTCAATATCTGGGAAGATCTTGGGCAGCGTTAAATATATCCCCTTTCTTGGTTACAAGAAGACCTGCAGAATGTCACTGACTAGAGTCACAGTCTCATGAAGCTGGCTCCTGTTTCTTTTGCTAACAATTTCAATCCAATTTTTCGCACCTACAAAGGTGAACTTGGGCTCTCATACAAGGCTTTGCTTTTTCCTGGAAAAAAACCCCTTCTTTTACACTTAGAAAGAGCTATGGCAGGATTATTTAGTATCTGCTCTTATAATCAAATTCCAGCTTCCTGTGCTTACATTTGTCTGTGTCTGCAACTGATGGGATTTCTATGGTTTTACCATTCTCTGGCCTTCACAGCTTGCCTTACATAAGTTTAAGATATCAAATGTGCTTGGACTTGTCTCTGCTTTTTGAATAGGCAGATGTCTTTTAGGTACCTGTGTCTACAATTTGTATCTGGTAAGTATTAATAGTGTAGGCAAGTTGAAAACTCTGCCACTGCTCTTAGAACTGGTTAAGAAAACACATATTACTGGACAGCTGCTACTAATATATCAGAAAAAAAATTAAATATTAGTTGTAATTTCTTGGCAAGCATGAAAGGACTGAACTGAAGAAAATGGGTAACTTGTTTTATGGTGATGCTGTACAGAAGATGGTAGGCTTACTCAGAATGAACACTTATTAAAGTGACTATTAAATTGTGAGGAATCTAGGCCATTTTACATCTACAAAAGAATATCTGAAAAAAACAAAAAACCTTGAATTCCCTTGAGTGCAGTATATTGTGCCTTTAAACTGTTTAATTTGAACTTATCTGCAAGTCCTCCTGTGACCAGCTGAAGAGGTGAATTAATGACATGTGAATTAATGAAATGGGCCCTGACAGGGGGTTTTGGTGTAGCCCTCTTTGGTACAGACTTGACCCAAATACACTTTAAGCTCCTGCTGATAAAAAGCCAGTTATTTAGCACTAAGTTTCAGGACAGTGCCTGGTAGTTAGGGAACCTTTCTGTGTGTTTCATTTTACATATAAAGCTCACATTGTCTTTAGAATAGAGTGTCAAAAAGAGGGTTTGTCTCATGACTCCTTGACATCTCTTTTTCCCTTCTGCCCTGTACCAGTTTCTGTGCTGTGTATGTTTAATCGAGCACTGTTCTCTGAACAGCAATTAAAGCCCAATTTGACTTGTTGCTGAGCAAGATGATAAGAGCTCTGGCTGTCAGCACGGTCAAAGATCAACCTTTACCCCATACAGAGCTTACTGCAGCTTCGTAATTTATTCTGCTGAAAGCTCCTCTGAGAACATGGCAGACTCTGCAGCTGTTGGTGGGCATCCCCTCCCCAGTTGATGTGGAGAAAAGACAAAAATGCTGTTATACTATAGCTGTTCCTGGAGTTCTTAGTCCTAATGACAAAACAAGTGTTTCATTTTTTAAATTTTTTTTTCAAGGATTTAGGCTGGTATAAAATATCATGTAAGGATGTTTAAAAGTTTTTATGTGCAGTCAAGGAAATCAAAGAAACATCACTTCTGCTAAAGCCTACATTGGAAGATGCTGCTTTCTCTCAATTTCATATAAATTAAATAGGATCTGAAAGACCATTTACATGTAAAAATTCAATTAGTCTGTGGCACTTCTTTATGGCACTAAGAGTGAACAAGAAATAAAGCATCTGTGTGCAAAGAATGTCTGCAGTATAATGTGCAGTCAATAACTGTGAATTGTCTAGTCATTCCTAGCAAAATGCCTTGAGTCTAGAATTCTCCATAAATAAAGGAGCTATAGAATCCATCACAGATGGAAAAACTATATTAAGTCATCAGTGGCACATGCTGAAGTTGCCTTTTGCTGCAGCTTTTCCAGAACTTTGCCCTAACACATTCTGCTATGTTAGTCATTAAACTTTAGCCATTCTTCACAAGACACAGTCCCAGAATATAAAATATTCACTCTAACCAAGAGCTGGTAACTTCCTACTAACAATCTGGATGTTTATTTTAATTGCTTTTTTTCCTGAGCACTGATGCAAATATGTCAAGCCTCCCTGGTTATACTTGAGTCATTTTCTGTGGATGACTGAAGTTCAGGCCATGCCTTCTCAAGCTTTGCCTGTTTATGTGTTATTTCTGAGGAACCTTGTGATACAATTCTGAGTAACTGCATCTGCACCAAAAAAAATACTAAACTGGAGAAAACAGAATGGTTGCTCAAAGTTTGTGCTACTATCCAAAAACAAAGACTCAGAATTTGGCTTTCACTGAGTCAAATTCTCCAATAAACATTTACTTATTGTTAATTTTTTTTGTTTGTTTTCCAGTCAAAACAGCAGCAGAGCATCAAAACTGAAGGAACCAGATTAATAATTTCTGCATTTAAGTATTCATAGCTGTTCACATTGCAGATTTTATTGGTTTCACCATTGATTTAAAGAAAAGCAAAATTATGCTATAGGTCAAGATTGTTATATGACTTAGAGAACACAATATTCTTATGAGAATTAAGTTTCAGTCTTTAGCTTTAACATTTTGTTTGTGCACACATCTTAATACACATTAGTTCATGTTTTCCTTTTTACTCTTGACTGTTAAAATATTAGTGCCAGCAGCAGTAGAGCATTGCAAACTAAGTCTTTCCTTCCTTCCTTCCTTTTGGCGCGATGCAATTTATACTAGACAGTGCAGTGCCAAATAAATACAACTAAAGGAAGAATGAATAAGAAGAAGTGGGTTTTCATTTTCTGGCTAAACTTAAGTGTCCTTTTACATATGCTGGAGCCATTGGTATTTACTACAAAGGAAAACAGAACCTGTGGGCATTTTCATTGTAGTAAAAATAGGTACTACATAGTAGGAGAAAAAAAAGTATTTCTGCCTGTCTTTTGCATCTGGTATATAAAAGAAGTTCAATAAAGAGCCAACTTGAGCTTCAAAGCTGAAATTTCCAGAAAAACTAGCTTCCTGGTTTTAACACTAATTTGAAATAGAATGCTTGAATATAAAGGACTGTTGCCCTTTTTCCTTTAATATGGAAAATCTGAGCTTTCTGGAGATTTTTATGTGTAACTACTTAGCATAAAGTCTTAAAAATGGATTCTTCATCTTGCATAGTTTTGTTTGTTGTAATGCTTCATTTATACCTTTTTTGTTTTTTTTTTTTTTTTTTTTTTTTTTTGACATTGCCATTATGGGATTTCAAGGAAGATGTATAAGTTCTTCTTCAATATTGGCCTGTAAAAGTTTCAGTTTTCCTGGAGTAGGGCTTTTACCCAGTAGTTTGAGCCAGATTTTCCATTTCTGTGTGATTTGGTCAAATTACCTATGTCCTTGCTGTCTACCCCTTTATGTTGACTATCTGCCACAGAATTCCATCACCCTCAAAGGCTGTGCTGCTTTTGTCCAGGGTTTAGTTTCAAACAACCATGTCAGTGTGAAAATTATTGTGCCTCATTCCAATTAAATGCTTTAGTTATAGAAACATATTTTATGACATATTTTTCTTGTTTTCAGGTATGCTAATCAGCTCCCTGTGCCATTAGGATTCAATGCTGCACACAGAGAAAAAGCTTTATTTCTTCTACTGAAAAGTAGTTATGAGATTCATAAAGCTGTTATTCATGGTCAAACCCTGTGCAAACGGAGACAGAAGAGAAGAAACCTCTTTGTTGGGGCTATGCATCATGGGCAGGGGAATTTTCCCCCAAGCAGTCCTCTAATAATTTTGCTCAGATTGTGGGCATTTCTGTGTAACCAGGTTGCAGGCTACACAGTGAGTCTCTAATGCCTGAAACAATGTGAGGTCAGTCATGTCCCTGCACACAAAGTAGGCATGAGACAGTGAAGAGCATTCTAAAAAAAAATTGTGGGCTGTTTTTAGTGATTAACATGGAGAACATATAAAGAAATAATACCCTATATATATGGTTTAAATATTTCTATGTATGGAAGATAATGGCCCCAGTACGCCACAGTATTTGAACACATGCATTTGAACATGGGGAGATATTTAATTCTTCATCAGAGTTTAATTGCTCTGTCACCCTTGTTCTGTGGATTAAAGACCTTTATATGTTGCTGTGCAGCTAAATATATCCTTCAACTCTACTTTTTATGAAGTAAAGTTTTATAAACAGTTTCAAAAGTGATAATAAACTTAATTTGAAAGATGGATTTTGGCACAGCAGAAACCATGGAATAGATTTTATCTTAATATATAAATTATAGATAAAGTAAATCCACAAGTAGATTGTATAGGTATTAAAATTGTTAAAAATTGGGATTTAACATAGTTTTGGCCAATAAAATAATCAAATTCGTTTTGTATATTGACAATTACAAATTTATTTTTTTAATTAAAAAATGTTCTTAGAAAAAATGATTAGTGCTTAAATACTGCATATTAGAGAACTCTCTCAAGTGTTTATTATATTGGTCAAGATTTGGGTTTAAATTGTATTCCTGCTTTTCTCAATATGATGTGCAAAAATGATCCTGGTATTGAATCTTCAATAGTATTACTGTAAAATATTCTTACTGGATAATATTTCTCAAAATAATCCTAATAAGAAAGTAATAATTATTGTCTGCAAAGTCTGCTATTACTTTTGTTGCTATTTGACACATTCATTCACTTGTCTAGAACTACACAGATAAAGATCTCATGTTTATTTCTATTTTTCAGGATTAAATTAGTTGAGGATAAAATTATGCCCCCTTTTCCTTTACTGTTTGGCATTTAGAAGATATCTATCTACTTGATTTTTATCTTGATGCAGTAAATTATGGTGAAATTCAGGAAGATTGACATTGGAAGAAAGCAGATGAAGAAAAATATGTCATGGTTTCACACTGCCCATTCCTTCAGACTATTTACCCCTTAACATCATCAAAAATGCTGCCTGTAGTAGCTTTTGATTGTTCTATTACAATCTTATACCTGAAAGCTGAGCACATACCTGATGTGTTTTCTTTCTTAAACTGTTATAGAAAAAGTTCTGTAATTGGCCTCTTTCAAAGACTGGACATTAGAAAGGAGTCTAATTAGATACACAATTTTTTTTCTAATTATCTGGCCTCGGCTGATATGTGATAATACCTTCATTTTCATGTTTTGATTTTTGAACATCAGAATTTGTGTGGAACTATGAAGTCAGAAGGGTGTATGAGGTTTGGTTGATTTTTTTTTTTTTTTTTTTGGTTAGGCTTCAGTTTTTAATGTGAAAAATTGGATCACGAAAAGGAAACACCTGCCTTTGTCTTGAACACTCACGCTTCTTCAGCTCTGCAACATTGTTCCACCATTTCCCACATTTCCAGCTTGCAGAACACCCAGCTGCACTCCAAGGTCAGGACTTTGCTTGGAATCAGAACACAGCTTGTTGTTTAAAGTAATTAGGAGATGGATGGGCAGCCACACCAACATCTAACATCACATAAAAGAAAAATGACAGCATATGTGAAAATGTCACTTCAATAGGATGAAGAAAGAGCTGTGAGCAGATATATTCAATTTCAAATGCATTGTTTACAGACATGCAAACCAGGATGCCCTGAGTTATTTTCACAATTAAATGATACAGAGAAAATCATCATCAGCTGGTCAAAATTTCTCTGGAAAGTTATTACTGTAGATAAGACAATAACTCTATTATATGTGGTTCCAGAAGCACTTTACAAAGGGAAGCTATTATTTTTCCAACAGGTAAAAGAAGCTTCTCTATGCACACAGTAATCTACATTAGGTGAAGAGGTATCAAAAATGACATGGAATTAGTAGAGAACAAATTTTGACATAATATCAGAGAGAAAAAAAAAAACAAAAACAAACCCAAAACACAACAACTGATTTAAAGAAAATATCTAGAGTTTCATGCTGCTGCCCAGTTATCTGAATGCCTGAAACATAAAATCAACAAGAAAAGCAAAGTCCCTTGAAAGTTTCCTGGTGATCCTGTCACAACCACACAACCTGCTCGGGCAGGTTTATTCTTTCTGTTTTCCTTTTCTGGGGCATTGATGTGAAAAACTTTCTTAAACATTGAAGAATGAAAGGACTTTGTGCAGATTCCTGTATTACAGGTTTACCCTTAAGCAAAATAATTCTGTTTTTTGCAAAGTTTTACCATAATAAACTAATCATTCAGCCAATCAAATTTTACAGAAACTTTACGTTTTAGTCAACATATTTTCCATTGTAAAAAATATGGGTAAAATATTCTATGTAATAGTTAGTTGACCTCTGGTTCAGAATTATGTATATAGAGCCCAGAGTTTTTATGTACTTTTAAAATCACACTACTTCTGTTACTCTCTATGTTTGTCTACACTGGTTTAGGTTAAAAGTTCTTTAAAGCATTTTTATTATGAGTATTTCTGGAAGTTTCTTTACTCAGAGAAAGGTGAGAAATTCAAATGAACTTATCAGTATGTGAGACTATAGACTTACATAAATTTATATATCTATATATCTATGTATCTATAGCTATCATGTTTTCAATTTGAATTATTGTCTTGTATCTTAAATATATAAAAGCCTGATTTACGCTGCTTGCAGTTATTCTGTTGGACCCGCAACATTCAGTGTTAAATCATAAATTAAAAGATTGACATAGCTGTGTCATTTTTAATAGAGGTCTTTTTATCAGAGGAAAACTATGAACAGAAGTTTTTGTAAACATTTTGTCCCACAAGATGTTCAATATGTTGCTGTTTTTAAGTTGCTTACACTCTAGTGATTTTCTAGTGGGTTATATTTCCCTGTCCTTTTTCATGACTCATTTTAAAAATCTGTTCACCATTAGACTGCACTGGATGTAGAAAAATAATCAAAATATCAGCAATAATATATTTCCTACAAAATCTTAACTCCTGAGCATAGTGCTAGCAGTTGACATAACATATTATAGTGGTATTTTCAAAACCACCTAGGGATCTTGTCAGAGACTTTATTTTAGTGTCTAACCTACATTGTATTAGAAGGCTAGCCCACACTAGTCCTGTGTAGACACTTTGGCTGCAGAAGAGAAGGACAACATGTGACCAAACGAGATATCTACAGTGGTGCCTTGAACGGTGCAGGTGAATCACACCTGTGTATTTCTCTGGCTGTCTTTAGAGAAGCTTAATGTGACAAGCTCGGCTCTAGGTGTCAGGGCGGTTACTTCTAGTAACACCCTATGTGCTTGCTCTCCTCACAGACCGCAGAATTTGGTATTCTTGGTTCCTCAGTTCTTCTGAGTGCACAGGAAGAAGTGGACCCTCCATTAAGTTGCCATGTAATTAGCTGCTACTGCTGTAACATTTACAAGCAAGAGAAGCAGGTGTGAGTATTTTCCTCTCCGAGATAGGAGGGGAGAAATGTACCTCCATTTCTTTCTTCCTGGTGAACACCTCAGACAGAAAACTTTCTTGTGAAAGTTTTTTTCTTTAAGAAAAGAACCCTTCATCTAATTCTTCATGCTTAAAAGAAGGAATACAAAGTCTAAACACAAGGAAGGGTTTCAAGGCTGTGTAAGCCCAGTTTCATGGTATTCTTTATATTAACTGAGACATGATGTCTCTGGAAGAGATTTCTGATGCACATGTATTTGGATTTTTTCAGCTTGTTATTTTAGAACAAAGTTTATTGTCACAGCCACCCCAAAAGTTAACCTTTCCCTACTAGGGAGAAGCATTTAGGACAATGCATTTGGCTGTGAAATCTTGTGCCTGACATTTCTGTTGGATATGTCTTCTTGGTTCCAGCCCCAGGAAAGGTACCCCAAAACCAGCAAGAACGTGTCTAAATGAAGATCTGATGTCACATTGGATGCTTCCGAAGAAGCAGAAAGCCTAACTGATGAATTCCTAATTCCTAGCCTATGATCTGAAATCTTTACAAAAAACACAGAACAGTTTGGGTTGGAAGGGGCCTTAGAGATCATCTAGTTCCAACCCCCATTTCCACGAGACCAGGTTGCTCAAAGCCCCATCCAACCTGGCTTTGAACACTGTCAGGCATGAGGCATTCACAACTTCTCTGGGCAACCTGTTCCAGTGCCTCAGCATCCTCACAGTAAAGAATTTCTTCCCAATATCTCATCTAAATCTGTCCCTTCCTGTTTAAAGCCATTGCCTTGTGTCCTGGCACTATGTGTCCTTGTCAGAAGTCCCTCTTCAGCCATCTTGTAGGCCTCCTTCAGGTACTTTATTTTTCAAGTTCTTTCTTCCCCCAACAATTATTGTTGCCAGAGTATCAGGGTGGTTGAAACATACTTATAATTTCTTAGGCAGAGTAGGAATAAGCATGTCCTCGTGACAATATGTCATGTACATTAAATAATTTAACTGTAACATAGCTCAGGGATATGCATTCAAAGGAAGTTTGAGATATTTGGCAGTCAGTGAATTTCTTTGCACAGGGATGGAAAAGGTTATTCGCTCATCTCTAACATAAATACTTACAACCGGTAACAGAGCTCTATTATGATAGTGTGCTAGTTAATGTCATTCAGGTAAATAAGGAAATTTCAGACCAAATATTTATGTCAGAAATTATGGTGCCATTTATAACCCTATTTTTAGCACACTGAGAACAATAATAAAAAACATTATTTAATAGGCTTTAATAGGCAAAGTTAGAAGCAGGAAAGAGGGATTTTCATAAGAGGCCCTCATTTCCTTAAGGGAACATTTTTTTCCCCCATATTCTCATTGGTATAACTTTAGTAGCAGTACAACCTATAGACTTGCAGAAAGCTTGATATTTGGGCTCTGCAACCAAAGGCTGTCCCAGTTCATTTTGCAGTAACCACTACCTTATGCCACGTGAGGTGCCCTGTTTACTGCTTTCTCCTTTATGGGTGGTTACAGAGACCTTTACAACAGAACTGCTGTCACCTAATTTTCAGAAAAGTTAGGATACTTCAGTATCCACTTCGTTGGTCATCTCCAACAATGAAGTCAATGAACTGATTTAATTAGATACTGGCACAAATGAAAATGTTACAGCTTCTTTTATACATAAAAAGGGAAGGAAATTGGTATTCTGTACACTAAGAAATTTACTTCAAGTCAGGAAAAAATTGCCTACCCTTTTACAATACTCTGTGTGATAATGAAAGTCTTTTGTCTTTGTGATGTGGATGAAAAATATTTTGAAGTTGGTCCCTTTACATATGCTGTAATTAAATTCAAAAGGAGCTATAATTCAAATTGACGCATCTGAAAACATCTAGCAAAAATGGGTGATTTTATTAGTTCAGAGAAGATGTGCATGTTGAAGTGTCAGTTTAAAGTTAATTTCATATTAATTTGTGTACACATTAGAGAAGTTCAGAGAAGATTTTATGTACAAGGTAAAATATCAATTTAAAATTAATTTTGCCTTTGAAGACGTTCTTTTTTTGAAGTAGAAACTCTATTCTCAAAATAACTTGAAATCCTTATCAAGAAAGGATATTAGCAGCCTTCAATTTTAGCAAGACTTTCCTCTCTCTTCTCCAGGTTTCTTTTATCATCTAACATTTGACCCATACTTATCAATATGTATTGTAAACTCCTAAAGCTTGTCAACAGAGAAAATGCAGTTCTAATGTAGGTAGAGATAAATATAACCTCACAACTTGTTTCCCATGATCCACCCATGAGCAACTTGTTTGAGGTTTGTGGTTTCTTCCTCAGAGAAAGCTCCCTCATTGTCTTCAAAGAATGATTGATTCAGTGAGCTGAACTAAGGACAAGAAGTCACGGGAGAGGTCTCTGCCCCAGTATCATGGCCTGGAAGAATGATGATAGGTTATCATTTCCCTTTTGTTGCAATGAATTCAGTTCATGGATATGCTATGGATAAACATCTAACAGGAACCAATCCCTTTTAGAATTGCTCTCAGACCTGGCAGGCAGAGAAGTCCTTGAGATTGTTGTGAACCATACAACAGAAAGTCTGAGGTGCATTTTAGCATCTTAGGTAATATTTGAAGAATATGTTGAAATGTCATTTAATCAGGGCGTTGTAGAATAGATAAACATTTTTGTTTTGATGTAGACTTTGTTTAGTGAGCATTAATTTCCAGGAAAACATATTATGTTTAGGGGGGTTGAATAAATATAAACCACAGTTTCTTTATCTCTTTTCTTTCAGTTCTCAGAAAGTATTGCCTTCTTCACTGAAAAAAATCCGTCAATCTTAGTGATTACCACAATATATATACAAACAGAGAAATGTATTAACGTTATGATGAAATTGCAATTTCTGAATATCTGATCAGACAGACTTTCCCCACTTTTTCCAGACTTTCCCTTGTCCCTTTTTATGCTTATTTTGTTTTTCCTATTTGTTACCAGACTGGGAAACTGTTATTTCCTTCAGTTTTGCCTACAGTAAGCTGTTCAGAACTGATTTGCAGTTCAGTGCAGAGGTGTTTTAAACCCATGATGAAATAGTGTTTTCTCAAACGTAGTTTAACATCTACATGAAGGCTGGTAACTGAGCTACAAATGAAAAAAGTACATGACTTAATGCAGCCTCCTGATCTTTGCCTTTACAATGGCCTTTTGTTCTATAAGCTTCCATGTGGGAAGATTAGGGAGGGTCAGTAAACAAAAATGTCTTTGCATGTCTTAAGAGATCTAAGTGCTCTGCCTGTAGAGTCAGCAACTTCCCATTGAGTTTCAAATAATCTGAAAGAGATGAGTTCCTCTCGCAGCATGAAAATTCTGGCTGGGGCAATGGGTATTGTCTTCTGATTCCTCACAATCTCAGAGTCAGAGCAATGTGACTGGGCCACCTGGCTAGTGGGTGTTTTTGCCACTTTTGCTTTGTCAAAACTAATCATCAAGTGCACGTAATATCTCTCCTCATTCCAGGAAACACCTTTCCTTAATAATACATATTTCCTTTATAATTTATAAAACAAAACAAATGCTTTGTAACAGATTCAGTGACAGAAGAACTGTAGAACTGTGGAGAAAAAAAGAAGAATTTGAAGGGTTGTGGGAGACACATAAGGTGTAGGGGATGCTGTCCACAGACTATAATTTGTCTCATCCCTTCGTATTCTTAGGAAACTGTTATGAAGCATCTTCTGAAAGGTGAATCGTTGTGAAGAAGCAAATTTATAAGTCTGATGCAGCATCTTATCCTTTGGCTGATGTGAGAATTTTAGGATCAGGCCTTGAAAAGATAATTTTGGTTTATCATAGATTGATAAAAGTAAAGAGTTAATTTGCTACCTGTACAGTCTCACGCTGTACACACTGCTAAGACAAGCAACTCTAAATAAAGCAGGAGTCCAAAACCCATGGGCTTTTAAGATCACTGAGATGAGCTATAAGATACACAGTGATGTTCAGTTCATAACACAGAAGCTTTGCAAGGAATTTGAGTACTAATAACTGAGCTATTGATGTGACTGTTTATTCCAACCATTTACAAACATAGGGGATTATGCAATGCTCTGACATAATTTCTGCTAGCAGCTGGAAACCTCTGCTGAACATCTGTCTGAAGTGCTGTTCCCATAATTCTTCTGCCAAAACTAGTTGAGTAAAATTGAAATGAAATTCCCATTTTTATTTCTTTATCAAAACTTTTGTTGCCTTTCAAAGCAAAACACTTTTGTGAAAACTCTTTCAATAATTCTTTGTGCCATTTCTCTAGCCTTTAGGTACATTTTGTCTCATAAATATGTAGAACACTGGAACACGTCACTGTGTCGAAGATTCATGAAATCCATTTGCACTAGCTGTTATTTATCTGTTGGCAGCTTGCTTTGAAATGATTGTTTTCCCTCTCAGAAGCATGGACAATTTTAACCAGGGATGTCAGTACTGAAAAGGCAGAAAAATGGTGTGGGGACTAGTATATAATTTTAACTTTCATTAAGTATGTGGGTGAAATGGGAAAGAAGTAGGAAAAATGTTTATCCCTTTCATTATACCTAGAAGTGTAAGTTTAAAAGCAGGGTAACTAAATGAAGGAAAGATTCCTTTTCCCATAATGTGAATTTGCTCTGGCTAGGTGTCCTTTTAGAGGATTTCCATTGATCTTGACCTGTATCCTGAATAAAACATGAAACAACGTGAGAGGCAATTTAATTTTCCAGATGGAGAATGAAGACCTCTGGTCCTGAACTAATTTTAACTATGTTCTTAGCTCTTAGCTTTGGGTTTATTTCTTCTAACTTACGTCAAAATAGGTTAAAAGAGTTGAACTCTGGTACTGTCTGTTTCTGCTCACTGACTTGAGCAGCTTGGACTGACTATTTCGGATTTACACATGTTCCTTTCATGTATGTTTCTAAACTTAAAGCATCATCTTCCCATGTTTAATCTCCTTATATTTTACTTAAATTCTAAAATAGGGATAATTAGGGTATAATATAAGTTCATTTTTGTGTGGGAAATTGTGTGTAAAAAAGTTACACAAATTCATTCTAGGGGTAGCAAGTCCCACAAGGAATCATTACTACTCAGATGTGAAGACATGCAGTGGGCAAAAGACTCAGGTCTTTACAACACCCACTTACATTCTTTTGAATAAAATAATAATAAAGAAAACATTTATAAGGCTTTCTGGGGTGGGAATGACTAATTTTCTTATAACTAAATAAGGTAGAATTGTCTATTTTTTTATTTCTAAGTGCTATTATTTGCAGATTCAGAGAATTCTGTTTTTTGGAATTTACTCTATCCTCATTTATCCTACCACTAACATAGAAGCTAGAGAAATTAAACTAATGGATATAAGTGTCACTGAGATTAGCTCTGTGGTTTTGTGATTTAACATACACCTCTCCCTCCACTCGTGACAATGGACACTTTTGGTCATAGGGAAAGAGACATGTCTGGTATATCAGAAGAGGACTCTCCAATCTTAACTGATAAGAGTGTCCAGCTCTATGCAATAGGTTTTACATACACCCTGACCCAGTTGCTTTTTTAACTCCTTAATTTATAGGTCTTACAAAGTCAACTCTGTCTCCCAAATAAGCCATTAGGTCATCAGGATCCATAATTTATTAAACTGCATTTTGTGAATAGGGAGTGCATCTGTGAGGATATTGTGTTTCCTAAGGAAGTGTAGAAGAAATTTGCCAAAAAGGAACAAAGGTTAAAAATTCAACAGATCCATCTGTTTCTCTTGAGTTCCTCTAACAGATATTTGTGAATAGATGTGAGATGGAAGTAGAAAGAAAACTTCCAGTGAAATGCTGAAGTGAAGGGTACGAATGCAGTGAGCTGCATCTCTAAAATGAAAACCACTTCAACTAGAATGAAAAAAGCCCCAAATCCTAGTACCTAATAGGGTAATGCACTAAAATGCAAAAGCCCAGATGCACAGGAGGATTCAGTCCTTACAGCTATTTCATGTTCAAGGTTCTCAATTTCCATACCTCAGCAGTTACCTCACTCTCCTGTTACATACAAGACATTCTGAACTTGCTGGAGTGTTGACTTGGGAATGCTAGGCATCCCAGGCCATACCCAGAGAATGTCCTACAGCTGTCTGATAGGTAGGTTTCTCCTATTAGCTGCTCATATTATAGGTCATTCTTAGTACAGAAACTGGTTTGTGCAAAATCCTTCAGTCTTCATTCTCTTCTTTACTCAATAAGCGACTCATGGTAGTGTTTGCCTGAGCTGTTGGAGGTGTTATTCCTTACAGCTTCTGCATGAGTCAGTCTGGACACAGCATCTCTAAAATTTGGAATAAAAATGGCTTGTGATTGCTGATGGGTGGGGAAGGAACAGGGTGTCTTTTGCTCTTCTGGTAGATCTGCTTTTCTTCCCATGGCAGGATCAAATGTTTATTGGGCCAAAGAAACACTGAGAACTACTTTGGAACCTAATGATGGGGAAACTCAGTTGGCAGTGGGAAGCCTGTTTAAGAGTGCCTAATCCAGTGAGACAGTTTTTACAAAGTGGAATATGTTCAGCAGAGATGATCCTGAATTCTGGGTCTCTGACAACACCAGGCTCAGATCTTCTGTGTGACATATCAGGGCTGGCAGGAAGCATAAAAGAAAGTTTCATTTTTATTTCTTCATGTATCACATTCTTCACCTATATCTAGTGAACATTAGGCTTTTGGGAGAATTGGAGAAAGTATCATAATTTCTTTCTACAATGCTGAATATATTTATTAGAGAGTGCCGTATCAGGCATATATCTTGGAAGGACTTCACAACACAAAATCCCAAACACAAGAAATTGTTTAACTTAATAAGAATCTGTTTTGCCTTTCATCCCAGTATTCATTATTAGCCAATATGATAGTTTAGATTGTTGTCTTCTCTGGGAAATCATCTTGTGTTGCAACCCAGGCAAGCATTAGAACCGTGAGTCATGCTAAGCAGCAAGATGCTTGGAATATGGGGGCTGCAGTCCTTTTGGGGCATGGCTCCTGTGTGATTAAAAGCTGGGAAATGCTGTAGTGCTATTTCTCAAAACCTCTTCAGAGAGGTTTTGAGCACTTTTAGCGCACCATGCCATAATTCTAGCTTGTCTAAATGTCTAGCTTGTTCAGTTGTAGGTACTGCTGTACCTTTTCAGGCAGTAGTTGTTAGTCAGCAAAAAACCCAGTATTAGAGAAATCACTAACAGCACCATAATAATTACATGCTTAAGGAGGCCTTAAATCCCGTATTGTATTACAGCTGGGGTGTTTTAATGGGAAATGGATAATGTCTCCAACTGCCTCCAAACAGCTGACTTTAGGGTGTAATTTTCCAATTAGCCTAAGTTAATACATGTCCCCACTGCAGCTATGATGACTAGCACTGCCTTCCCCTTAATGTTCTAGCCACATATTGTCACTCTTCTATGCCATCAACTGTGTGACTTCATGGAAGTTTGATAGCTCCCTGATTTGACTCTTGATTAGCTTTCAGTCAGACAGGCTTCCTTATCCAGCTGCCAAAACTTATTTAATCGTTTGGGCAGTACAGTGGAAGGGGATGGGATGCACTTCTGGAGTGACAAGGTACGCAAAGGCTGGTTTCCCATCAGACGTGTTCCTTTATGTAAAAGCTTTTGCTTCTGCAGTGAGGATAAAATGATGATGCAGCAGAGATGATGATTCTCTGCAACAGAAAAAAATTCTTGTTTTGCTTATCTGTCCTTAGAGCCTATATCTGCAGGCACTCTCAATGTCAAACACTGACTCAGCAGAAATCTCATATGTGGCATCCAAAATCTGCACTTCTTAAGATGACAATACTACATAAAGAAAACATTAAGGAATCTTAACCATTTCTCAAAGTATTTGGTATTATAGCCTTTGGAATAGAAAAAAAATCATGGTTGGTTATCTTTCCACCTCAGTAAATTCAAACAAAAAGACAGAATATCAAACACGCTTTATCTTGTATACACAGTGGAACATGCCAGCTTATAGCAAGAAAGAGATCATGACCCTAGAGTAACTCATCTCATTTAGAGATAATGGAGTACAATCAAATATAAACAATTTGAAATGCTATCGCAATGCAGACTTTGCCTGTGATGCTTAAGAGCAGATTAGATTTATAAAGCCATTTGGAGCAACCTTTGCTGCATATAATTTTGAACAGCTCAGCATTAGAAATGTTTGATAGTGTAAGTACTAAAATATTATTGCTACTTGTAACCAAACACCTTGTCTGAATTGTATACTAACTTCCTAGTTATCCAAATATTTATTAAGGTTGGATTTGAAAACCATTCAGTATGAAGTTGCTAAGATAAGGTTAGCTCAAGAAATCACTAAGACTCTTTGCCCATCTTTCTTCCTATGGCTACAGTGCAGTGCACTCATTACTTGAAATTGATTCATTTTCAAATCACAGGGTGGAAGACACACCAAATCTGTGAGGATTGTGTTGTAAGTAAAATGAGAGACATTCTTTGGCACAGTGAGTTTTGAATGGCAGAGTGCTGGTAAGTGTGGGAAGTTCTGAAAGGTGAACTGTACTGCTGATGTACCTCCTCAGTGCTGCAACCAGATTAGCTTGGAAATTGTTTTGAAAATAATGTAATGATAACCACTTGTTTGGAAAATTAATTCTCTATTCTTTGAGTGTGTTGTTTTCCCTCCATTGACATATTTCCTACATGCTTTTCACACTAACCTTATTTGTCCCCTGAGTGGTTCAATCTTGCTTTGGTTGTGAATGATTCAGGACGGGAAATGGAATATATTTGACAGTTTATCAGAAACTGAATTGACTGATTATTGAAAAATCAGATATTTGGACTAATGATTCTTCAGGGGGTGTCAGTTATATGACTAAGTATTTCTACAGTGCACTCTAAACTCCAGTCTTATTGATATATTAATAGCAACGGCAGAAGTTATGTCTTTGTCACAGGCTACTTCCTGTCGGTCACCAGGTAAAGCTGACTCTGTAGTAGCAGTACCAAAGCAAAATCATTATTCAGAATTCTCTAAGTGTGCAAGTCTCCTCACTGTATATAGAGAGAACTGTATAGCTAGGAAGAGAATAAATTGATCAAAATCATGTTTCCACCACTACACAAGTATCTAAATGATACAAATATAGTAGAGACAAAATTCTAGCTAAGAAATGTAAGTGGAAAAGAAATAGTTTTACAGATTTTCAAAAAATGTGGAGGGTGTCAAAATATTGATGTTAACTCCAGCCTGACTTTAAAGATCAATAACCATGGAAAAGGGAAAGGAAAAGGAAAAGGGAAAGGAAAAGGAAAAGGAAAAGGAAAAGAAAAGCCAAGGAGAACTTCCCAAAAATTATGGAAGAACTTCTAACCACCTGGCAGCTGCTGGCCTTCTGAGTACCTGCTGAAAGCAGTGATATGTATAAGCTATAACATACATATTATGTATATATATCTTGAGTCATGTTGAAAAACTGTGCATCTAATTTCCTGTGTTTATGCATGTAAGAAAAATGAAGACAAAAGAGAAAGAGAGAGAAAAGACTGGGGAGAATTCTTGCATAAACTTATTCATTTGCCCTTCAAAGCAAAGGGTCAACTATTCTTTAAATGTTTTAGGTACATCTTATGAATAGGTATTATCTAGCCTACCAGTTTCTCTAGGGCCATCCAATTTATTCAGTTTTTACTGATATGTTAGGTCATAAAAAGCCAGTCTAACAAATAAGAATACTCTTGCAGTACCAGTTGAATCCCTTGACATAAATTTCCTTTGGCATGGTGGTTCTAACAGGCACAAAAATGATTTGGTCTCTCAGGAAAAGCAGATGTGACCCCAAGCTTACACTGTACACAGCATAGTGAAACCCACCCAAATAAGTTGGCATGGTGCAGCAGAAAAATTAAGTGATGAAAAGGCACATTTTAAAGGTGTTTTAAGAATATTGTTTTTTATTGTACAGGATTTGCAATACTTACTAAGCTTGCTCACACACTGCTTGTGGAGCATTTAACTTTCAGAGGAATCTGAGCTACTTCAGGGGGAAGAGAGCCTGGATTCCTGTATGGGACCAGTGCTTTGGTCTGTGTGGTAACACTGTCAACAAATGAAGCAAGTAAGGTCAATTAGTGACTTCTGCTGAGAAGTGTTTAAAGAGTGTAGGAAAAACACATCTGGAAGTCTGAAACAAGAAAGGAACTAAACACTATTTGCTTTGAGGGCTGTCAGGCACTTTTCCTGTCTTTCCCCTCTCTTACGTATTTTTTGCCTGAGTTGCCAGTTGGATGAGCAGGGTAATTAGGAGTGACACGCAGCCTGTGAGTGTAGCCAAGTCCTGGAATCTGCTGCTGTTCGTGTCATGGAGAAAGGATACAGTCAGACAAGGAAAGTTATTTCCTGCACTTAATAGCTGATCAGTCATTTGAAATGTACATATGACTGGAGAAATAACAACTGCCAGAAATAAATGTACCAGAAGAGAATGGTCCTGCTTCTTGTTTGGTAACCAGCTGCTATTCTTAGAATCCTTAAAGGTTAAAAAATCCTAATAATACATTTATAATACTTAACTTCGGGGTACATGAGGTTTGAAAATTCTCTATAAACATTGAAACTAATTGAAATTGTCTGGATTACTAGCACCTGCAATTTTGCAGGCTTCTTCAGCTACAAGTTCTATCCAGACCCTTGTCAATGGCTTGCTCTTTGATATATCACTAAACCATTTATATCAGCCACGACTTTTGGCATTATCTGCTGAAGAATAAAGGTATGTTATATGTGAAAACTCCTGACAAGGCATCTAGAAAAATCCTCATTCATCTCTTAATGAAAACTAATGAAAACTAACTGAAAGTGTGGAAGGTTTCTTTCCAATGAATTGTAAGATTTCAGTCTAACTATGAGTTGTTTTGAGCTGGTTGAGAGGAACCTGACTCAAATCAGTCTTGTCAGAAAAGAGAACTAGGAATCAATGTTCTCCATTCTTAAATCCCACTTAAAATCTGTTTAAGGAATAGAATCAAAATAATAGAGCTCACCATTTCAGTGGAGGAGCAATATTGGAAAATTCCATTATTCTCTTGCTGTGCACTCTTGCACTGTGTAATCCCTATCTTGAATTGATTAAACTTCTTAAAGATGAAAGGGAAAAACAAGAAGATCCCCATACAAGGGAATCTCAGGAGGCTTAATAAGAACAACTGCAAGGTGCTGCAACCCCTGTTATCAACACAGGCTGGAGGATGAACAGATGGAGAGCAGCCCTGCCAAGTTGGCCTTGTCGATGCTGGTGGGTGAGAGGCTGGATGTGAGTCCAATCTTAATCAGTTCTGAATGTGTCTTAAAGATCCATGGAGACAGAGTATTCTCAGTTTATTGCCTGCTCATTGGCACAAAGTATGGAGACAAAATATGATCCTCTATTAACCCTGAGGAAAGACTTGCAGTCTCAAGTCAAACTAATGATCTGGCATTATGCTGTGAAAAGACAAGAAAGTCAGGATTTTAAAAGCTGACCTCAGGAATCAATAACGCTGATACTTGATATTTTTTTCTTTCTCTATTTTCATTGAAGCCCAAGATTATATTTTGTCAGGGACTGAGAAGAGAGCAAAAGAATTCTATTGTAAAAAAGGACTCATTCATAAATGGACGTTGCTTCAGTCAGTGTGCAGTTTTTTCTCCCTAGTAAAATCTGAATTCCCTGTGATACTTTGAACACTCTTTATAGACAAATCTTATCAATTGTATTTAGTCGTGATTATATAAAAGGGTCTGGTGGCTTTAAATGTGAGTAAGGAAAGTCAATATTTGGGGACTTGCCAGAAGCACTATTCAAACAAAGGATTATTCTTTAATAAAGTACTATGAACAGGAGTGTCCAATTAATCCATGGAAGCAATGTTAACAACATAATTGAGTGCAATAAGACAAAAAATCTGACAACACACAGGTACATGGCAACTGCACAGTGGTTTTAAGTTATCCCAGCTCACTTTGCTGCTGATGCCACTCATCTGCTGGTGGAACTAGTATGTAGGATTCTCACTCCATAAAAGACAAAATCAAAGAGCAAAATACAAATTGGTTATGAACTCCTAGATTCTCATTGATTCTGCGACTCATATTGACTCTGCTTTCCCAGGATGTCTCACTGGGTGAGTTTTAAGGCTGTAGAAGAGTAAACCAGATTCACACCTGACCACACAGAACACAGAACACGAAAAAGTCTGGTTAGTCCTGTGACTACCTGAGATAACCACTCACAGCTCACAGGAGGTATATTTTGCTTCATGGATGAGAGGTAGTCAAGTTTATGATTAGACTCTTCATGTCTGACCAGAAAGACCTGTCTTTTTTTCTTTTCTTCTCTCTTTCTTTTTGGTCTTTATTAACTCCCTGTTAAATATTTTTGCCATAGCTTTTCATCTATCATCTTCTCTTTGGATGAGTCCTTTATAGCACAAGATGTTGCCATATTCTGCTTACTGAAGTTTATAGAAATCTGTGGAAAAGATTGGCTCTTTCAGATCTAATCTGATTTCTACTGAAGCTTGAGGCAACTTTCATAGATTTGGTGTACCTAGGTCAAATGCAGATTTAGATTTACCTCATACCCTTGAAAAGGTCACAGGCACTCGCTGCAGAAGCAGTAGAAAACACAGGTTTCTCTATTGGATAAAAGCAAAAGGATGATTGGTTGCTACCATATTGGAGTTCTCGTGCAACCAGATGGAGAGAAGAGGAAAGAATTGACACCTACGCCAGAAGAGAGAAAGGTGGGGGTGGAAGAAGAGAGATAAAGAACAACACTGGTGAAAATAAAGGGAAAATAAAGACAATAATGATTGCAGGGAAGAATGAATAATATTGACAGCACTGCTAAGGTGCCCAGGACAGGTGGGAATTGTGCCAGTGAACTTCATACAATAGAAGAGTGTAAAGAGGAAGTAGGCCCATTATGGATAATGAGAGACAGACTCACTGAGATCCTCCAGCTGCTTCTCACCATATCACTGATGCAAAGCGGACGGACCTTTATCTGGAGCAGCTGCTTATGGCAGGTTTAGAGCACCTTTGTGTCAGTGATGCAAATCAGCTCTTGTCTTCTTTCTCTGCATGACTGTTGGGGATGACACAAACCATCCAAGCTTTGATGTTACCATCCAGAAATAACCGAAAGTAACTTAATAATATTGCAACTGGTTAATGCATGGTTTACTAGTTTTTTGTGTTTCATTTTTATCTGTCTTTCCAGACAGACCAAATGACCACAGATCTTAAGTGAGAAAGGTGGAGAAGGAGGGAGATATGAACAACTTAAGAAAAATTAGGGATGTATTATTTTATAAAACAATAAAATAGAGGGGAGCTTTAGGTGGAATTTTATCTAAGAATTATCAACAGTGTATGGAGCGTGGAGCACTTAGAAGGAAGCAATTCAAGTAACTGGTCTTTAGAAAGATTTGTTTCTGTTGTTTTATTGAATTACTGTTGCAAATATTCTAGTTTAAATACTTGCTATTTATTTAACTGGATTTATTTTGAACTTCCAGTGTAGAATCAGTTTCTTAAGCCAAGGTCCTTATGAGGTAATTTCCCTGTCAGGAAGTCCTGAGCTAATCCTAATATCAAACAAAACTGCAGTACTGCGAGCCCAGAGAAGAGAATGCAACTTTGGAAAACGTTTCCTCGAGCAATTAGCTGAGAAACTGCCATGGAAAATTCTCATCTCTCTTAAGTTTCCTTGACCCCATCTTTTCATTCCAGATGTTTTGTCATGTTTGCTCTGACTGCATCTGCGCTGCTAAGTACAAGAGGGCCAGGAAATGAGTTCAAGCACTTTACCCCACTGTGCATCTGCTAGGCTGCACTCTGCTCTGCACAAAGCAACTTGTGCAAAGGTCTTGCCAACTTTCCAAGATGAATCTGCTCTACCAGGGTCTGCTCCTAAGCAGGGGACGTGCGTCAATTGATGCCACTTAGATCAGAACACAGGCTTGGTCTCTGTACGTTATTTATTTAGCTGTACAGCTATAACTTAGGGGATCAACAGGCACCCAGAGAAGTATGATGGAGATAAATATATCATAACAGAAAGACAGAACATCATCTTTTTGTGTATCATCTACTGTCCAAAGATAAGCATAAAATAACATATCTGATAGCACTTGCTTCAGACTCCTACACTTTAAGCCCTTTGACCTCCATCTGGGATTGAACCATTTTGGAGAAAGAAAGAGAGAGATAGAAAGACAATGAAAGAAATCATGTACTGTAATGGTGACGTAACTGAAGATAAAAGCAACAAGTAGGAAAAAAGACACTTTTCCAGAAATCATTGTTGATTTTTTGGCCCTGATTCAATTAACAGATAACAATTTCCTTGGTTTTTTGCCTTTACTTCTAAAAATGAATGGATGCAAAAAAAGGCCTTGGGATTCTTACAGGATTTGCCGTCAAATTCCTCAAGTTATAACTGTAAGCCATTCAATTCCACTAATACATCAAGGAGGCTGAGGGGTTTAACTGTCTAGTACATCCAGATTGCTTATTCTCTGTTTCATGGAAATTTGGTGGATCTAAAATGTTTTAAACATTAACTCTTTTTGTGGCCATTTACCAAAAGTGTACATATCTAATGTGTCAAGCCAGGGGTCATTTTGTCATAACACAATGCCACAGCCTTGGAAGGAAGGAGAGAAAAGCAGCTTCTCCACCTCTTCACCTTCGTGCAGTAACTGCCCCCATACTTGCTCTGCAGTTCACTGGTGTCTTTGTTGCAGTCGGCAGGAACTGGTACTAATATTTCACTGAGAAGCAAGACTGTAAATCTATGGGGATGCAGTTACATGAGACAGGCTGAGCCTGTGTAACAGCTTACCGCTGCTGAGAGGAGCTGTCCTGTTTCTTCTTCAACAGCTTTTTCACTTATTTCTTGTTCTCATCTGCTGACTCCTTCCCTCCTCTTTTAAGAACTCTCAAGCATGTCTGACCCTTGGGTTTCATGTCTTCTAGCAAATTACATTTGCCCAGGACTGTACTCTGGCACAGAGACCAGCTGGAAAGAAACAGCACCCTCCCCATCCATCACATTCTTGGAACTTCCAGCAGTTGGTGGCTGTATACAGCTGCCTATGGGGAATGTTTTCTGGTCCACGATGGTTTTGCAGCTGTTCCTAGGAATTGTTGGAAGAGAGGTAGTTAACCTGGGCCAAAACCATACTGGAGTCGTTAAAGTAATTTACTGTAGACAGCATAAACAATCCAGTTCCAGTGTCTTGTAGTGGTATTGTTCACTGTTTAATAAATTATCATTGCTGTAACTCAGGGACGATGTTCCTCTCAGTGGCTTAGTAAGAAACCAGCTCAACCAAAATGGAGGAAAAAGCTTTTTGCCATCAACACTTTAGGTATCAGACCACAGAGATGGTACAGGGAACAAGGGTATAATTCTAGGAATAGAGAGGGAGAGACGGAAGGGAAAGACAGACTTCTTCAGTGTCAATTTTATATGTATTGTCTAACTCTACCCTCCTTAACAGTATCATTAGAAATGTATACATATGATTAGAGATGTGTATATACAAATGTGTACGGAGGACGACTCTTTGTCCTGCAGGGGTGCTGACTAAAGAGATTTGCAGCAGAGTGCCAACAATCCACTGCCATTTCTCCTGAGGTTTCTACCCCTTTGGATCTGCCATCTAATTTGAATTTGTTAGAAATACCGGAAGTTTTTTTCCAACCTAAGAAAGTAATCTAGTGCATTTTCTTTAAAGGACCAGTGAGAACTCATACACACAGTTTAAATGACAGATTGAAAGAGGTGATAGCATTCACTAAGACAAGCAAAAGGAGATGACCCTCCTTTAACCTCTTACTGTGACATATCTGCATCCAAAAGAGAGTGGTACACAGCTTTCAGAAAGGTTTGTGCTCTTCTCTCTGAGTCAACACTTCGGCATTCAGCAGCAGTGCCACTGCACCAGCACAGGCAGCCCCTGCCCTGGGACGCAGATGTTCAGCTGGACAGCAGAAATGCTGCAAAAACAATCTTGCATACCTGCATAAAACCAGTTGTTTGGGGTTTTTAAATATTTTTTTTTTTTCTTCTCCCTGCAGCTTCAGTTTTTTAGTCTAGGTCACCATACGATCCTGTCGGAAAAACGATCTCAAGTCAAAACTTCTGAATCTGGAATTGCTTATGGGTCTGTGGGTTGAGAAGGTCTTGGTAGCGCTGCAGGGTGATCCAAACGCCCCCTGTAGAACTGTTCCCAATTACAGATATATTCAATGTGTTTTAAAATAAACTTTCTGTCCTCATACAAATATAACTAATAAGAAAAAATTAAAACCAAAACCTCTGAGGTTCTCAGTGTTCTGGGGAAACAGTTCTTAAGGATTATTTTGTAGTACGTACTGTTTAAAATTTTTTGCCAGCTAATTTTTACTGGAAGCTCTGTATTTAGTAATTCCATTTCATGTTTACATTTCCTCTAGCATGTGAATATGAAGATTTTCACTCTGTATCTACTCTCTATATTTTTTTTTCTCCTGTAGCAGATTTTATTTTTTTCCAAGGTTGGTGTAGAGTTTTTGGGGGAGTACTTTTTTGATCGTGGGTTTGTTTTTTGATTTTTTTACCCCCTTTCATGACAGATTGCAGATTTAAAGCTAGTAAATTTATTTCTAGAAGTCTAGAGTATAGAAGCCTCGAGATTTGACATTTTGGAGTGAACCTGTGAAAAACATTTTGCTTATCAGGGTAAGTCATGCAAGCCTTAACAGAATTAAAAGAATCTTTCAGGCACACATGCTCAAGCCTCATTAAAGCAACATCCTCATGTTATTTTAAAGCACCTCTTAATTGTCATTTATAAAATCTGGCTGCTCTGCCCTTGCTTAACCAGCTGTTCTAGTTCAAAGTTTACTGGTAATTGTCATTGCAGTTAGAAGTTCTCCTGAGCTGCAAATTTGCATAATTCTGGGGGAATTCTATTTTGTGTTGTGGCTTTACCATCTTAAAAAGCAGGAAGTTTCCTTTATGTGCATGTTGAAAATACAAAGAATAATTTTTGTTAATGGAAAATAATAAAAAAATAAAACAAATAAGATTCAACATTCATCAAATTTTTTATTGTAAATAATAGAATCTATTTTAGGTTTACACTTTGTTGCTTTGACAAAACATTAAGTGTTGGTTCAATCCATATGGGTCTGAATCTAGATTAATAGTCCTCATTTCTTGTGAAAAAACGACAATCTGGTGTTTAAATAAAATAATTTCCTGAGATTGTCTCTGACTTCAGCCTTGGAACCCTTTCTTTGAAGTAATGTGTCTCAAAAAAGCAACCAGGCAGATGTACGGATCTTGCGGTCTGGGAGCATTCTGTTTTAGTGGCCCCAGTTGTGAATAAAGCAATAAGCAGATGTTTTATGCTACTGTCATAAGTAATGCATCTGTTGGGGGGTGGCACAGAAGTGCATCAGTGTTTAATACATTTTGATTCCTTCCTAGCTCTCATGGATCCATCAGCTTCCTTCCTCCATTGGCTGGTGTTAACTCTGCCGCTTTTGCTATTTCACTGCTTTTTCTTCCTTTGGTATCTGTGTCAAATCGTCAGCTACAAAACATATGTGAGTGTCTTTATCCTGCCAGTGACTGGCCTGAGTGGAAGGTAATATTTTAGGTGCTTTGATTATGCTAGTAACATAACCACCCAAATATATTGGTAGATCCTCTAGATTGCCTTCTGTCCTGCTTACACCCATGGCACCTGCAGCCACGTATGGTGCAGCCCTGTCCCTGGGAGCTGGGGGGCACCTCAGTGTCCTGACAAAATGAAGGGAGGTACTGAGAAAGCAGTGGGGAATGTCAGCACCCTCTGGTGTCTCCTCTTCCAGGAACTTCTCTCTGTAAAGGATCAGTTAGTACAGGTTTAGTGTAATTGGACCAGTTAGCACAGGTTTAGTGTAATTTTACCTTGGAGTGAGGCAATTTTGGATGTGCCTGGGAGGTGGATTTAAAAGGAGCCAACTGCAGGGCTGATGGTAAAAAAAAATAACCTCACTTCTTGAGAAAATGAAGAAGGAAGGAAGGAAGGAAGGAAGGAAGGAAGGAAGGAAGGAAGGAAGGAAGGAAGGAAGGAAGGAAGGAAGGAAGTCCCCACCCTGCTCCGAATCAGATTCCAAAGTCATTGATATTATATTCCTAGAGGAATGATACAGTTAATAGAATAATTTGAAATCTTCCCATTAAAACATTTTTACTTCATTGAAGTGGAACGTTTTAGTAATTTTAAAGGCATTTTCCTTTTCAAATTGTAAGGCAAACCAGCATAACCATATAAAAAATTTCTTTCTGACAGGAATGCTTTTTGATGGTTTCTAGACCTCAGTGAAGCAATCTTTTAATATACCATTTCTTCTGGTCTAGTAAAGCACCCGTTTCTCAGAAGATGCTAAGCAAACCAGAGCTCTCTTGGAGTGTGGTCCTAGGATCATTGTTTTCCTGATGGATTTGGACAATAAAAACTACCTGCTTAGCTTCCTAAATTAACAAAGATGCATGTGTACTGTCATGCAAAACAACCCCAGTGGACCACTTTGAATTGTTTGGGTTTACTGATAAGAAGAATCTGAGGGTCTTTAATTAAGGGAATAATTTCTGTGGACTTTAAGTGGCAACAAAAAAGAGAGGAGTAAATAGTAGTTAATGGCATGAGAAGCTTGGAGCCATGGAGTCCCTGGGTATGAAAAGCAAGGGAAAACAATCCCCCCAAACAGGAAATACCTTTAATAGATGAACCTTAGAGGAATAGACTATTCAATTCCTACAAAAGAGACAGACAAGGCAAAGATAGGAAGATTAGATGGTGTCACCTGTGGGGTTTAGGGAAAGAAGGAAGTAGAGGAAATGGAAATGAATTTGAATTTGTGACTATGGAAGAGATGTGCAAATTTATGAGGATCTCTCTTTGTTATGCTGATGATGTAAAGAGAAGACATTTTATTAGTATAAGACTCCTCAAAGAGAGTCTAGGTGATTTAAATAACCATTAGTCCACTGAGTTCCTATTTATATTCAAAAGGAAGAATCTCATCTAGCTTTATTTCAAAACACAACGTTTCACACTTCTTAATTATGAGTGAATTTTGAAGCACCTATGTCCTCTTCCTCTACAAAATTCACAACAGCAGGTGTATTCCACCCGAATTAGTAACATACTAATGAGTGAATGTCCTCCTTGCAAACATCTGCACAGGAAGAATGATAATTTATCAAGGGTTGGTGTTGTGACAGACTTTTTAATAACTTGGGTCTGAAGGGCATCTGTCTAATGACTCATGGATCAGCTTTAGTGCCTGGCCTTTCATTTGTTGGAATAAGGCAGGCCAGATTTCAAATGTTGCCTGTGTCTTAGGTCAAGGCCAGGCCGTAAGAACTTGGTTCTGACTTTTAATAATCTTGGCTAAATTTTGATTTTCATTTTTACTCATTGCCTAAATGTGGAATTTGAGATATGAAAATCAGAATCTAACAATGAAAAAATAAAGCATATATTGGTCCTTCTAAACCAAAATTTCAATACAAAACTAGCTAAGAAATCTAACATAATTTTCATTCCAACAGTTATTACATAGCTAACATAAGATGTGTGGTGGTCAGCTAAAACATAAGTTTTTGAGCATGTACATGTTAACAGGAAAACCTCCCTCCTATTTCTGAAATCAAGTTGTGAATTTTTTCCTGCTCCCTCACCATCTGTCTTGTGGACATTCATCCCCCTGTTCAAGTATTTCAGTTTAAAGGGTTAATTTTTATCAGACAGGCAAGTCTGATTAAAATTGGAATTTGATCCCATTTTCAGCAGTCCACACTTCTGAAAAATGGATGCTTGGCAATATGTGTTAATACAAATCATCAGTTCATAAACAACATTGGAATTTTAGATATGTCAGACCCCTGGTTTGAAAAGCAATGTGCTTTTGTAAATGCTGGAAAATACAGTTCAACAACCACAGGGACATGCTTAATTTTAGTGGCAGATTCTTATTGCTATGTTATCTTTCAACCTAAACTAATGTTGAAATTCTGGAAGATATACTATCTTTAGGAAAAATGAAATTCAATTCCTGCATTACATGACTCATTGCAGAACGTAAGCAGTTCAATTAAAATGCCAATTGTTTTTTAAAGGACTCTAACATAAAATGTAATGAGGGTTGCATTCCTTTTTCTCTAGTACATTTTCTTCTGTGAAAAAACTGAACATGTTGTATCTTGCTTTATTTGCAAATGCTTTCATGGGACCTTATATACAGAATATTTCATATTCGAGATCTATAGTAAATTGTGGGCAGAATTCTGAGCATGAGAATTGGGAGTCATGATGAGATGCAAGAGTCACAAGGAGCAGTGCAACAGAAAATGGGAATATTTCAGTTGTATTAGTCTACTTCTATTCCTGATCTGACAAAGACAACAAGGATAGTTTCTTTAAGTCTGTCTTCTAAGTGGTGAGGATGGATGGAGGAAAGAGGGTAATGTAGGCAGCAGATAAACTGAATTGATAGGAGAAGGTAAAGGCAGAAAAGATCATTGAAGAGAGGTTGTATTTTGGGTCCATGACTGTGGGCCCTGATCAGCAGTTTTCATCCTCCCTGATATCTTGTAGAAAGAGCCTGAATTTGCTCATGTTATGTCTGTCACTTTCTTTTCTCTAAGACCAAGATGAAATTTTGCATTTGTGACAGATTAGCTGAGGCAGAAAGGACATTTTCTCTTCCCAGCTGAATGTCCATTTTGCAGAGAGGGAGTCTAGTTTAATGTTCTGACAATTTAGAAGTCAAAAATAGTGTAGTCAAATTCATAGAGGTTCATTGTACATCAATTTGGAATTGAGAAGGGGTTAAAGAAAAGCAGGCTTAAAGAAGACATCAGCTATGAATCCTTATTACAGAACTTTTTTTCCTGTGCTGTGGTCACAGAAATCTCTCTCAGGATTTCACCTGACCATCATGGGGAAAAGGATGAGTGGGTGCCAGGAACAGCCTGGGATCAATGAGGGAGAGGGATTTATTGGAGGAGCAAGAGTGAGTAAGAGTAGTGATAAATTTTGTCTGATGTGCTGCCCATTGTTTCCAAGAGGGTTAATAAAATTGCAGGTTAGTTAAATGATGATTTATGCATCATGTTTTTCCTAATGCAGGCCTGGGACAGCACACTCCATTTCTCAAATCCCATCCACAGAGAGACTGTGCAGCACACTTGAGAGCAGGGAAGAAGCAGCCTATGCTGTTCTATTGCATTCAGAATAACACACTTAACTACTGGTGTAGAGTTTGGAGCACTGAGAATGACTTAATTTGGATAATGAAAGATCTTGGTCCCTGCTTTGCAAAATAATCTTTTATAGTCAAGCCTTTGACAAGAAAAAAATGACGCAAATTGTACATATCCATTATCTAAAAAGGAGATACACAATTAAAATGTGTATTAGGATTTTTAAAAATTTGATTTATTACAGTAATTTTGAGTGGATACACAAAGCCAGCTTTTTTTTTTTTTTTTTTTTTTTTTTTTTTTTTTTTCCCTGTAAGAACTCCTAAATCTGCAGCTTTGATGGGTTTCTTTCTAAAGAAAAGCCAAATGAAAATCAACAAACTGCCCCCATTTTTAGTGGGGGGTGTGAGTGTTTCCCTGTAGTTTTCTTTCCATTTCCCTTTTTTATCTGCCATTTTCTTTGACTGGGGAGGAATGGGCAGCCTTTCATTTCATTTTCCCTTTTTAGTGGCCGATTGCATTTTTGTGGCTAATTTTGCCATTAAGAGGATGACATGGTGAAACACCTTCTGCTTGCTTGAAGCTGAGGTCACTGTAGAGTTTAATAATGCTTCCTAATTATGCAGCACTGAAGACACACCTAGTAGGCCAACACTGTGTAAAACAGCTTTTAATAACCTAGATAGTGCACAACTAAGAGGATGTATTTACTATAAACTCTAAGTTATTTAGGGAATTTGGCTGTCTGTTTCTCTAACTAAATCATAGAATTTCAGATGTGGTAAAAGATGTGTCTGTATCTTAAAGGACCCTCCAGCATTGAATTTTAGCTCTTGCCTAACAAAGTCCATACTTGTTTTTTGGTCATTCTTCTCTTTCTGTAGGGTAATTTGGTTTGGTTTGGTTTGATTTGTTTTTTAAATTTGTGGTTATTTTAGGATCTCAGATCTAAGTAAGAGTTCATTATATGCTTAACCAGAGTTTATCAAACACTAATTAAAACTGCAGTATGCTTGTTTACTCTCTCTGTGGTGGTATATAGCATTTGCTGTTTGTGTTCATCTATTAACCTCTGCTACGTCTCTTTGTTTCCTAGATGTTAGGAAACTGCAGCTGTAAACCTAAGAAGGAAGCTGTAATCCCTAGAATTTAGGAAAGCATGTCAGTACAATTTAAATTTTTGTTTTGAACTCCTTCTACAATTATACTTAATTCAAACCTGCCCACATTTGACGGTAAAGCTAAACTTGAACTAGCCATTTTAAGAACAAAGTGAGAAAGCACTTAATGGGCTTTTCGTTGAAATAGCACTTCTGTTATGAATTATGAGCATAATTGCAAATTTATAAATAAGTCAACTAGATGGCTACATGTATACTTTGGATGCAGTTATTTGTTTGTGAAGGTGAAAGACCTGCATTTTGCAGAAGAGGATCATGAAGTAATCCTTCAACTGAATTTCTTTGCATCTGAATTTATGAGTATTGCAAAGGAATGCAAAATATGACAAGGATACAGAAAGATTTTCATATGGAGATAAAAACAAATCTCCTGGACAGATATGAGAAAAATAATCAAATAATTCTCATGAGATTCTTATTTTAAGTCCTCATCAGCATTATTCAGGATTTTATTCATCTGCAGATCTCAGATCTATCAATGGAGTCAACTCACATACATAATTCTAGTTGCTGGTACCTGCATACTTTAAGAAAGTGAATGAATTAAGGTGATAAGTAATTCTTGTGCCTTAGCAGCATTTCCTATTTTGCAATCACTGGACAAGATAAGAAGTGAGATAAAATCTGCCATCCAAAGAAAAAGCCTTTCCTTACCAAAAAAAACCCACAAAATATTCCAATAGAGAGGTCCCATTCTGCCTTGTACGCTTATTTTATGGGTGTTTGGGTCTTCTTTTGTAATTTTTATTTTAATGTGTTTGGGGGGGGTGGAGTGTGGCTTGTTTGAAATTCAGTAAAATCTTGAGGATATGATTGGGACATCTCCCATGAAACAAGTTTATTGCTGCTTTATCTTGATTTATAAGGCCCTTCTGAGGAATTAGCAGAGGATAAGAGATACTGAGCTGGCTTTGGGAATCTAACATTCTTTTATCAGTGTTTATATTCAGGCTGAAAAACAAACAGAAGAAATTTGTTGGAATTTGCTCTATCAGATTTCTGATATACCGACGTGCCAAGTGATTGAATGTGAGTAGTCACAACAGAGCCCACTGCTCATTTACTCTAAGCACTGAAGATGAACAGATGTAGAAAACTTTCAAGCTGTGCAGAACCATGGCTTCAGAGGTTGTGACAATTACATTAGAGCATTTCTAGGGTATGTGCAACTTGTAAGTATTATTTGTGCATGGGTAGGGAATGAGTTTTAGTGTAGGAATTGGGGAAATGTGCTATGTGGACTGTTGTGCCCAGACTGCTCAAAAGTAATTCTAGTGAAATTCTAATTAACAAACAATTATATTCTAGAAGCTTGACTGATTTGAAGGTTTCCTAATTGCTATAATAGAAACAGGAAATTAGAAAGAAATTAACTTTGACAGAGTGAAAGGTGTTTAATGAGACTTTTCTTTATATAAAATCTTTTTTCTTCTGGGTGAAGGAGATGTTCTAATGGGATGTTTGGGATGCTGGGCTGTTCTGAGGCTACTCATTTTGATAGGTTACTGGCAAGGACACTAATGATATTGTCAATCACGCATATGTAAACATAAACAAAATAGTATTTAAGCAGTGCAAAAAATTAGACTAAATTCATTACGGTACTTATGACCATATTAATTTGAAAAGAATATGCAAGTTAAATAGTTTTGATTATAAAAAGACAAGTTTAGACTTTCTGTAAGTTTTTTTGATCATTCTCAAAGACAAAACACTAATCAACTCACCATAACCTTTCAGGCCGAAGGATGTCAAGTGGAAGAAGAATAACAAATAGTTGAAATGGCTTTGTTTTGTAAGAAAGCATCTTCAATCTAGAAATATAGCAGAGCAACTTTTCTCTGCAGATTTCTGCTGTACAAAACTTTTACTTCCTAGAATATTTTTAGCATGACAGATCACAAACATCTTCAGGAAAAGTAGCAAATTCTAATTAGAATTGATCTAGTCTGACAACTGAACAATGGTAAATTAGATAGGAGAACAGAGTTTTACACAGTTTGCTGATCAAAATTAATTGCACAGCCCACAGCAAGAGTTCTTTTTCTTTTCAAAGTATTTATTTTAACTCCTTTTTACTTTTTTTTCTAACAGAATTTGTCTGTTTTATTCTTTGTTAAATGGGGGAATTATTGTTGTGAGATATCCTTGCACTGCTTAGTTTTATGCTGTTTTACCAAATTAAACAATAAATTTGGTGCTACGGTGCTGTTTGGGTGCTGTTTAGTCTGTGGCTTAACATAACATAATCTATTTTTACAGCAGTCAGAATATCACAAGAAGATGCATAAGTACTGATATTTTACTCTGAAAGGGTTAACAATCATGTTCCCATTTATCAATGAAATTGGTTTTAGAGAATTGTTCTTTACTGTCCATCTCAACCAAAGGTACTCTGGCTACACCTTCTGGCAGTAAAATTGTTGCAACTATCCCTTGGTGACTGCTTTATCTTGTTAATTACCTTTCTGGAACTCCAAAAATGGTCCAGATTTCAATGACCCTTTGAGCTCCTGTGTGTGCCATGATCAATTAGAAGGGATGAATGAGAAACAGGACTTTTTGTAGCTTTTTTAATTTTTCTCTTGCTTGCTGTGTGCAGTTGCAAGTTGCCAAGGAAGCACTTGTTTATCAGAGCATTAAGCAGACCATTGTTTGTATTCACATGAGGAGAGCGAGACTGTGGTATTAAGGTAATGGAATTTGAGTTCCTGTCCTAACTTTGGTTCAAGGAAGTTATATCCTAAATTTGAGCTGGTTTTGGAGTCTTATGAGCAGTAAAATAAATCCTCGAGCTTTTTCTTGAGCTATACAAAGTCAGTGTTGTTGCCCACGGGATTGTTTCCATGGTCTACAGCTGAGGGAAACTTAGCCTACGACACAGACTGTTGACACTTTGAGTTTGGTTTGCTCGCCAAAACACAGTCATCCAGTGTCATTTGAAATCTCCAGAGGTGCTAGGAGTTTCACCACAGGGTGGGCAGATCCGATGTGAAGCTTATGGGAACTCATGCTTTTCTGCAGTGGAGCTAAGGCCATGTGGGATCTCAGATAAATCAGAACGATAATGTGTGCAAATCCATCCCATACCCAGTCTGGTGAAAACATGTCCATGTTCAGAAACAACATATGCAGAAATACTGTGTTAATAGGAAATTTGTGCATGGAGCTTTGCCTTTCAATATAATATGTTCATGCAGCCTTAAAACAGTATTTACAAGCAACACAAAGATAAATGCATAATATGTATATACATTGTTCTGTATCCTTAGAAAATCTTTTTTTTTGAAGCTTAAAGGACATAACATGTTTGACAATTTCGATTAATCTTGCATTCTCTTATGAAATATAAAAAAGAAAAAGCCAGCAAGAAACTTAATTGATTTCCTGCGTTCTGCTTCACTTGTCATACTGAGGTAAACTTCTGTAGCTATTGCAATCTGTACCAACAGAGCAAAAATGGCTGTAGCATAATATTATCTACTTTCTGGTTAATCTTTTATTTCTTAAAAAAAAAAGCTGTTTTAATTTTTATATGCAGTCACACTGAAAGAGCCTCAAAGAGATATTTTGTCTATGTGTTCATCCCAGGTTAAATTTAGCTGCAGTTGCCTGTAGCTATCATCTAATTACTGAGTTGCCCAAACTAGAAACTTATTATTGTTTGCTTTGTGCGAAAAAAACATACATTCCATATACCATATATTGTTGGGAATTCCTAAAAAGTTTGTGAAAAATGAGCACAAAGGTTGTGTTGTCAATTTGAAATTAGTCAGTACTGGAGTACTGGATCCTCTTTTTCTATCACCTTACGTGTAACAATGAGAATTAAAACTTTCTAATTAATAGAGATACCTTTTTATTTAATTTTTTATTTTTTTTTTTAGAACAAACATATTCATTCATTGGTTTTTTTAGCTGTGATAGTAAAATAGTTATATTTGAATTCTGGACAATTACATATGCGAGAAGCAACAGAGTAAAACTGCGCAGCTTCTTCCATACTTCTATTATTCCATGCATCTCAAATAATCAAAGAAATAATTCAGCTCAGCAGTAACTCTCCGCTCTGCTATTAGCTCTCCATATAAGAGGGTGCTTAAGGAAAATGAAGCAAATGTTAAAATTAATACATGTAGAAAAGATGTGTTCAATATTGTATGTTTTGTCAGCTGTAAGTTGCTTGGAGATGGTTTATATTTAATTTTGAGGGACTACAGAGATTACTTTGCTAGGAGCTGCATCTTCTTATACTGTGTAAGCTCCCAGATGCTGCTGTGTCAGTGTTTTAAAATATTGGGATTACAAAATATTGTATGTCTTCTGGTATCTGTTTTTATATTTTTTACAACTGAAGGATCTTAAAATGAGAAAAAATAGATTTTTTTTTAAATGATAGAGTATTGATTTTTTTATTCTATGCTCATTTTTTATGGCAGTCATAACTACTTGCCTGTGCCACAGCAAAACTTCTGTAATCACAATTATTTTGTTAATGCCTCAAAACTTTTGATATTAATACAGGTCAAAACTGGCCCTGTCTCTCTCCTTTTTTTCCAACAGGAGCACTTTCTTCCCTGGTTCTAGCACTGTTTATGTCCATTATACTATGCCCACAATACAAATAGCATTTATTGAAACCAGCAAGGCACTGATTCAAACCAGGAAAACAGGAGGTGTTTCTTCAAATGGTGTTCTTCACAATCCTTTCGTGAGGCTGCTGTAGATGCTGAGTTTGGAAGGGTTGTAAAAGGGGTTGTCTGAGTGGCTGAAAGAAAAATATGTTAGGGACAACATCTCTGGCTTAAACTTTGTGAGTCAAAAATTGTTGTTCTGTCAAGGTAGCGAGGGAAGAATTTACATTGGCCACTGTCAGTTGGGATAGATGGATTTTTAGTCTAAGCTATTTCAGACCACGGTCTTCCTAAAGCTGTTTTCTGGATGAGTGCTGTTGTACAAATGTGGGTGCTACTGCAACCAGCAGGTGTACTTTCAAATTACATATCCTGTTCACTCAGGATCCTATGCTTGGAAAGCATTTTTGGCTGACAGAAGGAGCTGGGGGACCCTACAGTGTTTCACGCAGCTCAGCCCAGGAGATTAGGCACTTAGATTTTCTTACCAGCAAGTCAAACTCATGAGTGGGTGTGTAGATATTGTTTTTTCTCCCCATCAGCTGTGCAGGATGCTCCTGGCTCTCTTCTCTGACTAGTACTCCACAGCCCAGCTCCCCTGGTTTTATACTGGATGAAGCTAAAATCGGAAATGACTGACTGAATTTTCTTGGTCATGCCTTGAACACCAGAAAGTATATCTGTTCTCCAGAGAAGCGCATGTTTATCCTCACCACAGCTTCTTGTCCCAGAGATGACAGTCCCCATTTTGTTAGTCAGGAACCTGAGAGCAGAATTTTGGGCAGCATGCCCAGGGTCCTGCACAGAGTCTGCGTCAGAGCCAGGATATTTTGTACTGAACTTGTTGTAATTTAGGGGTTATATCAATAGTGGTGGTGATCTGGTGAGTTAACACAAATGTACAACCTGGGAGTTAGGTCTGAGCTTGAGCTGATAAGAGCATGAAGCAGCCTGGCCCATGTGCTATATATTTTGGGAAGACTCTTCCCGTAAATGCTTGAGTGATTATTCTGAACAATGTACTACCATCCATTACTATTCTTATCTCTGCTACCACTTATCCTAAACCTGAGTCATCTATTGTATCTCAAGTGGATTTTATTAAGTGTTCCATATTTTATATTCTACGTGATGGCATTGGCCCATTTTCTATAATCTTTTGTTGGAGTTTCCTGAACTGCAAACCACAGCCAAAACTTTCTCAGGCTGGGAAATCAAATATAAATTGACATAGTATAAGAAAGAAGCAATTATGCTTAATTTGATTTCTTAATAATAAATGGGAAAAAGTAAATCACCAAAATCGTACAATTTTTGAGTGGCTCTATCATAATGTATTTTTAAAAATGCTGTTCCTAGCACCACTGTAAACCTGATCTGCAGATTTTTAATGTGGCTGAATACTTTGTATATAGATTTTCTGAGCCAAGTACATCTTCACTGTTTTCTGATTAAAGAAAAATACTATAAGCATTAACTGCAAAAACTTACAGCATTTGTAAAGACATTCAGGAAGTTATTTAAAAAAAACACTTTTTCTTCCTAACTGGAAGTACTGTATTTTTTATTGTTGATAGTAGACTTTTCTGCCTTAGAGCAATATGCGAATCTCATTTAAAAAATCCCCTTTTCAAGTAATTTGAGACACAAGTTCAGTCAGTGGCTTCATTTAGGATGTAAATGAGCTGTGTAGCATTTCAACTGCTATGTAAAATATTGTCATGATTCTCCCCTCTGAAACAGTAGTGGGGTAGCCATAATGCTAGAATTCTGACATCTAATTCACTACTTGCTATTTAGGCTTTATTTTAAGGTAGCTCTTTGCAGCATAAAGTCAGAGCTAAACTAATCCATTGGAGATCTGCAGGTGGTATTAATCTTGCCTTCTTTAAGTAGGAAGAGAGTAGGGTGTAGATGTAAAACAATAGTTTAGGTTTACAGTAGATCTAATGGAAAAGATCTAATTCATCAAATTAGAGATTAGAGAGTGATTCATTTGACCATGTTGCTCTTATTCCTTCATTTTTGCTGGGTTGGGAATGTGTCCTGTTGGAAAACCAATATGGTTCAGCATAATAGCAAGCAGGGAGTTACTGTAACCAGGTTTTCTGTTATCACTAAAACAGTGAAATAAACCTACACAGGCTATAAATGCCGCATTTTCACAGCAAAATATCTGTATACACTCCTTCCCATACATGACTAATCTACTGGATTGACTAAAATGAGAATGTTCTCTGTCTTTGCTAATATTTCATTAAAGGAAGACTTAGAGTCTAAACCATTTATGGTTTAGACTAAAATCCAGCTTACTTCACTCCTGGAAACTTAACTATAACAATTTTTATAAAGGATAAGCATTTTCTCTGTCTTTCTTCTGTAGCACACTGAAATTCATTTCCAGTTGTAAAAGCCTTTATAAACAACCTGCAAATATGCAATGTGTGGTGACAGCCATATTTATCTCAATGTTAAATTCAGGAATAACCTTTCTAGCTTCTGTAGATGTGGGAGATGAAAAGATAGACAGCTAAGTTTCAGAACAACCTGGATGTTTCACGTTCATTTCTTCCTTTTGTTATTGTTGTTTTTTGTCAAATGATTATTTCCTCCACCAAATTTTTTTAATAGGTTTAGAAACCTGTCTTCATTGCTTATCTCCTTCTCTACATACCAGAGGGGAACAAATGGACCCAGGTAGAAGAAAAATGTAATAACAAATGGTGTTACTTTAAGTCATAATGCCCAAGAAGCATAAATTTTTCCCATCTTCCTGCTACCAAATCTAGGCTGACTGAGATGAAAAAAATATGAGGAAGCTGATTCTTAACATCAGATTGAAGAATAATTCTTGGTTTGTTTGCATTTTTTGGTTTGTGATTTTGTGTCAGACCTCTAGGACAAAAGGTGAAGACAAAATTCAGTTCTATGGCTTATTGGTGTCTCAAATTGTTGGTTTGATTTAATTAAAATACCTATGTTTCCTATATTTAGGATGAAAATAAAGCCTTGAGATGTCTGAGTCTGGCAGAATCAGCTGTATTGCTCTGAGGATCAGTATTGGTCCAGTTCTAGTATGTGAAGTCTTGTAGCACTGAAAAAAGAATGCTCATTTCAGAACATGAAGACTGTGATACTCCTGGAAAAGATAATGCATTTCTAAACAAAACCTTCCCCTCAGATCTTTATATACATTGATAAAATTACCCCTGAGACGACTCTTCCTCAGGCTGAACAGTCCTGGCTCTCTCAGCCTGTCCTCAAAGAGCTGGTCCAGGTCTTTCAACACCTTGGTGGTCCTAAGTATGCCTGTGTCTCTTGTACTGGGAGTCCGGACCTGGACACAGCAGCACAGTGCTCCAGGAAAATCCATGTTTGTTCCTCTCACAGAAAAAAAAAATTAGCAAAGGTGAAAGTTTTTTAGTTTCTAAGAAGCAAACCGAGCATTCAGAGAATCTGTGGGGTTTTAGTGCATGGGAGATCCCTGCTCTCATCCCTGGTGGACCAAGCAACTGTGCTGTTTGCAGTGAGAGACACAGGCATTCAGCTTTCAAAAGAATTCTTCTTTCTGAGTTGTTTACAGAGCCTACATGCCTATGTAAATCTTCTGAACCACCCTGCCAGTCCTGGGGAATCTGGATTACCCTGACAGCTCTATAAAGCACTCCAGTGCCTAAGTGGAGGACATAGAGGAGATAACTCAGCTTTAAAATTTTATCAGTTGGATCATCCATATTCAAGAAAAATGAAATCAAGCCAGAAGAAGTGCAAATACAGTGTGTAGGTTCTTTAGCAGAGTAAGACCAGCAAGACATGGTTCTTTCTGCTTAATGAAATGAGACCTCACAGGAGATAATACTTCTGATAGTAAAATGTGAGGTGAGGAAAAGAAATATTTACATGCCTGGCATGTTAGTTCAATAGATAAATATAGACTGGCTATGAGTAATTAAGGACTAGAAATTAGAAGATTTTTCTCAACCTGAAAAGAAATAATTAAAAAATAATTAGAGAAACTGAATGGATTAAAGATGGAAGGTGATGCATTTACAGAAAAGAAATAAAAATCTTGCTTCCCATGGTAGGAGAGAAAAAGGCTTGATTATCTAGGAATGTCTTTGATGATGCAATCTCTATTTTTTATCACCCTTTTTAATGTTTCCAATTTTCCCATGAACTGACTGGATGGAATTTTCCATAGCCTAGCAAGGCACAGAAGTGATTTTTGCATAATTATTGATGATCTCTATTCTCTAGAATATGCCTGTTTACTTAATTTGGGTAGTAAGAATACAGGTACCACATTCTTGCTCCCAGTTAAGTGACAGTCTATGGTTTTTCCTTGTTGTACATTACCTTTGCCTTTAATTTTTCCCTCATGTGAGGAAAGACAGAATCTAAAAATTTCCCTTCAGTTCTATGTATATATTTCAGTTTCTAATAAAATCAATTTTTTCTTCAGTTGATTTAAATGAAGCCAAAGTTTTAGCAGATGTTTTTGAAGTGCACCTCCACTGAAGATGAAATATATTCACTTGTTCTCAGTGATACATATGTAGTTCATAATTCATAATCTAAGGTGTTTTGTTTACTGTTTTGTGCCTTATTATTACTTCTGCATTGGAGCTCAGAAGCCACATATTTGCAAATATAATTCTTACTTGGCTAATTTATAAAAGCAGAGGTTTTCTGGAAACATGATAAAATCCATATCTGCTCACTTAGGGTGGAGGACTTTTCTCAAAGACTTCTATCTCTTCAAAAGGGCTTTTTCTTCCTCTTAAAGATTTTCATATCAGCAGAGGCCAATAACCTCTAGATCTTTTTATGATTGAAAGGATGTTTGTTTTTGGAAAACTTTTCTGCCAACCAGTGATTTTCTGGTTTCATGATGTCTAGGTTCCTGTTTTTTTCCAGATTATGGTGCCCCAGAGTCACACTGTGCTTTTTCTCTTGATAAAATATTGTGAGAAATAGAAATCGTGCATATATATCTAGCAACCTGGGAAAGGTGGGAAAAAAAAAGTGCTCTTGAGGCATTTGTGGCATGAGAAAGGAGATATTTTATCAAGAGGCTGGCCTGGACTCACTGAGCTATTGTCATGCAGTGTCTTTTCACTGCAGTTGACTGAAACAAGACACAGCTGTTCAGTCATGGGCTTTCTAAATTCTTGTATGCTGTTTCCACATTTACATTGTTACAGGTTTATTGAGATGCACAGATAGATTACACAGGAGCATACATGTGCATTTCTATACACATGTAAGAAAAAAGGAAATAATCAAGACATTTTTAAAAGTAATGCTCATAGAACCTGATATTACATGTTGAAAAAGACTCTGGAGATCATTGAGTCCAACCCTAAAAGATATAAACTCAGTCAAACAACATAAAACTCAGGAGCCTGGGTTGCTGCAGCCAAATGAAGAGAGGACTCTATAATGATGAGATGAAGGAGAATGTGACAATTCTGAATTAACTAACAAGATTCAGTCGAATAGCTGCATATTCTCTTTCAGTCATGATAACTACAAATGTTCCGAGTATTTTTTTACAAATTTTTTCCAATTACTTTTTAAGAGAAGATCCTACTTGTAAGAAAAAAGTCCTATTTTGACATCTGTGGAAGCAAGTTCCTTATCAATTACTTGTTTCAGTTATACCAGGGACTGAGAGTGAAGCCACATGATGCACTACCAGCAATCTTTCCTTCCTCACATTCGTTTCAAGTGAATGTCTCTTGACCTGTCTCTTGAGGAATCTGGGACTGGCTTAAGTAGATTCAAAAATAACTTTCTGCCACAAAAGAGTTTGGGGTTTTTTTGGTTTTGTTGTTGTTGTTGTTGTTTTGGGGTTTTTTAAGTGTTTTTTTTGTTTGTTTTGGGTTTTTTTGTTTGTTTGTTTTTGGTTTGTTTTTTTGTTTTTTTTTTTTTTTTTGTTTTTGCTTTGGTTTTTTTTTTTTGTTTGTTTGGTTTTTTTTTTTGGGTTTTTTTTTTTTTTTTTTTTTTTTTTTGTGGGTGTGAGAGGGAGGGATGAGAAGGGGAAATGAATTTTTAGGAAAGTTTAACAGAGGAGAATGTCTCTGTGAGTCCAGTGGGGGCTGGAGTGAGCTCAAAACAAGGACTGAGGGCAAAGTCAGGAGCTAAGCTGTTAATGGAAAGAGTAGGTTACTCTTTCATCTCATTTTTTAGTAGAATGTTAAATCAGCTCAAATTGTCATTAATAGCTTCAGCTGGAAAAAGAGTATCCCTCAAAAAAACCCAACATGCCTGAATTATTCTAGTTCTATGTGTCCCCATGTCTTTCTGACAGGTTTTCACCAACTCTGGGGCAGTAATCACAGTTTTGCCGTTCAGACCCTTGCACCATCCAGCTTGTACCACAAGTACTTAATCAACAAGCAATATGCCTGTGTTTCAGTCTGAGTGGTTCTTCTCTTGCTGCTCCATTGTCATTTGATCACATAGGTTTTTTTGGTTTGTCATTCCAAATTGCTTCGCACATTTTTGCTTTGGTCATACAAATGTAGTCCCTTGGTCATAGTTACAGAATGAACAAGGATTTTCAGAGTATTTTCGTAATGCTCTGTTACACTTAGAGCATATACTGAATAAATAATACACCTATAATGATCTATAGATCATCTTTAATGCTGTTAATATGTGCCAAAAGACACCATTACACAGCAAAGCTTATTTTTCTTTAGTTTTAGCAATGTTAGGGCAGATAGCTCAAGTTTAAGAGATGAGTGAACATAGGGAAGTAACACCTTTACTTTTTATAGACATCCACTTCTATTTTCCTGTCTTTTGGATTTTCTTTGAGGGGTTAAAAAAAGAACTTTTTGTTCTTTATTAAGTGTACAGTGAGTTAATGAAAGATCATAAAAGAAAATTAATGATTTATCAACCCTAATCTTCATGCAACTAGTGCATTGCAGTATGGGCATTGTAGTTATCTTTTGAAAGTAGAAGGATTTCACCACAGCCTCAAGGAGATTCAGTTATTACTGAATAACAAAAGTTCATTAGTCACAAAGCAAATGTGCCACAGAAGCATGAAGACAGACACCTAATCAGAATGTGATATCACCTAAAGCTTTTTAATCTTCCTTTTATTCAGTTTTTGCTACAATGTGATTGAAAGTTAGGAAATTTCCACAAGGCTGTTTTGTCTTCTTGTGAAAGGAGTCTCAGCCTTTATCAGTGATGTATGTGAAGAATTGTGGAATAAACCATTATGGGGAAAACTATTTTATATATAAACAACAGGAGAAGCCCCGGCAATAAAAAAAGCTAATTGGACGCTTTCATAGCAGCGATAAGACTCAAGTTCAGGTTCACGTTTCCCACTAGTCATTGGGATGCAGCAGTTTCAAGGGCTTAAGAGCTCCCTTTGCTGGCAACAAGCAAGAAATGCAGTTTTTGTGTGCACTGTCCCTGGTTCCGTTTGCCGTACACTGGCAGTATGTCCTGGCTCCTGCCTTCGGTTATGAGACAGTAGAACTTTTCAACCATTCACAAACTTCAAAAGTATAAATAGAAAAGTATAAATAGACGATCAAAATAATCGGGAAAATAAATTAAACTAGTATAAACATATTAAATGAAGATTGAACAAAAATCACAAATAGAAAATCAAACAGTTACTCTGTATAACACAGCCAAAATAAGACTGACTGAGAAAGGAAGTTTGTCTAATGTATACTAAACGAGAAAAAAACTAGCCTATACCTTACCCCCTTACCAGGAGCATTAACCAGGCACAGAATATTCACCTGAAGCCTTTCCTGAATCCCAAAAGCTAAATCTCTGTGCCTCAAAGGAGGGCTCAATCCCAGCCCTGGCCTGAATGCAAGTCCCTTAGCAGAAACCCTAATGAGAGGCCTGAAGCCCTAGTCACCCTAACCTAAGGTCTTCAGAACCTCACTCTAAGCCTGAAGTCCAAGAGTCTTTTCCTAATTTTAGCTCACATGTGTTAGGCCTACCAGAACAGCAGGGTTTGTGTGGTTATGGAGCAAATGCCTGGGGAGATGATTATAATGGGCAAAAACCCCTGGCTCATGTCAGGAAATCTGAATTAGTGTAAATTGACAAAACTTTTTTTTACTGATCCTACTATTAACTGCCCTGTTACCATTCCCATGCTTCCCCCAAAAAAGCCCCACCCAAACAAAAACAAAAACTCCCAAAAAACCCCAAAAAACCAAAAAAACAACAAAAAACACCCAAACCCAAAACCAAACTACAACAAAAAAAAAAACAAAAAAAACCCCAACAAACAGGGAAAATGCCTTGGCTACCCTCTGGGCATTTCTGCTGTCATGGCTTTCATGCCTCTAATCCATTTGCTGTGTGTTATGCTCAGATCCTTTGGTGAGGCAATGGGTGATGCAGGAGGCTGGAGTTGGTGTGTAGCAGGTCCTTTTATCTTTATGCTCCTTGTTTCTTTACTGGTCCAACATAATTTCCTCCACCAACCATAGTCCTTTAGAATCACACCTCCCCCTGATTCTTTTCCCTCTCCGTGTCCATTTGTCTACAAATATCTTCCTGATATTTGTCTACAGCCCTAGCTCAGGTTACTCTCTCTTTTTTTCTCCAGCACTCAGGCTGCCAATTTTTGTCATTTTTATTTCTTTTTCACCCTTCTTCTCACTCATTCTCTCTTGTATCTTCTGCTCTAGCATAATTGTCTCTTTTCTTGTGTCTCTGCCTCAGCACTTCCTACCCAGCCTCTCTTTGCAGAGGCTCCAGAAGCTCCTCTGGCTCTGTCATGAAGTGCATTCACTGTGGAGCCGGCGTGGGCTGAGTCTGGCACAGCACAGTCTGTGACCTCCTCCCACACAGGTCAACCCTACAGGCGATGATGACCACAAACCCAACCACTGACCCTCTGCCCGACCAAAACCCCTTCTGGAGTCAGGGCAGCAGGGCAGCCAGGGTACATGAGAGGGAGATGCACAGAGAGGGAAAGCCCTTAGCTGTTTGCTGCGAGAGCCCTCTGTGAACGCAGCCGACTGTCCGTGGGGTGGAGGCTGGCAGAAGGGAGCTCAGCCAGCCGGGCGGTGAGAAGAGCTGGAGCTGTCTGTGGAACATGGAGGCATGCTCTTTGCTCAGCCCTCACCCTTGGTCCAAGCACAAAGCCCTCAGCCCTACCTCTAAATCTTAGCCTGGTGACTTTTTCCTAATCCTTAACCTCAAAGCATATACCCGAATCCTGAGACTCAGTACCTTTCTCTACTCACCATAGGTTGTGCTTTTGCCATCATGTGCAACCATTAACACTAAATGTTCCATTATGTTTTTTTCTAGATATTTTTGAAAGGTTTTCTCAGGAAAAAATTTATTTCTCTTGAGCGCAGAGACAAAAGTGACATGATTCAAGTGATGCCACCTGTGGCTTTCATATGATTCTAAGTCAAGAAAAACTGTTTCACATAAAGTTTTTCTCAAGGTGCAGAAAGCTGTTAAAAACCATATAATAAAAGCTAGTCAAAGTTTTTACAAGGTTTTTTTTAGTGGGTTTTTTTTGTTTGTTTGGGTTTTTTGTTTGTTTGTATTTTAGGAACAAAGTTTCCCAAAATATCATAGAGGGCAGGAAAATCAAAACACTCATTCTGTGTGAATCCATCATACTGTTACAAGCTAGGAAGATATATAGAGGTATAACACACCAAAATGGTGAAAAGCTGTGCTTTTCCAGTTGTATCAAGTTCTGTGATTACAGAGCACTCATTCTTTTCACTAGGCTGTCATTTTACAAGTTGGCGGATTTGTGTTTGTGGTTGGAGTTCTGTATCACAAGTTCTACTGTTACAAAAATCTGATGCCTCTTCATCCTGTGCTTTGTGGAAGAGAAATCCAGAAGTGGCTGTCAAATAACCATGATTCAAGCAGGCCCTGAGCTGCAGAACTCTGGAAGGTGGCTGAGTACTCTGGGAGATATATTGCTGCTCCCTCCTTAACTCTGTTGTAAATCCATTATTTTTCCCATTGCTGGAAAGAAGATACTGGTCTAGAAGGACTTTTGGCATGAACTATTACAAACATTTATCTTCCCTGGTGACCTTTTAAAGTGGGTGTATAAGGGGCTTTGCAGTTCTTGTTCTGTCAGATTCAAGCAGTTTGTGCTATGTCAAACACCTTTGCTACCCCCACACTTCCTTTCAGTGCTGATAAAAATCTTTAAGGATCATATTATGGTTTGAAAATTAGTCTGACAGCTTTTAATTGAAAACAGACTTGAAATACAAAATACTGGCTAATAATCAATTTGTACATGCCTTATTAGCTGACATGTCCAGTTGTAAAATACATATAGACTCATAACCTAAAATGTAGCAAAAGTGTCTGAAAATTGCACCTTCTCCATATTCCCATTATTTAAACAAAACCAAATTATGTTCCCCTTCCTTACTGACCTAACCTGAGATCCTTCAATCTTCATATCTTCCTAATGATCACTAATCGTGCTTTCTTTTTGGTAAAAGTTCCCTCTGTGTTTTTTGCTCTCACTGAGATTTTCTGGTGGCTAAAGTTTGCATCTTTCAATGCTTCTGTATCAATGACGTGGAAGTTGGAGGCAGATGAGGACATTTATCCATGTCCAGATGGCACAGAGTCAAATATGCCCAGATGTCTGCACCTGGTGCACTCACCAAGCAGTCTCTCTCTAGTCAATGAAGAGAACTCAGGACCTGCTGTCAAGTCCAGTTCATTTTAGCTGTAGTGTACACATTCAAGGCGAGCAAAATTTTGCCCTCCTTGCTGATCACAAAATTTGTGGGTACATCAGGAATACGAAAATAAGAATTTATTTTTGCACCTACCAAATGTTATTTGCATAAGAAGCCAAATAGCATGTCCTATATGCCCTGTGACTACCTAACAGGTAAATAGTTTATTGTTGTTTAACTTTCTGCTAGTTATGGCATCACCCTCCTGTTACAAAGTGTTTTTCATTTTTTGAAATTCAGAAACACAGGGAGAAGCTTTAACTGTTGTGAACCGAGTATTAAGTTCAATGCTCGTGAATTCAGGTTATGCATTTAGGCAACTATAGGATTCTGTGTTAGTAAATTTTGCCCTTGAGCTTTTCCTGAGTTGTCTCATGGCTGCCTGCAGTGAGACCAGCTGAGGTAGGTGTTAATATAAGCTGATCTCCTTAGGCTCCTTTCATAGTCACTGAAGATGAATAGACAACTTCAGGCATACCTTGGCTGCAGATTTAGGGTAGGATAAATTGCCTGTGGCAGTAATTATTTTTCCTTGATGACTGACAAGGGAATGGAGGATGATAAAGTCAGACTAACTGTGAGACACCCAGGTTGGATCTGAGGAACATTTATGCTGCTTTTAAGCTTTCCCTGCTTAAGCCATCCATCAGGTTTTCAGGTTAGGGGACAGATGTTTCTGATGGAGCCTCCTAACCACCAAGAGCAGTGTGCATTTTGTGTTATGTCAGTTACCATATCGTAATTGGTATGACGTTTATTGTTTTCTAGCTATTATCATTATTTATAAGCTAGATGCTCTTAGTTTGCATCTTGCATATTGCTGGCATGTCCTGTCTGTGACTTTTCCCAATACTTCAGTGTTCCACTGGCTTGTGTTCATGCACTCACAATTTACTGAATATCTGGGGCATGTGTTGTCCTGCAGACTAGACTCCATTTCCTGGTATGCTGTTGTTAGCACTGTATTTTTGTTAACTCTTTTTTGCAGCAGTGTATAAATCTTATAGCAGCACCTTCCTTCCAAAAAGGATTGTTTTGGAATTAACTGTTGTGCCACTAGATGGCAATATTAGGTAAACCACAATTTTCAGTTTCACAAGCCCTACCCTAAAGGCACATCTGTATCAAGACAAAGGGAAATATGTTTCAAGAGCAATATTACTTTATTTCTACGCAGCATGTACTGCTGGAGATCTGTCATGTCATAGGATGGCGCTTAAGCATAAGTTATTCACTTTTCCTTGTGGAAGTTGGATTCCTTGTGATCAGGTTTTTATTAGGTGCAAATTATCCTTCTGTGTTTTGTCTTCTCTTTCTTGCTTGTCAGTTATGTGTTGTGTGTAACTCTTTTTAACCTCTTCATATATGGAAGCTCTTGTATTCGACTTATTGCATTTTTGTTTATTCTGGGTTTGATCTCCCTTTCTATTTTATACATGAATTAAAGTCCTGCAGAGAAAAGTCAATGGCCCAGTGTGGCCTGGTGGTTGTTGATCTTTGAAAAGTAATTATGGGATTGTGGAATAAGACACAAATAGCCTTTGACAATGGTCTGTCTGTGCTGTACTGTAGAAAGTAGTTCAACAATGTTATTTTTCTGCAGCTATTTTAGCTGGGTTTTTTTTTGTTTGTTTTTTTTTTTTTTTTGTGGTTTTTTCTGCATTTTTTTTAAGTTTGAAATGTTGCAGTTTAGCAAGGCTTAATGGTGAGGAGGTGTCATTCTTTATGTTTTGTTGCTGTTGACCCATCTTGATCTAGTTTTTGTAGAAATATATATGTCCACTTTTTTCTTGTTTGTCAGTTTCATATAAATTCCATTCTCCATCTGTGTCTCTTGTCTGCCCTTTCTCATGGTTTCTGTCTACCAAAACCTTGGCTCCTGAATACTAGCCAATTTACCAAGATTCCCCTCAGGCTCTCCAGCTCTTTATAGACCTCTTCTCCCATGTGTATATATAGAGGCAGAGGGAAGCTGAGAAATAGGCAGGGAAACTATTCTATGAAGAAGGAAAGTGGATGAGCAGGAGAGCTTCAAAGTGTACATGCTTCAGCTGGTAGCAGTTAGGGGACATTTAAGATGGCTAGAGAGCCATCAGAAAATAGTGATTAGGTCCTAAGATGAATCAGCAGTCCTCAGGGGAGCACTCAAAAGGTCAACAAAGATTAGGGAACATCAAAGAGGGTAATAAGGTGAATGGAAGAAACAGTAATGCAGGAGCCCAACCAAGAAAAGTAGGTAGGATATTTCAAATCCTCTGGAGAGCCCTAGACTGTCCAAGCATCAAAATCTACTTCCACAGTGCTTACAAAATCAGAGACCAGTATGAAAATGAAAAGTTTATCTGTCCTACTGGAGCATGCAAGAATGAAAATGCCAGCACTTTTCTCTGGAGATTCAAAAAACTCTCCTGGGTAAGAGAGTCAGTTTGCCTCAAGCTGAGGGTATACCTGGAGGAAAAGTCACATATGGTGACTCTTCTGATTCCACTACTGACGTTCATTGTTACTGGTATGGACTTTTGCATCCTTGCTTATCACCTGTACCTAGAAAATATAAAGCTATGAAATCTTAGGGGCTGTTCCAATGTCTGTTCTTCATGCTGCTGGGTCCTTATCTTACATGTGGAATCCCTGCATATGAATGCCTCTTTTAATAATGGATACTGACCATAAGCAAGATTGGTCAAAAAGTCTATTCTTCAGAGAGGAATTCTAAACACTCTCTCGACCCACCCCCATACCATATGTTTTTTTGGGAAATACTGCAGAATAAAATGTCTTTTGATGATATTTTTCAAAAGGTAAAGAATAAAGGAATTATTTCCTTTCTCATTTTGTCTCACCAGTATACAAATATTTTCCTTGTTCTTTGTTAGATATTTCATTTAAAGAATGAAAAATTCTTTCAGTTTCATAATTTACTTTAACCTGTTTTTTATATTCTGTCATGCAATGTAGTATTATAGTTTCTATTTTCATGTGATCTATTTAGTATTCCAGCTGATAGCTTTTCCAATCTTGTCAAAACTAGAACTGATAAAAAATCTCAATGTTCCTAAAGGAAAAGACTGCACTTTTATTTTGGAAAAAAAATCAACAAAAGCAACCTTGTAATTTCAGCTTAAAAAAAACAAGGGACAAATTTTATTTCTACCTAGAGAACATTTGAAAAAAATTACATTTTCACGGATTAAGCTATGTATATATATATAACTTATTTTACTGTTTTCATTTATTCCCTGAGTCTACATTGAATTAAAACCGTCCATGAATGTCCCTTGTATAATATGAAACAATTACCAGCCTAGATAAGAAAGTAAAATATCATCTGTGGGTAGGACTGTAAAATCAGGCAATGAACTGATGAAGGTGGAAAGGTTGATGCAAATCACTATTAGTCTACTAGACTAAATGAGTTACTATTGAAATGAGGTGTAATATCATATTGTAAATTGCTGGAGTGCCTGCAGATTGTGATTCCACCTACTCTACAGTTAAAAAACCCTTCATGGAGAGGTGTTCTTTTTAAGCTGAATTGCAGCTAGAGTTGCTGTTGAAGTACAAATCAGCTGGATCAGCAAAGCTGAAAGGAGAGAAAAGCATCATCCACTGACACTGGACACCTTGGTTTTGTCATTATCAAACTCTAGTGTGGACCTGCAGCCAGAGTGGGATAAATCTGCAAGGTTTATTTCTGCATTAATTGTAAACCAGAACAGTCACTGCAGTTACAGGAATGGAAAAAAATATACAAGGTACAAAAAAATCGTTGACAACAGGTTTGTCTATTTCTTTAACTTATTGGCCCAGTCAAATCCTTTATTGCTCTAATTTTTTCCTGACCTTTCCTGGGATATTGTTTGGTTTGTTTCATAAACACTGATGAATAATCTGTGATTAGAAGCAGCCATTGGTACACAGTCTCCTCTGCTTTTTTTATCTGCAAGGTCCAGGAACAAAGGAGGTGTTTTATTCCAGCAATCAATGGATAAACACGTGGTAAATATGGTTTTAGGTTATGGACACCTGAACTTTGGGTCACAGAGTCAGCCTCTGGGTTGTGACTTGGCTCTGGAAAAGATCCATGATGTGTATTTGCTAGGAAATAATCTATCAGGGGCAGCTCAGAGAGCTCTGTCATATTTTTGGTGAGGCATACATTTATTTTCTTCTTCTTTTATTTTCAGCTTTATAATTTTTTATCTGGGATAAAGAAATATAACAGATATTGCCACATCAGGAGTGTTCATTGCCTGAACTACTGAAATTAAGTTAACTTATTTAAATTTGTCCTGACCATGTATGATAATCACACTTGATGTCAGCTAAGTACATACATAAAAAGTGCATTGGTCAGATATAGCCGCTGAACATGTCCAATATGCTTCATGGTAGGATTCATGAAAATCCTGAAAGACTAACTCTGTCAACAAACTAATGTTATATCTCGCAAATTATCTGAGATGAGAAGTAAATCAAAGTTTCTTTTACTGTTTTTCTGTTCACTAAAGGCTTATTTTTTTCTCAGTATTTCTTTGTCTTACCTCTTGGTATGTAGATTTTTCCCTCTAACTCAGGACACAGCGTATCTTTGGACACTATTTTGCAGACAGAGGGAGGTAATGTTTTAGTAAAAGGCCTTGCTTTGCTGGTAGCCTACATATTTCAGGAGTTATACTGAAAGACTGAGGTGCTATCAACTTTGGATTTCTACTTCCATCAATTCTGATACTGTTTTAAAAACAGCGTCTCACTCTGCTTATTCCATTTGATCAACTGCACCTCCAGGTGTGCGCAAGTCTGGTGAGCTCAGACATTTGGACACCCACCAAATCAAAATTCCAGTAGCTGTGTTAGAGATTATCTCCTTTTACATGCTTTCTATTGCACTTTCCAGGAGATTTCCAGGCCTTTCAAGTCTTTTAGGGGGCTTCTGATTTGAGAAGCCATAGCAGCCTGGTAGGTTGGGACACATGAAACCCTGTACTACCTCAGTCAGAGGCTGCTGCTTCTCTAATAAGTAGTGTATTTTTACAATAAAAGTCAGAAAATGTGAGTAAATGTGAAAAAATATTACTCCATTGCCTATTATTTTGCCCTCTCACACACATTTTTTTCACAATCCTTAGCTTTAATGGAAGGAATATTGCTTGATGGAAAACATAATTAAAAAAAATAATTCAGCAAATATTTATGATTTCTAAACCTCTATTTTAATAGAAAAACTCTCACATTGATTTTCTTTTTTTTCTTTCATCTTAAAGATCCTATGAAGCCAGCTATAACCAACTGGCTTACATATAGCACATATATGTAAAACTCTCTTTTTTGCAATGAATCCTTCAAGCAGAAATAAAATTTCATTGAGTATAGTGTTCTAGAAAAGAAAAGAAAAGAAAAGAAAAGAAAAGAAAAGAAAAGAAAAGAAAAAGAAAAGAAAAAAGATATTTACTTGTCTCATTCTTAGAAAAAACATTAACTAATTTCTGCTACTTCCAACATATTAAAGCATATCCTTCCCCAGAAGTGTGCAGTTATGGAAAGAGAGAGTATAGGAAGTGAAGGATGGTATTTGCAGCTGAGTGACTGTATTTTATTAGTGCAAATCCATCAGCACATCACATTCTGTCTGCAAGCCGCCCATTTAAGAAAAAAAAAAAAAAAAAAAGCTTGGTGCAATTAAAATGTATGTTTTCGTGTGAGACAAATGTATGTTTAAAATATATGTATAAAAATAAATTGAATAATCAAGTGCATTTCATATAGTTTCTTTGTGAGTACAAATAATCACTTCATTTTTTCCCTGTGTATTTTTTTAATCAGCCTGAGGCACAGTGGGAGGTATTTCTTCAGCTTTCCAATAAGGAAGGGCCGAGGATTAAAAGGGGGGTCTGCCTTCAAAGCCGCAGTAGGTCCGGAGGGAGTCTCCTCCTGGGATTTTGGTATTGGAGGGTCTTTGAAGTTTTTTGGATTTTACTTACCAGGTGGTCTTGACTCATAGCAGCATCTCCTCTGAGCTGCACTCACACAGCACTGCAGGGAACCTACCTATTTCACTTTCTGAAGTAAAGAAGCCACAGGAAAAATTACATTTTTGTGGAATGGTTATATCTCTTATGGGAGCACAACAATTCCTGCTACAGAAGCTGAGATGGAGCAGAAATATATGTCAGATAGCAGAAAGTCTGATTCCGTTAAAAACTAGCATGTAGCAGAAATGGAAAACGCTGGCTGAATGCAATCATTAGATGGCAGAATTGATCAAGCAATAACCTGCATTTTGTGCTCTGTATTGTATGCTCCAAACCAGATGGTTTAAAGAATAGATAGCAAGTAGCAGCTGGTGCTTGTGTATATTCCCAAAATGCTGTACCTGGCTTACCTGCCGGCACTTTGAGCTAACACAGACCACGGTATTTGTATATCATTTCCAGAAGCAGCACTTCAGGGACTGGGGATCAGAGCATCAATCAATCAGGATTGCAAGATCATTTCTAGGCATGTGCCTTTGAAGACCTGTACCTGTGTAAATATTGACTGTCATGATGCTGTCTGGCTATACATTTTTGGCAATAGCACAGGTCCAATCCACTTGTGTTTCCCTAAATATCATTGCTTTAAGAGTTTTCTTTCTGAAGTGAATCTCTTCAGCCAGTTTTTACTGCAGTTAGTTTCTTTGGGCACCAGGCAACTTCCTTAAATTACTTGCCAAGTTCAGCTTGTTGTCAGCAGTCAAATTCTGTGGGAGATGGTCTCTCAAATTTTACCTATTTTTCTCCGTTGTAACTGCAATACCTTCAGATAAAGAAGCATAGTGCTACCAGTTCTGACAGCCCTTGAACACACATGATTTCATTACTTCTTTCCCTTTCATGAAAATAAAAAAGTATTATTTTTAATCAACCTGCTGACTCCAATAAATTATTTCAGCATTAGATTTTCTTGTCTTCCTTTTCCCATTAAGACTTCCTGTAGTCTAATTGCAGTTCCCAAAACACACACCTTAACCACCAGATTTGAATGTTTTATATTCTTCATTAGTGCCTAAAGGTAGTAGTTCCTATGGGTTGGTTGACCCTAAGAAAAACTAGAGAAAATAACTTAAACTGAATTTAGAAACCTACAGCTAAAATGATCAATTTTATGTGCAGAAATGACATTGACAGATGTGCCTCCAACTGATTATTCATAAAGGTGTTTAAATATATTACAAGCATACATAAACACCAAAAGAAACTTAAAATATTTCAGCTCTTTATTCCAAATTCAAAGTGGCATACTAACCCCACTTATTAAAAATTTCACACCTGATGTTTGGGTTTTTTTCTTTTCTTTTTTTTCCTTCACCTACGAGTGCATACAAAATCTCATGATAAATTGGTCTGCATTTCACATGTGTTAATTCTCTACAATTACATTGGCATTGATACCTCCTAACATTTACCACCTACTTCTGAACTTGTCACCTGGGATCCCTTTACAGGGAGTGGAAAGCAACAGCTGCTTCTGGAGGCAATTCATCCCGTGTATTTTAGATGTCTGCTTTAGGAAGCGTCTGCTCGAGAAGTTATGATTTCTCTGCAGTGACTGTAGGAGGAGCCTGGGGGGACCAAGAGCAGATAAAGATTCCCATTCTCAGCATTTGGTCTGGTGAATCCCATGCAGAGTCTAAGGTCTTGAAATAAGTTTGCAGTGTTCCAACTGTCTCTTTATAAGAGCTGCATGCAACCTGTACCTGTTTTGCTGCAGTGAAGTAAATGACGAGGAGCACAATCCCACAAAAGCATATCTTTCAAAGGTCCAGAATCACACTTGTAGAGAATCAAGATGTTAATGTGTATTTACCTTAAGAAAGCATGGTGGGAACAATGCAACAATTACCTGAAAAAGTTTCAGTAATGAAATATAACAGAAGTATTAAAACTAAGTTGTAACAGATAAGCACAATACAAATGGTTTTACCATTTGGGTATTTGAGTTTTGTACAATTTTTTATTTGACTATACAGTGATCTTACTTTCCCTTGACTGTTTGTTCCCAAACTGAATAAACAGTTTGATCAACTCTGCCAGGCCCAAATTTTAGGCTGAAAAAACCCAATAAGATAAACAACCAGAAATCTACTTATTTAACTAGGTTTAGAATATTTGAAGGACCACTCTCTCTCTTCATATTTACTTTAGTCTGAATGACAGTAACAGTATAAATTTAAAAAATGTGTTACTGGAATAGCCAGTAATTAGCTGTTACTAGCAAATTCTGTTACCACTTCAAACACTTTCTTCACAACTCTTACCCCCAAGAATTTTGAACAACCCAGGGATGACCTATTTATAATTTTTCTGTGATTTTTTTTTTCTTTTTTTTTGTGTGTGTGTGTGTGTTTGGTTTTAAAAATCACAAAGAATCAATTTGCTATAAAGAAGATACAAATTGATTTTTAAAACTCACTTTTCCAGTATTCCTTCTGCTATTACTTGCTATACACAATGAGTCAGCACATGATGGATTTCTGAAGGTGTACTCTAAATTTCCAAGATTCCTCTGTGTGTGGAATCCTAGACCTTCACTTAATTATGGTTCTTGTAAGTTTTCTAGTCAAGCAACAGCCACCAGCAATGTGAGCAATTGTGAGGTGCCTTACTGATCTTATACCCACTAGTCTGCAACAGGCAAGCTGTGATGTATAAATGTCTTACAAACAGTTTCAAAGGAACATCAGAAGTATTTCTGACTGGCACTCTGTATGTATGACATTTGGCTGCTTCAAAAGGAACAGTGAATGTCCACTGAGGAGAAAGTGAGTGAGGAAACACCTGCAGTAGATGTTTGCACAAACAGTTAAAACCCAACCTCCCATATTAATTTCCTTATTGATATGGGATATTCATATAGAAAAACTTAAAATGGTTAACAGCAATTTCAGTGCTTTTATGTGTCCCAGAGCAGGTGATCTGGAGGGCTTCATCCAATTTTTTTGGTCATAGTAAGTTTGGACTTTTCTAGTCTCAGTACTCTTATTAACTTCTGCTTCTATTCAGCTCCATGGAAGGTTACTAGTGTCAGTAATTTGTTTTCTGTTGAAGTAATTAGAGTAATGCTTTCTGCTCTCAACATTTTGCAGCCTAAGGACAGCAGAGGACCACTCAGTTCAGTTCATTGCTTCAGGTAGTGGATATGTGAAATTAAAAAAGTAAGTCATGTTGATTGGACCCACGTGGATATATCTTTCTTTGAGCTGATGAACTGAACTGAACTTTTAGAATTAGTGTTGGTACACTACAGTGTCATAGTTTCAAATAGTCATAGTTAGTTTCAAGTTAAAAATGCATTTCAGATGGTCTTTGCAATATTCCCTGACACGTGTTTTTTTAAGCGGAATTATTGATATTAAAACCAAATTTCAAATTTGCAAAATGTAAGGTTGTGTAAAAAAAAAATAGCTTTTAAATAATTCACTTTCTTGTGAATGGTACATCTATATTTTTGTTTATCTTAATATTAAAAAGTATTTAATAGTTATCTATGTTTTAAGACACTTTTGAATATTTTTATTGTATATAATTACTTAAACCAATTTATAACATTGAAGAAATAGAGACAGTGGGAGAATTTTATTGACTTTCAACAAGAAATGCATCTAGATGAACACTGACTGTAAGAAAAAGCCCTTTAGCTTGTTTTGGGCTGCTTAAAATACCTTTGAGTTTTATGGAAAGTCTCCTAGTGACACTCACTAACCTAGTGACACTCAAAGAAAGGTGTTTGGGTTTTTGTTTGTTTAGATTTTTTTTTTTCCTCAAGCCTGCAGAGCATTTCTCTGCTCAAGGTATAAATTTTAATAAACTTCATTGCTTTTACTGGATTTGTTCTGGAGTTTTGCACCCCTAAAAGTGTCCAGACCTTGTTTGTACTTTTAAAGTCTGCTCACCGTTACAGGTTCCCAAAATCTCACTTTTACAAAGCAGGAAATTAAGTTCAAAACACTCAGAAAATTGTTATATATAGTCAGAAAATTGTCATATATAGCTTTTGTCTGAAAAAGTTCCGTGGCACTTGTAGATATTTATCTCTCTATTCAGGAAATACAGAGAAGTTTCCTCTTAAATGATGTGGCCAAGTCTATTCTTCTGCACAACTAGTGCCTTATCCAAAGCATTATTAGAAAGGGTGATGAAATAGGATATTCTGAAAGACAGCAACATCCTGTCTTATACTTCATATTTCCAACACTAGTGTGTATTAATGCCAGGAGTAGTAGTAATTGTTCCTTGGGGGATGCAGGGTGCCAGCAAGCTGTAACAGTGGTAATTGTGATACCCAAGCTACCTAGAAGATACACTGGCAACATGTGTATGTACAGGGTTTTGAATATTGTGCCTCGGTACACAGGTTAATCAAATCTTGTTTTTTAAGAATCTCTCTGAAGGGATCTTTGTTCATTACTGGGTATGATTGTCAAAACCAACATATGGGAAATAATTCCCAGATAAGGAATACCTGAAACCATAGAATCAGATAGAGATTCTCATTTTTCAACAGGAATATTAAACAATATCTATAAAATTTTAGGAATACAGTGACACCTAAACATTTCATATTATCCACAGTCCTCAGGATTTGTAGAAAGAATGAGTAGGGCTCTCAAGAATAAAATGCTTAAACTTGTAGTCAGGTAAGCTTGAAATGACCTGAAGTTTTAGATTTAGTACTATGAAATATTACTAAATATCACTAAACTCCAGGTTTGTCACCAGCAGAAATAGTGTTCGGCAGGCAGACACTTTAGCTGTTCCCATGACCTTTGTTCTCATTAGGACCAGCATCTTAGATGGAGATGGATGAATACAAAAGTTGTATTTGTGGTACAAAAAGACCTACAAGAAAATACAGCACAGGTGAGATTGTTTCAACTAACAGCAGCCAGAATGCCATCCAGTCGTTTGGATGTGCAATATTGATAAAAGTCCACTCTCACAAAAAAAAGCTGGGCATTAAATGGCGGCGGGGGGGGGGGGGGGGGGGGGGGGGGGGGGCGGGGGGGTGTGTGTCTGTATCCTGTGTTATTTTCTTCTGGTATTGCTGTAAAGGTTGCAGAAAAGCATGACTGGATCTACCTCTTCTATGTTAAATGTCTTCCCGAGAAAAATCGTTTAGATCGACCACCGTTTACCCTGCAGTACTCTGTCAATCCTACCTTGGAGATTAAAACTTGTTATCCTGCAATAAAAGGTCACTGAAGAAAACATCATTGATACTGGGGCTGGGAAAGTATACCAAGAAAACAGCCAGATACACAGACTGGTGCTGAGCATGCAGGTGGCACCAGCTTCCCAGTGCAGAAGAGTTAGCCATGAGATTTTTTCATTGTTTTATTATTGTATTAAGATGATCTCTATAGCTTCTTAAAACATAGTGGGTTACCCTGATTCTGGCATTAATCCTTCTTTGTATAGGTGTTTTGGTACTCTTTCTCTTATACATTTCATTAAAACAGTGGGCAAAACCATTGCCAAAATGGGCTCAACCACACATTGACAAACGTTCTCTGAGAGTTATTCTCAAAACCACAATATGTTTAGGAAATTTAGGAAGTTTAGGAGGTATTGAAGGTATTGAAGAGTCCTCATAAGAAATCCTTTCTATATATGAATAGGAGTCCCTAAAAAAATATAAAAGGGAGTACTCTCATAGCGAAATTTGATTAACTGTATTCTTCTGTCTAAATATTCTCATTTACCATTACTAGCTTAACACTAGAAGCTAAAGTCATACACCAGCTGCATCTGGCAGATGCAAGTAGAATGAAGACAAAAAGGGTCAAGGAAACATATCCAAGAGAATCAGATAACTTCAGCCCAGTGACAGTGCAAACCAGGAGAAATCAAGAGACAACCACCCAGAATTAAGTGACAGAACACTCACCTGGTGGGTGGTGTGGACACCATTGGGGAAGAGATCCCTTTACAGATGCTTCCTGTTCAAGCTGTTAATCAGAGAATTAATAAAAGAGGAATTGGAAACCTTCACTTGGACTTTAATTGACATGTAATCCTAGGGCTGGACTCTACTATGGTGGTTAGTGTGTGTAAACCAGCTCCTCTGTGATGCCATGTTGAAGAGGGAGAAAAACTGCTGCACAACAGTAGCTGGAAGAGTGAGAATATATGAGAGAAGCAGCCCTTCACACACTAATGTGCAGAAGGATGCAGTACTCCAGGGACTGGAGCAGAGATTCCCCTGAGGACCATGGTGACGTTGGCTATTCCCCTGCAGCCCATGTAAGTCCCTGGTGAAGCAGGTATCCACCTGCAGCCCACAGATGACCTCACATGGGGACATGTGGATGTGCTCTGGAAGAAGCTGCAGCCTGTGGAAGGGCCCATACCAGGGCAGGCTCCTGGCAGGAACTGCAGCCTGTGGAAAGGAGGCCACACTGCAGCAGGTTTGATGGCAAAAGCTGTCACCCTGCGGGGGGAACCAAACTGGAACAATGTGTTCCTGAAGGACTGATCCCCATGGAATGGAGTCATGATGGAGCAGCTCTGGAAGAACTGCAGCTTGTGGGAAGGACTCACATTGGACAGGTTAGTAGAAGACTGTCCCATGCATGGGACCTCATGCTGGAGCAGAGGAGTGTGAGGAAGAAGGAGTGACAGAGAGAACACATAATGAACTGACTGCATCTTCCACTCCCCATGCCTCTGAGATGCTCAGGGGAAGGAAGCATAGGAGTCAGGAGTGAAGCTGAGCCTGGGAATGATGGAGAGTGAGGTGAAAATATTTTACTTTTTTTTTCTTATTTCTCATTATGTTACTCTGATTTGATTGGAAATAAATTAATTTCTCCAAGCTCAGTCTGTTGTTCTTGTTACGGTAATTGCTGAGTGACCTCCTTCCTTATTTCAGCCCACAGGCTTCTTATAATTTCTTCTGCCTCCCCTGTCCTGATGAGGAAGGGGACTGCTAGAGCAGCTTAGTGGGCACCTGGAACATAGCCAAGGCCAACCCTCTGCCCTGATAAAAGCCCCTGATTTAACTAGCAGGGCTAAACTGCTGGGGTTTGCTTCTCTAATGTCTTAGTGGAATTTCCAATTAACATCTCTTTTCAAAGAGGTAACTACAGTTTTGTCCTATAAAAAGGAGGTCTGTGCTGGCAGATGACAGTGAAATTCTGAACAAAAAGGTATAGCACAACTTGAACAAGACTTAATAAATATGAAAAACTTTTCTGTGTGAGATGAAGTCCTGACTCCTTGAGGATAAGTATGAAATGAGAATACAAATCAGAGAGTGCCATCTGACTTCAGTGTGGTCTTCTGGGAGATGGCAGGTTATCTTTACGTACTGCTTCTTCATCAATAACAGATGAGCTACTATTTCTTCTTACATGTCATTGCCCTTTCCTCAAAAACAAAAGGATGAAGTGGAGCACTGGGGGGAGAAAAAGGTGAGGGAGAGATCCATGAGGGGGGATAATTGAATCAGTTTCTTTGAGCTACACTTTTATAAAAAAGACTCATGAATTAGCTAAGCGTAGTCTTTTCTGATATTGCTAGAAACTTCATTGGCTAAATTAATTGGCTAGAAAACTTTAAATACAAAAGACTAAATTCATAGAGCCATAAAATATAAGGAAAACCTGCTAACATTTATGGATTAAATCTATTTTCATCTTTGTGAGGGATTAATTGATGCTGTATTAACATCAAAGAAGACTTTCTCTATTCATATAGATACACCTGAATATAACTGAACTTGGAGTGCAGCAAGAAACCGGATGTAATTTTTTTTTTGGGCCAGCCATGTTTGTAAGTGTTGAAAATACACAAAAAGGAATATCTAGTCAGGTGTTTAGATGATTCACTTTTCATTGATGCTTTTCACTTAGCTCTGCCACTTCCAAAGACTGGTTTTCTGAAGATTAACTACACAATTTATGTGACAGTGGGTGGAATATTCATAAGGTGCTTGCCCTGATTATTTCAGAAAAGATGAATATATTGACTGGTATTTCTGGTAACCAAGTACACAGCTTTTTAATGCTGTCTATGTGAAGAGCAATAATCATCAATGTAAATTTTTTTAATATGGCATCTAGAAGATAGTAATATTTCTATTTGGAAATGATGGCCTATTGGGTTAAGCAGCAAAATAATCACTGTCCCAGGATTATGTACGTTTGTGGGAAAGGAAGGAAATATGGTGTTTAATGTGGACTGTGCCTGTAGTTGCAGGCCCCCATGTACGATAAAGCCCATTGCAAGGCTTGCATCATTTAATGTATTAGTTCAAACATGGACTACTACAGAGAGTACCACTGTAACCAAGACCCACTAAAGGTTCTTTAGTCCCAGCTTCCTCCTGAAGTAAGTGAATGCCTTGTAAACATTGATGTTTATATGCCAAATTTCTTCAGACATCATTTTATATCAGATCACTAAATCCTATGCATCTGCCCTAGAACAATTCAATTATCCCAGAAAACAGGTGTGTAGGTAAAAGCCCTAAATTCCTACATCTGAACTGGTCATTACATATGAATCAGTTTAGGGATATGATGTCGGATGCATAGGAGACTGTCCTTCTGGGACAGCAGTGTGACACTAACTAGGATGTCTAAACTGCCATAATCATATGGTATCTAACATGCCAGCAGATGTTTGTGTCATATCTGAATTCTGCCCTATTACTTGTTTTCACCATTACACTTCATGCAGCTGTCCTGCCACGTGTAGTCCGAGATTTTCAGATGGAACTGGAAGAGATAATCCATAGTAAGGCATCTATATCCTCTAGAGGTGCAGAGGGAATGTCAGGCTCCTGACATGCACTTCTGATCTTCATCGGTTCATGGCTGTAGCACACATGAACACACTTATCTAATTTTACGTGTGTACTGTATGTAACTGGAGAAATCCCAGGTCTGCATAGCTTTATTCAGGGGATTAATCTACAAATCCTATGTCTTGGAAATGAAATGCAGTAGGATGTCTATGCTTAGGCAGCTGAGCTCAGATTTGACCCTAAGGGTCTGACCTAGGGCTAATAATGGAGATTAAATCTGTAGCCTTATTGCCTGAACTTGAACCTAAAATACAGGCACTAGTCCTCTCCAAGTTCTACATTATCAGTAGGAGGTAGATTGTGCATTTGAAAAGAGGATTACTTGTGCCTGTGTTTCCCTGATTAAAAAGTGACCTTTTAATGCATGAAGAAACATTTTCCACAATACATCAGTGGATATAATTTACCATAGTATTCAAATTTATCCTATGTGGGAGATAAGACCATATGGAAAACAGCTAAGGCACATCTTAAAAACCAAGGAAAGGGAACTATAAATCTTGAAGTATGCTGCGCTGGATTTTATATCAAATAGTCTGACATAAATTTTTTTTTAGCCTCAGCAGAACAGTAGAGAGATTTTAGGGGGAAAAAATAGGGGAATAATTTTGGTTGCTTTCCAGTGCTTTCATCTAAGAATAATTTTGGGCTCATTCTTTTCTATCAGTTTTTGTATCACACAGTATTGGGGAGCAAATATGGCAAGTGGGACTGTACATCTGCTGGTGTGATCTATAGCAATGACTGCTATCAGCAGAAATGCTAAAGCAATAACCTTGGGTGATAGGTCTGTGGGTTGAAGTACTTGGTTTTTTGTTACCCAGCTGATGCTCATGTCGTCATCACCTCCAGGCTGCAGCCACTTCAACTGGCAGGCAAACAAATTATCAAAATAATCCATAATGACCCTTCTCTGTAACAGCTACTAACTTGAATTTGGTTTTGGATATTAAATCTCTCTTCTAGTGATTTGAATGATGATACAGTACTGTCATTTTCAGAGGAACTGATGAATACCTCCAAACTGTGATTTGAAATAGAGGGGACAGATCCATCAGAGGCTTTTGCATGAGGTATCAGGTCTGTAAATTGCTGATATTAAGTGTGTTCTGCAGGATCAGGCTGTTACTGTGGGTTTCAGTGAGTAGTCATATGGTCAGACAGGATATTCATTTGCCGGTGAGGAGAATATAGTTTGGCATGCCCAGACATCTGAAAGGAGGATTGTTTTTTGGTTATGTGGTGCAATGCTTTGAAAATCTGACTATTAAATGCATTTAGAAAAGTGGTGTGAGGCAAACAAATGTGTTTTCTGGCGTCTGATTTTAGGTATTCAGGCTCTGCCTACCCTCACCAAATTGAACAGAGTGAGGGAGCGCTGTCTATACTGTTGAGTCACTGAAGTGAGCCCAACAGAGCTTTCACCTGGGCCAAGCACCATTTTTCCCAGAGCTACCACCTTAAAAGCTGGTGTGGATAGGAGACCATTCCTAGCAGGCAAGTTGAGCGCTGTTTTGCATGGCAAAAGCAGTTCATGTGTATGCACAGAGGCAGCTCCGTGTCAGCTGGGCAGTTGCAGGCACCTTCTGTAGCACAGACATTGCCTCGGGTTACAAACTCACGCCGTCATTTTGCACTGCTCTGTGCGCTCAGCAAACCTTTATCCCCTGCCCATCTATCCTGCCTGCGACAGCTCCCAACCAAATGTCAGCTATTTAACAAAGCAAGGACTCCTAGCTGCGAGGAAAGGGGAGATGATTTGGCTCTCCCCCCTATTAGATGTTTTCAATATGGGCATCACAGTCAACCTTTCAAGTAAGAGGTGCTGTGACACTGGAACAAAAAGAGTGGCAGCAACTCCCATGCTGCAAGGCTGCATGCAGCAGCAATAGAACACACTACTTTGTGTCAACCACAGTATCAAAGATCCTTGAACTGAATTGCTTAGAAGATGAAAGCCCCAAATTTAAAAACACTGCTTAAGCATATTGCTGTTTTGAACCCCTTCTGGAGTGCCTTACATAAAGATCTCTGTTTTTTTCTGAAGGGGAAAGAAATAAGTTGACCAATATTTTTGAACACAGTCCTTTTTTTGAGGTATCTGAGGATAGAAGAAGAATCAGGTAACTAAAATAAGAAGTTAGTTTAAAAAATTGGATAAGATCCTATTAGGTGCTTAGAAAGAATAAACACATGATAGCTGGTGTTTTGATAGTTTGTGATTATAACAGTGATAAAAAAATCTGTGTGTTCTAAGGACAAAATTCAAAAGGAAAAATATGTAATGAAACTCACAGGACAGTATGAAACAGGCTATAAAAGAAGCATCAATATCATAGACTACTGTCTTAAAGCATTCTTTAACACATTTTCTATTTAAAAGAAGGTTCAAAGACTTTTTCTTTATAAATGGCATTTTCAAATTTCTTTCTAAATCATCTTGCTGCATTTTTTGGGTGTTGTTCAGAGGTAGGAACAAGTAGAGCACACATCAGCTTTATCTTAATCCTTAACCTTACACATGACAGTGAAGTGCAAGCCTCTCTGATGTTCTGCATCATATATTTAATTTCTAAGAACTTTAAATCTCCTGAAATGACAAAAGTAACAGACACGTCTATAAAATAGGACATCAATCAGATTCCCCCTGCTTTTGAATCACAGTTATAAAGGGAATATTTTCAAATAGGGAACCATCTCTTTTATTTATAGATATTCAGCTGGAAATAAGGGAACAGTAACATGTTTCCTCCATATCTTTTTCACTGTATGAAAACAGGGTTACAGATCAATTGATTTACCATCACAATCGATTAGATGACTCTCTTGCTATCTCTATTGTGACAGTAGACAGGCACTCATATAGATCTTTCATTAGAGGAGTCACTGAAAATCAAAGGTTCATTGCATGCCTAAATGGCTTGTAGCTGACTCATTAGGCCATTAACTAACCATTAATATTGTTTAAACTCAAACCTTACAGACAAAATAAATTATAGTCACGTTATCCAAACAAAATAACCTTAACCTCCTTAACAAGTATGTAATTATGTGAATTTATTACCATCTGATCCCACGGAACTGAGGGGTTCATTTTCAGAGCTATGAAGGGGGAAGATGAGAATACATCACCTTCAAGAGAAGTGCTTCTGGGAGGCAGGTGCCTCAGCCACTGATATGCTCTGTAAGGCATAAGCCCACCAGGTCCTGACTTACCTGGTTAATGCCCCCAAAAAAATTCTCTTACACAAAAAATACTTCCCCCTTATGCAGTACCAAATCTCTTCTTATTTATTTTAAAATGTTTCTGCATTTCACAAATGTGTTGCATGTATAAAATGGCCTTGTCTGTCTCTCTATGGTACCAAGGCTTCACACAGACAAGCAGAACATAACAACAATTAGCAGTAATTGAATGAGAAGGCATTGGAAATTTTATCTTTTCATCATCCTTTCAAACTTGCAAATTCTGTATGTGTGATACAATGTTCTCCTGAAATTATATTGAAGAAAGAGGGTAAAAAACCCATAGCATATGTTCTGAGATATAAAATAAACTTATGTCAGTGTGCTTCCCTTGGAAGGATGCCAGACAAATACTGCTTATTATCAATAATATAAACAAAATATGTTGCCAGCTATGTACAGAGCTTAAAATAAGCAAAAATACTGCACTACTACATTGCTGATATCCCAGCAGGTCAGCCGTAATGAATGCACCAGTTCTCACACATAATTTTTTATAAGATAACTTGCCTGAAAATGAAGCAGTCAATAGACTCATTTGCAGGCGCATTTCTCTCCAGGAAAAACAACCATAATACAATATCAATTGTTTCTTTTGGGTGTACAGAATATGTGGATGCTGAGAGAGGCAAAAGACAACAATAGCACATAAATTCAATGACAGATGTGCAAGGAGCAATCAGAAGGAGAAGTGCTGGTAATTAGAGCTGAAAATACAATTTAATGATTTTACAGAAGAACAGTCAGAAAATTACGAATACCATAATAAGATAATTTAGTAAATGAAAATTATTGCTATTAATCAAATTGGGAAGGGGATAAAACACCCTCTAAACTGTGCATATTTACTGTACCAAAATATTGGTATAGAATCTTCACACCAAATTCACACCAAATATAAGAATAATTTATATTTTTGTATAAGTGAGGCTTTAACATTTCATGGACTATATTAGTTCAGCTGAAGGGAAAAATACTTGTCTCAAGCAGAGCTTAAGTAATTATTGTGATTGAATATTTATCATACAAGTAATTAAATTTGTAAAAAAATGTGATAGCTTTTTAAAAAAAATCTAGTAACCACAACTCAAAAATCCAGGTAAGGAAGAGTATTATTTGGTAGAGGCTGGTAACACTTGTGCTCTCTATCCTTCCAATAGGGTGGTCTGGAAAACCAGAGATTTTGCATTTTGCAGCAAGATGCATGTTATAAAAAGGGAGCTAAAGCCCAGGGCCAGACCTTTCAAATGCATTTTAATTATTTTCAGTGCACTGTCAGAACTTTGATACACGCTTGTGGAATCATGCAAATACCTCTTTATAGAATATATGTCCTATACCCTAAGGCACTGAGGGGATTGAAATACACTTTGGTGAAGTTAGGTGTTATAATAAAGTGAGGTAATAAGAGCAAGCCACCATATTACACAATTAGAAACCTACTTCTAAATCTTCTGGTTAGCATGGCTATGTTTTATATTTATGAAGAAGAAAATGCCCTGATTTTTCACAAACTAGTATTTGCAGGACAATGAAAAATATGATGCACCTTAGAATTGCTGAATCAAATTAATTTGATTTCATATTTACTCATTGACCTCCAGAGCATTTCCATTCAGTGTTATAGGATGTCTGCAAAAGATTTATTCAATTCCATGTCCATATATTGAGGTGAGGACACATTAACCCAGTGAACTAGATATAGAAAATGATATTAATTACTTGAACAGAATTTTGACTTCTGCTTCCAAACCCAATATTTTCTTATCCATGGCACTCTGATAAACCACAGCACAAAAAAATATTTAAGCTTGCACATGAGTTTAATAAAAAGAGTAGGTCCAGTCAACTCAACAGTGGCAGATTTAGTTGTCTATCTACCATGCATAGGATCCAGTAATAAGAGATTATATGGAAGGTTTTCTGTGAAGTCTACCAGAATTTGTATAGTGAGGTAAAACATGTGGTATTAGATCTATATCAATTTTTAGGGGAGTTGAATTATGCATGTCAGGTGCTTGCTTCTCTGTACAGGCAGAGCAAGGACTCCGGTTACACAACATACACTGAACTCCAAGCTTTTAAATACCTGACATGAGGTCAAGTGAAGAAAGTTTGAAAAAATTTCACTAAAAAAAATACAGTTTAGAGTAATATATATTCTTATAATTGTGTTTAAGATTTAATTGAAATCAGCTATGTACAAAAAGATGGAATATGAACAATGTGTATGTTATTTACCAACTGATCTCCCTTGGATTCTTTGCTCTCTTCGGAAAAAGTCAGTGATGTGTTTGAGCAACTTCTGGGACCTCCTGTTGTCTGCCACCTTACTGGACCAAGGCTGGAGTGGTTTCCTTCCTTTTAAAGGTGAAACTTTTACCTCTTTGGATGCTGCTAGGTCCCCCCAAATACAGATGGGGTTTATTCCTGGGATATTAAATTTTTCTAAATAGACAATATTTCATTTTTGAATTTCACCATCATACATTTCTTAAAGAATTTCTAGAGTCAGAATACATTCAAGGTTTTTCATCTCTCTCATTCATTTTCCAAAGTATGACCTATTAATTCAGTGCTGTGCCCCAAAGGATCTTGGTGCACACAGCATTGCTCAGGGAGAAACCCGCCTTAGCACTATGTAGAACAGATCCAGCTTTTGCAAAATCTTGGTTCTCAGTGCATTTATACCTGGTTACTTAGGAGGGCTGAGTGCAAGGTGCTGTACCTGGGTCAGGGCAATCCCTGGCATCAACACAGGCTGGGGATGAACAGATGGAGAGCAGCCCTGCAGAGAAGGGCTTGGGGGTGCTGGTGGCTGAGGGGCTGGACATGACCCAGCCATGGGCACTCACAGCCCAGAAACCAAACGTGTCCTGGGCTGCATCCAAAGCAGCGTGGGCAGCAGGGCCAGGGAGGGCATCCTGCCCCTCTGCTCTGCTGTGACCCCAACTGGAACCCTGCATCCAACTCTGGGGTCCCAGCACAGAGAGGACACAGTCCTGTTGGAGTGAGTCCAGAGGAGGCCACCAAGCTGATGAGAGGGATGGAGCACCTCTCGTATGAGGAAAGGATGAGAGGATTGGGATTGTTCACCCTGCAGAAGAGAAGGCTTCAGGGTGACCTAATTGTGGCCTTCCAGTACCTGAAGGGAGCCTACATGAAATATAGAGAGAAACTATTTACAAGGGCGTGTAGTGATAGGGGGAATGGCTTCAAGCTGAAAGAGATCTTATTTAGATTAAATGTTTTGAGAAAATTTTTTACTGTGATGGTGGAGGGGCAATGGCAAAGGTCGTCCAGAGATGTTGTGGATATCTCATCCATGGGAGTGCTCAAGGCCAGGTTGGATGGGGCCCTGAGCAATATTGTCCAGTAAAATGTGTCCCTGCTCATGTTAGGTAGAACCAGAGGATCTTTAAAGGCTCTTCCAACGCAAACTACTCATTGATTCTATGATATAGTATAGGAGCAAGTTGGGAAAATATGACAACTGTTCAAAACTTTGAATACATGTATGTCTCTTAGGAATTATATAAATGCATGTAGAAAAGTCTGTGTAACTACTCAGATTGCCTATAAGTAGAGATTTCCTATATAATTTCCCTGAAAATGTGAAAATTTACTAGTTTGTGTTTTTTTTGAGAAACATGCTTCCATATTTTTCAACAGTCTACTTTTTGCATCATTATTATTATTTTCCTTTTCCAAACAGCAATGCCTTCAGGCATATTATCTTACACTTGGCTGTGCATTTAATATGCCAAATAAGGCAAGGATTAGTCCAGAGACTTTTAGTTAATGGATCTGCAGATCAAATATATATGTCAAAAAGAGAATCCAAAGGAAACTAGAAATTAATATCCACTTAATCTGATCTCCCATGAAAGGTGATATGCTCAGAGAAATGATAATTAAATAAGACTCATCTAGACTCTGACACACAACTTTTTGAATTTTAAAATAAATCCTTGAAGTAAACTGATGATAGGTTTGCCCAGCTGCTGATACTTTTCAAAGAAACTGTCACACAAGACTTCACTTTTATTTTTCATGATCAACTCCCTATAATTTTGACTCAATGTTTTTTAGACAATCATTTAAACATGGAATGTCAAATACCATGAACACGTATTCTACACTTCCGTATCTCATAATGTTCTTTGAAAAACTTCCTCTGACTTTTTTTTCCTGAGGGAAAGATGCAGTACTAATATGTAGATGCCAGGTTTTGTACCTAGCTTCTTCCTTAAATAGCTTTGTGGAATCGAACTGGTCACTGAATATTTAATGAGATTTTGATACTTTGTTTTCCTGAGCAAGGTGTAGCAATTGGGAGTTAGATAACTCGATTATGGTCTCTGGTCATACTTGTCAAACTTTGCTTTAGCTGAAAACAGCATAGGCAGAAGGTCAAAATAGAAAATAATCTGTGTACCCTTAATGACCAATGTTGACTACAGTATCTGTGAAGGATTAAGAAAATAATTCATATGTGTTTTAATGTTTCATATTTTGAAAATAAATATCCCAAACAGAAATGGGTGATCTGTCACAATCTCTCACTGAGGTATTTGTGTGTATTTACTTGCTCTATTTTACTCTCAAGAAATGCTTCTGCAGGTTACAAAATTTTTAACTGCTGTGGTTAGGAATCTGTACAGTATCCCTGCTGGTTTTCCACAGAGGTAAAAAGAAAATTGTAAATTTTAAAAATGGAAAATGAAAGAAGGAAAATACACAGGAATTTCTGTGATTGCTTTTTAATCTACTTTTAAAAACAATATTCAAAATATGATATTTCAACAAGAAATGGTGTAGTTAAAGTTGTATGCAAAATACAGCCTACATTTACTTATTTTTTCATAAAATGTAAGAAAGCTGGATTTTTAAAAAATAATTTCTTCCTCAGAACAAAAGAATATACTGTTTATTACATTGATTTCATTCTGTCTTTTATTGTTTTCAATATCTTGCAAAATGCACTCCTCTATTAGATGCCTCATCATTTTATTGCATCCTGCTTGCTTAGCACTCCATAAACACTAATCTTAAGGTATAAAATAATTCACTTCATTTACTCTAGCATCTATCTTCCTGTGCACTGAAGTATATACACCAGCTCTTCACCAAGTGACTTCCTGAATATCCGGGTATTTTTTAATCTCAGGGCAATGGGTAACAAAATAAGTATTGTGCGTTATGGAGTGCAGGAATTGCAGCAGAAGACACGATATGAGCAGAATTTGCTGATGGAGCTCTTTCTACAAAAATGTCTATTATCTGTGAAAATTAAGGAATGCCCAGCTATGGTGTTTTACTCACCTATTCTGTTTTCAGTTGCATGTTGCCCTAAACTTACTCCACCTTTCACTGAATTGATTATCTAAAGAGGTTCTGTTGTGGTACAAAATATTTGTCATGTTGGCATATTTATACCTCCTTAAAACAAACTTTCAGTGTCTTTGTACTCATACTTTTTATATTGGCATTTAGACATTTCAAAAGTGACACTGAAAAATTCATTCTTATAATTTATTTTTTTTATTATTAAAACTCTGGAATACAATACTGTGATTCAGAATGTAACGGGTTTTTTGAAGTGTCTTAGACACTGGGGATTTTCTTTCACTTGCCGCAAGTAAATTTCTTCTTGGTGTAACATCTGAAAGCCAAAAGCCAATAAGAAATATCAGACACCTTTCCCAAAGGCCCAGGAATTTGGGACATTCATAAGAAAGTGCATTTAGACATGTACATATAAGAAATTGCCACACTAGGCATCTATCTCAGCAGTGTGTAGCGGGTGTTTCACATACCAAGCAATATGTGGACCAGAAAAAGGGAATTCCTCATTTCTGTGTCAAGGGCAGTGGTCTCTGGGGCAAGGAAAAGGTAGTCCAGGACATGGATCTGCTGGAGCAAATCCAGAGGAGGGCCACAAAGATGATCAGAGGGCTGGCACACCTCTTGTATAAGGACAGGCTGAGAGAGTTGGGGTTGTTCAGCATGGAAAAGAGAAGGCACTGAGGAGACCTTAGAGCAGACATCCTATACCTGAAGAGGGGTCTACAAGAAAGTCAAAGGAGGATTTTTAAGAATGGCATGTAGTGATAGGACAAGGGGCAATGTCTTTGAACTGAAAGATGGTAGGTTTACATTAGGTGTAAGAAAGAAATTATTTTCTGTGAGGTTGGTGAGGCACTGGAACAGGTGGACCCAGGCAGGTGCCCCCTCCCTGAAGGTGTTCAAAGCCAGGCTGCATGGGTTTTGAGCAACCTGGCCTAGTGGAAGGTGTCCCTGCCCATGGTGGTGGTGGGGGCTGAACTAGATGATCTTTAAGGTACTTTCCAGCACAAACCATTCTACAATTTGATGGTTCTATGATGTATGTTGCTGTGCTAACTCCAGCAAGAGTTTGTTAGCAACAAACATACTTTCCTGCACAGAATTAGCATCCTTTTAACTCACACCTTTAGTTCAGCCTGGATAGAAAGCCTGATAAAATCTATTAGGTACATTTGAAATGAATATATGAATATGCAGTATAGGTTAAAAATAGTATTGGTGATGGGTACTGATCACTTTCACAAATATTTAGTTATTGGCAATGCATGACATTGTTCTCAAATGGGATGTTCCCACTCCCCACCCTCCCCCACACTCTTTTTAGTTATTAACTCCTATTCTCTGGCAGCTGAAGCGTGACAGTGTTGGCCCTGTGCCACTCATCTCTCAGAGGGTGGCACCATGGCCTGCAGCAGGTGTGGGACTCTTGGATCTGTTCCCTCTGCTTTCATCTGTACTTTGTATGGGAACTTTCCTTCCAGACACACCGTTTCCATTACATGGGTGTGACATTGCCTTGTCAGAAACAAACAGTTTCAGTTTTTGAGCATCTTTTGGGTGGTCCTGCCTTTTTTATTGCAATGATGCAAAACACATAAAAGCTGCTGAATGTTTCATGTATCTGTGTAGAAGGGTTTTGAAAAAATACAGCTGATTTGTTTCTAAAAACCAAAGCAATGTACCCTCAAGACAAAACTCTCTGAAAATTATTTACCTACATTTGGGCATTTTGAAGGAAAATTTAAATGTTCCAGTTACTTTCCCATAAAAACAAATCAGTGTAGCACCATATTTAGTCAATCAAAATCATGATCTTCTAACCAAAATATTCCCAGATTAAAGATATTGATTAATTGAGCATGTTATCTTATTGGCTAATATTACTTTGGGTTTAGAGGCATAATCACTCATGTACATATACATGTATTTTCATTGATAATTTTTCATTCTTGGTCATGACTAAGTATTTTTGCTCATAAGCTTCATAAATTTTTCTTCATATAGGAAATTTTTGATTTTTGGGCTTTTCAGCTCTATGTAATGGTTTATGAACTTAAATTTATCACCGTGTATTATTACCATGTATGATATAAGGTATGATTTTCCTGTATAATACCTTCTCCTTAATTCATTATGTATGGCCAAAACTTGCATAGGAGGTCACTATACTTGTAGGGAGACAGCTGGTAGGCCTACCTGTTTCTGGTTTCTGAGACCTGATACACAGAAAAGAGGTGATGATTGTTGAATTAATTGAGCCCAAGATCAATAGCAAGTAAAAAAAGGCATTTAAAGCTCCTTATGGTAAAAATTTGGGCCCCTTGGCCTTGGTTCGGTTGCCCATGGCACACAAATAGGTGTCTAATGCCATTCCATATACTGTAGGATACAACATGAGGTTAAAAGGTAAATTAATCAAGTAAAAAGACTAAAATCCCTAGAGTTGTATGGATTAATTTTACTTCAGAGGCCTGTGCCTTTAAGTCTCCAGTCCAATTTGCAAGCTATCTTGCTTACTGATGATTAGGAAAAAGTTAGAAAGTACAAATATTATCAGATTTCTTAGTCACTGGATATGTGAGAAAAGTCTGTTAATATGAATCAAAATGTGAGGTTAAGTAGAACATTCACTTTGCAAAAATACAAATTTAGGAACTTGATTCAGTTGCCTAAATGTGCACATGTAATGGCATTTCCTTTCTTAGTTTTGCTCTCGCATTTTTGTTTAGGCTGTTAAGGAAAAAGAAGGTCCAGGAAATGGATCCTTCTCACTTTGCTCTAGGATGCTGTAACTCATGGTCCTTCTGAACCCTGCTTGGAAGCATGCAACAAATTGTTGCTTCTGTTTCTGAGGAGAGTCTGTGTTCTAGTGATCCTTGTAATTGTTTCCAGGCAAAACTGTTCTGCTTCATATGAACAATTCAGTATTAGTTGAATGCTTATTGCAGTTGAATTAGCTGAAATTAGCTGAAATTAGCTGAAGTGCAAATTCTAGAGTGCTCACATTCCAGTACCAGAGAATGAGCTCAGCCTCTGCTTTTAGAACATTTTTTTATACATTCAGCTATATGCATCAGTGTAAATATATACTGAGAAAGCACAAGACAAAAGGGAGTCTCATGGTTTCAGTATTCACAGTGGATATGGGATTAAGACAGTAACTCTAAAGTCTCCTCAGTTGCACAAAGGACAAAAGTGATTTGAACCAAATTTCCCATGCAGTTTCTCTTTTTGCTGTTTGGAAGGCTCCCTTGATGGAAGTAGTGTCAAACCTGGCACACTGTGGTTTTAACTTCAAATAACCCCAGCAAGATTTGACAGGAAAAAAAAAATTAGTTTAACAATGACCCATTGAAAGGTCTCATTATCTTTCCCATACAGTGCACATAGGAATAAGCTGTTCACATTCCTTTTAACCTTGCTGGAAAAGATTCACTTCTAATCAGAAAGGCTACACATTCGTGAAGAGGAGAAAGATGTTCCATTAATATGCAGGAAGGATCCTTCCAGGTTAGTCCATATTTGGTTTGAATTAATTCCCTCTATATTAAATACAAAGCAAAATCCAAACCTTTTGAATTTAATTTAATGTGCTTACACACAGGAACTTTTTCATTCTTACTGAGCACTGCTTGGTGTCCTAACAATCATTACCATATATTGTCGTGATTCATCTTGTCAAAGATCCACTTATGAACTCCATACTATGTGCTGACATTATACATTTGAATAACTGCAAAAGCAGGTTTGATAAGACGTAGCACTTCAAATGAAAGGCTCAATATTGTGCTTTGCCATAGTACACTGTAGCAGGCGTGGAGGAAAAGTCATTAAGATGGATCATGTCAATGCATAGTATGGAGTTGTTAACACTAAGATTTTTTACATGATTTATCTTAATGGCTGGATACCTATACTGAAATACCACATTTTATTCTGTTAGAGATCCATGTGTTAAGAGCTCAAGGACAGTACTGAATTGCTCTGGGTATGTAAAGAGGAATGCACTGCACGTGTGAACTTGGTTTGCTTTCCCTGGCCCATAAAGGAGGACAGAGGAATTGCACTTCTCCCTGCTGCATTTTCCTTCTTCACAAAATCACGTACTCCTTCCTGAGGGAGGGTTCTGGGCAGAGTGCTCCACGAGTAATTCACTCTCCCAAGAAGAATTGTAATTAGAGCTCCCACAATAGTTAAGCAGCTGGTGTTCTCTGACTGCTGCTTCATCAACTGTTCGTAATTGCTTCATTGTTCCCTTGTGCTCCCTTCCAGCTGATGGCTTCTTCCACCTGTTGTCTCTCATTTTACACTTCAAATGTGAGCTGTTTTGCACAAGTTGTATTTATACAAGACATTCTGTGATAGCTTACAGGCAGTCTCATAATACAAACCCCGTTTATAAATTATGACAATGACAGTAATAATAATAATAATAGTGATAATAACAATCCAAAATGAAACTTGTTCAAATAAACTGCATTATTTCAAGTAGCTTGCTAAAAGAGGCAGCTGAGTTCATATTGAAGCCCAAAAGCAAATGTGAAGCTTGAAGAAAGTCTACTCTGCTCTTGGCTCTGAATCTGGGAGACAATTGTGAAGTGAGAGGCTCTAAAGTTTTGGCTGAAAGAGAATTAGAGTGGCAAGCAATGAACAGCCTCTGCTTGATTTCTTTTGTGTTCTGTGAAACAGGAATTTTTATGTGCTTAGAGAAATATGCTGACAAAAACTGGTTCCCTCATCTGTTTATCCTACCTTCTGGTACAGGGACATCATATTTAATTTTGGTTGGTCAAAAAGGGAACTACACAAAAGATGGTTTTCCAAATAAAATGTGCAGATATTATGTCCATGGATCCACATGTGCTAGCTCTGTAACCAGCTGTTGTAAATAGCTGAACTCAAATTGCCAGAACATGGGCTGAAATGGACATTTTTAAGATCAAGAGAAGTAATAAAGTTTATCCTTTTCTGTGAAAATAAGGAAAGAATTGCTGCTTTGTCCATTATGAAGCAATGTTATAAAACTACAAAACAGAAGCTTTTTGAAATGCTTTGTTTGTCTCTTTGTTCTGATGCTAGAGGTTTAGTAAATGTAGTTTAATAGACCTGCTATGGAATTCAGCAGAATGCTATGGAAGAGATTATTGCAGATTTTTAAAGAATTTTTTAAAATCAGATTCTATTCAGTTTCTTCTAATCCATTGTAGTTGCTGTGGAGTCATTCTCTAAAAAGTGATGCTTAAAAATAAAATTGTTTTTTCTCATCAGTATCTAAAATTAACATACTGCAAAAAATAATTAGAAACAAAACACAGTGGGATCCCACCTATACTTTTCCTAGAGATCACTTTAGCCTCCTTTTACTGCAGAGAACCATCAGTTCTAAGGAGACATATTTACTAGTAGCAGCTGTTACTAATGGTTAAAAGCCATGTTAAAAATATATTTTTAAAAAATAATATCAGATGCATCTTTTGTGGATGGCTGCAAACAACAGAAACCTAAAATCAGACTAGTTGTGAGTTCAATACTTAAATGTTAAAGATTAATTCTAATTGTATTTCACCTGTAATGTTTTATTGGTTCAAAGGACACTGAATGATGAAATAAACTGCTCATAGGGTTTTTCCAGTGGCATCATCAAATTGTAAAAAGTCAGCAGTGATCTGGGAGCTCAGGATAAATAAGCATTTTTAATGTTTTAAAACTGATTTTAATTTAATAGCAGAACCATTTTGTTTGAGTTACTTTCATAATATACTTTACCAACGGAGGAGATATCTCAAGCTTTACTGTTGGTCTTACTCATCCTTCTCTATTAAGGAGCAAGGCAGTTTGCCAGTGGCCAAAAGATTTGCTTACAATTTGGAACACTCTGCTCTAGAAAACATAAAATGAAGTTTTGAAGATATTTCTCTCCCTTTTCTTGCTAAAAGAGGCAGCTGAGTTCATATTGAAGCCCAAAGGCAAATGTGAAGATTGAAGAAAGTTTATTCTGCTCTTGTCTCTGAATGAGTTGTCTACTCATTCAGAGTTGTCTACTCTGTAGACAGCATATTTCTTGCCCAATTTTGTTTTATCCCGGAACACTTTAAAGGTCTATTTTTTCTTTCATGAAAAGCAAAAACAAGTGGTGAACCATGACAAATTTTTGTTTGACAGCCAGTCCTATTTAACAACCTATAGAGCCCATTTGCTGATCACTTCCAGTGCTATCCATAGAGGCATCTGAGAATTAACATGGTGTCTTTCTCCAGGTAAAGCTCTTAATTATCCTTTCTAAGCTCATGCTATGCTTTCACACCTTTAGGGAAAATATCTTCCTGCAAAAGAGGTTTCTTTGGCCTGATGTTAATATAGTCTGTGTAGCTCTAGTTTTGTTTAACTTGCATGAGTCAATATAACACTATGTGTTAAAAGATCATGGTGTTTCCAAAATCTGGAGCTGGCATGATTTTTAGTCACACTTAGTTTGATCTTTTAAACTGCAGGAGCTTTCTGTCAAAGGATAGATTTCAGTTGTACCCCACTGCTATCTTTTTGAGTTTGAACTTTGACATGACTAAACAGGAGTATTTTAAACTGAGGCAATATGCACATCACATCCTACTAAGGTGCTTAATCCTTACTCTTTAAAAACCACAAATAATCACTTATAACTATCTCTGCAGAGGAAATCAGATTGATTGCACTGTGTCCACATAGGAATGCCTCTGAATACCCCATATGCATGTCAGAAGCCTTCCAGTTTCTGAGTGAAATATCAGGCACATTGTGACCACTTCCATGGTCAGAAAAGCCAGTAGATCTTCTGGATAGGGGCCAGAGTGTCTAAAAGCCCTGTCCTGAGGGAGCAGAGATACTGAAACTTAGGGTACTTAGGATGTAGCACTAGGGTTGGTCCAAGAAATGATTCTGAGGCCCAGAACCCTGATAATTCTCAACTATTGCTAGTTAGCTTCCTCCCTTTAGGCCTACCATTAAAACAAACCTACTTGAAAGGGGACTGTCCCTAATCAGGAGAAATGCAAATTAGTTCCTGTCTTTTGGCCGTGGTGAACAGCTACACATTTTTTTTTCCTTAACAGCTCTGAAGAAGCTGAAAAGACTTGACAGCAGTATCTCAACAGGCTTTCTTCTTCCATAATTGCCACACAATTTTTCACTACAGTTACATTTTTATGTGATTTTGCAGTATGTTGTTAAAATTTGCTACAATCTCCATGTTTCTTAAGAGGAAAAAGTAGCTCCAATAATTATTTTTATCTGCCCAAATTTAAGTCCAAATATGTATTTTTAAGCTAGCATGATTGCTCAAGTAGTACATTGCAGATATAAAAATTCAGCATTAAAAGTTCGGACCACAGCTGAAAGTAAAAAAAATTAAGATAGATTGAAATACGTTATAATAATGAAATATTACCATCTCACTCATATTTCCATGTGTATCAATACCAGTTGTGCTGTATGCAACAAAAACTCTGAAGGAAAAGCAGTTAAAATTGAAAAATCTGTTTTGTGAGCCGATAAGAACTTATAGATTATCTTTCAAGAAACAAGGATCAGACACCAATGTTCAAAGTAAAATTAAAAAAAAACAGAATTCAGTTTACAGCAACAAAAAGATTGGACTATTTATCCACCAGTACTTCAACTAATTCCTTCCTTATTTATATGGTCTTGCAGGTACTGAACATAATGAGGTCAGAAGCTGGGAAGAAATAAAACGGTCCAAAAGTTCTAAAGTTTTTAAAAATATATTTATTAAAATTAATCCTTATTCAGTTTGAGAGAGTTTACAGGTTTTGTAGACAGCTGTACCTTAGATGTCCATTTGGATCCATGAGTGCTCAGGGATAATGAAAGTTTTTGTATGGAATTGTAAAACCAAGAACTAAAGAATATGTGGGCAGTTCTAAATAATGGAATGCCACTTTTCAGAATTTGTGAGTAAAAACTTCAACACTTTTTTTCTGTATCTTTTTGCTCAACTCCTTAAATTGAATTTTTTTTTGTTGTTGGTTTTTTGGCCAAGACTAACCCTGCACAGGCAGAAAATGGTGCTTTTTTTGTCCCCTGGCAGATAAAGAGATATTTTGCTCCCTAAAACAGAGAACCTCTGGAAAAAATCACACTATCTGAATTGAGAAGGTTAATGAGGAGTTGGAATTGGGAATTTGCAGACTGGGTCGAACTCAAGATATGAAATACCATTTGGAGCTGCTAGTTTTGTCCAGTGACCATCAGGGAGCCTAGGCTGGTAAAATTTGCTGCCTCTCTAAGCTCCCCAAAGTTCATTTGAAGAAATGCATCAATCTTGGCACACGGACCATGCTGCACATGATGCACATGGCTTTTCCTCCCTGGAACACCCAAGGCTTTGGAAGAAGTGTGGGCAAAGAGCCCTGCGTGGTGTGAAAATGGGGAGCTCTCTCTGCCACTTCAGAAGAAACAGAAGTGAGGCAAGGAAGAAAATAAAAGTGCCTTCCATCCTAGGACTGCCACAAAAATGGAATACACTTTTGATTGGAGCTTTGAAGTGGTATAAAATAACAACAGTATGGCTTGACTAGAGTGGGGTGAACTCTTCCAAGCAAATTACTTATTTGGTGAGTCAAGTGCCATTTAATAATCAATAATCCTCCTCAGCTTGGTTGTTATTTGGTGATGTTTGACTACCCAAATGTATTTTATTGTATGGATTGGACAAATAGTCCTGCTTTAACTGTGCTCACAACTCATCATTATTTGCCTTTCATGATGTGTGTTTGAGCATCAAATTTTCACAATATGGTTTTTACCTTTTTATGAGTTGCCAAAAATTTTTCAGGAGGTGAAAGAGAATTGCTGATGTTCTGGTGAACACTTCCAATAAAGCCTTTCTATGACCATGTTCACAGGAGAATATTATCTGACTTTCACATTTTTCCAGTTTCTCAGTAAAGCACAATATTTCTTAAAATTTCTTGTAGGAATCACAGTAAAAAGTGGTGAATTTTATTAGAGAATATTTGTAGTCTGAATCTGGCTTTGTCCACATTTATCTGGCTTATTTTCATGCTAAATACTCTTCTGTAGTGTTTTCATTCTGATAATATTTGTCTGATTTTAGTATTTCCTTCTAGCACAGCATCTTCCTTCATGTGCTGTAATCTATGTCAAAAATATCACACTTATATATTCTGTGGTTCTCCCCAAACTGCCTGCCTTTGTCTTGAAATACAAATGTTAGATCTGCAAAACCAGCTGCTTCCTGTGTTCCCAGACTCATCTAAGTACAACAATTCTATTAAAAAAATTATATTTGATTTTACAGCTGTTTTCATAGCTAAAGATAGAATTATTGTATTTGTTAGAAGCTGTTTCTTTCTGAGCTCTCAATCCTTTATTGCCTTAATTAATAGCCTTGAAATACACTCCATTATGGCAGAACATGCAGTCAGTCTGCAGATTATGCATTTTTATAAGTAAGGCATAAACCCTCTATTTTCTTTTTAAGAGCCATGATATTTGAGCCAAGGTGAATTACCAGCTTTTATCTGCATCTCTTGACTGCTGCTTAAGAGAATTAGTGGCACTGGTTAGCTTTGTGAGGACAGCTAAGAGTAGCCAGATCAATTGCAACCCAGAGACAGAAATCAATGAAATGCGTCTCAGTAAATCTGACTGATCCTCGGGCCACTACAGAGTGCATTATCCCAGTCTTACTCTGTTACAAGATTAGACCCAGAAATAATCATAAGTGAGATTCTCTCTGCTCTTTTAAAACACTCTTTACAGTCCTATTGCTCTTCTGTGGTAAGGAAACTTCAGAGACAGACACAGTGAGAGCAATACCACCACGCAAATGAAAGAGACTTCACCCTCTAGGTCATCACCCTGAGAGGAAGACAAAGTACCATTTCAGTCCTGTCTGCAAAGAAGAGGTTAAAAAAATTTGAAATTGTAGACATGGTGTTTTCTTAACTTGAAACAGAAACGCACATGCTGCATAGAGGGTCAAACCTCCGGACAGAGTCAGTGAAACCTTCACTAAATTTAACACAGTTACTTCAATTTACTGACGATTGGGATCTCCCCAGAATGTTGCTAAGGGGTTGTTTGTAGAAGCCTGCATATCTTTTGAGACTTCAGCTTTGTTCTCAACAACCACAGGCTCTGAATACCCTTCAGAAAGTGAAGTGGAGGAAAAAAATTGCTCTTAATCTAATTTGCGGTATATTTTTTATAGAAGGGCTGCACATAGTTGAGCAGAGCAAAGCTCATGCCTGCTGTGCAGTGAGGGCTAACCTGTGCCACGAGGACAGAGCCTCCAGTGAAAGTTGCATATCCTGTGAGTTCTTCTGATTTGGCACTCTGGGAATGTGTGAGCCGCTGCTTTGCTCTGACTACATAACAACAGTACAGCAACTGCAATGATACAGCCCAGGTGAGTGGGCAGGCAAACCCATCAACTCATACACAAAAATTTGGTGGGAAAGGTGAGAAAAACTGAGGCAGGTGATCAAAAGGAAATACTGGGCTGTTAAATGGTGCAGGATATCACCTTGATGAAAGCTGGAAGGCATGTAAAATTACTGGGTTGTGCAGTTAAGAGTCAAATGCTAAAAAGGTTTTGTGAGGTGATAGAGGTGTCAAACCTCTACACTCTTCTAACAAGAAAAGCTACTTCAGTAAAATACTCACACCTGTCTGATTGGAAAATTGTGTCTTTATTTTTGGATGCTAGAGCATCCGTAAACACCACTGTAAACAATGAAAGCAGACGAGACAGCAGGAGCGCAGTTATGTTTCACACTGTTCTGCTTAGTGGCTCAATACACATACACAGGACTGAGTGTGCACAGGATGTCCATGTTCATAAACAAGAGTAAAGAACATTTGTTAAAGCTCCCCTCCCCCAATCTCTTGCCGTCTCTGCTTAACAAACATATTAATTTAATGAATACAAATTACTGCTAGAATGACATAGGCTATGCTTAAAAAAATGTTGACATATTTTGTTACCTGATATGCAGAGATTGATAAAAATAGCTATTAACTTTGGAATGAGAGTACAATGTGGAGTTATTTAAATGAAGAAATACAACAACATTACTTTTATGTACTGTGAATTCATTTTCATAGTTAAGGATTAGCAATAAGAAGCTCTCAATATGGAATCAGAGACTGCCAGCATGGGTGCAATAAACTTTTCAGAATAGTTCATAAGATTATACTAATTAGGGATAATCTAATTTGAACAATTTTTATCTTCTCAAAAAGTAATATGATGTCACTCTATGGGAAGAGTCACTACCCGGGCTCCAGGGATATACTAAAAAAACCACACATGTTATCTGTAATATTAAAAATTACGGTTGATCCATGAGACAGTCTTAGATCTACCCTTCTCCTCTCAAAAGATCCACCACATAGACTGTTAAGCCCCCATAATTATCTCCCCTACTTGTGACAAGCATGGGCTAATCAGTCTCTGAGGGAGTTTTCCTGCGGATCATTGAGAAGCGTGTGTATGCTTCACATTGCTTATCAAGCTATTTTGTACGCAGTATCACATAAGAGCTGACAAAAGTTCATTATCCTCATCTGGACTAGAATGACTCCAAATTAGGAAAAAGAGACAAGCTTTTTTTTCCCCCATTCCCTTTCTACTTTCCTTTTTTTTCCCTTTTTTTCCAAAAGACAAAAAAAAAAAAATATCTCTGGCTTGCATTGCAACAAAGACCTTAGCTAAGAAAAAAGCAAGCTAGGTTCTAGCAGACTTTAATCCCATATTAAAAGATTAGAAAAAACATCTGAAGAAATCAGAGATAGTCTAATTGAGGTTCTCGCCTTTAATCCTGTGAGTAGACTCCCCCTTGGATACCAGGATCTGTCAGTGCATAGTCTTGGGAATTCTCTAAGGAAAAATAAACCACAAGAAATGGACATACAACACACTCTCTCACATTTAAACAGAGAAAGAAAGAAAAAAATCTGAGAGATGGCAATATCAAACATATCCTCTCCCAAGAAAGAGAAAAAAAATCAGTTACAATATAAAATGAAAACAAAAAAGCAAATGAGAAGGACCACAGTTATTTTGGAAGTTCTTTGATAACACCTGCAAATGTAACCCAAAAGGATATAATCTGTCTTGGTTCTGCTTTCCTCATCCAGATCAAAATGCCATTTGTATTACATCTTTGCTTTTTAGTTTTCTGGCAATTGTATTTCCATTCAACTAACTGCAATATAAATGTATTAAAAATGAATCTTTGAATTAGTCCTTTAGAATGATGCTTAAAATAAACTATAGAGTAACCAGAGCCCAAAGGAAAATTAGACAGATTAGTATTCATTTGTGTTTGTCTGGCAAATAAGGGCAAGATGTATACAAAGACAGATATTCATAAAAATTCACTACAACATCAAGCCAAACTTTATCAAATTTTTTTAAATGAAGAGACATTTCATAAGGGGGAAAAGACAAAACCAGTAACATTAAGCTGCAATTCTCCAGTTTGCACTAGTTTGAAAACAAGTGACCAGTATGGTAAATCTATCCATTTGATTCAATTGGAATTCAGACACTTGCAAATATATTTTATTGTTTAAAAACGTTTCTCCCTTGCTTTATGTTTTCTTTTCCATGTTTGCTGATCCATTTCCCAGCAGCAGGGTTAAACATATTGTTTTAATTGGCTATTACATAGTGGACACATAGAAATGCATTGTGTTGACGGCTAGCTATTTGAAGTTTTAGCAAAGTGAAAATTAAGGAACTCTTTGTAACAGGTCAAATGTAATGGCAGTGTGTTAATTTGACCAAAGCTGAAAGAGTCAGATTTTAGAGTTGTGTTTTCAGGCTGTATATTTGAGCAAACACACAGAAGATAAATAGAGTGAAAGATGAAAAACAAAATCATAAAAGAAAATAATCAGAAGGTACTTCAGCATGAAAAATCAAGGTAACACTGCAAGGAGATGCAATAAACATAAAAGAGGTTTGGGACCGTTATTTTTATTGCATGGAAAATTACTGTGATTCATTGTTCTAAATTATGTAAAGATATATAGATAATGGAATTATGAACTGTATAAACATAAATGGGTTTGCCTTCCATTCAACATATCCTATATTAATATAAATCAGGGTTAAATCACTGTAAGTTCAGAAAAATTTCTTTTATTTCCTCTATAAATTAGTTCAAGTCATGAGAATGTCGTTCTGAAAATTTTAATATACAATTTAATATTTTATTAACAATGTTTAAGAAAAAGATTCATATGTTTCAGTATTCTGGTTATAAGACACTACAAATGTGATAGGAATCACTGTAAGGCAGCAAGTTCCTGTGGCTTGGCATAAAGACCATGAAGAAATTAAAAAAATCTAATGTTCTTAGTATTTCAAAATTCCTTACATCGGTGGGGGGGAAAAAACTCTAAAAGTGCCTGATCCAGCATGGCTGGCATTAGCAGACTTTGTTTTTTTTATGGAGAGCATTGTCTGTGTGAGATGTATAAGAAGTGACACTGCAGAGTTGGAGAACAACAGCGCCCAAACCCCAGGTCTCCAAGAACCTCGTGGATAAGCTGAGTACCTTAAACTGACATTGAATTAAACAAGAGTGGAAGGTGCTGGACATGCATTGAATTCAAGAGCAGTTGAGTTTCTCAGCACTTTGACAGATCAAGACCCCAATTTTTGTTTTGTCTTTTATAACAAACAATGCCTCAAGGCAAGTACATGCAGTAGGAATTTTGCATAAAGTTAATTGTTCACTATACATAAAAATGACTCCTTAGTTTTAATGAGGCTCAGACACACACTGACCCAGTCACATTATTTTCTGGTATGTGGGCTTGGTATTATTAACAGTACAAACTAATTTGGAGTAAGATTTTTTTTCCTCTCAGCTTAAGAAATGTTTGATAGGAACTAAGTCCATGCAGGGCTGCATTAATTCTGCAAGGGGAGTGGGACAGGACATTATGCTTTGGTGGTTGCAGCAGATACCATGCATTTTAATGCATTTTACTGTAATTTTTTCTTGCAAGTTGTGCGAAGGCATCCAGGTTTTCTTGCACAAATCAAACAAAGAATAAACATAGTGCACATTTTATGTGAAGCAGTGAGAGATATAATTTGTTAGCATTTGATCAAATATTTCTGTAACATTTTTGCTTGCTATACAGGGCTAAAGTAACAGGCATATTTAATCTTATTACAGCATGCATATTCAGATATATTTTTGCATTGGCACTAATAAATCTTTGGACAAGTTTCTTACAGGAATGTAGAGAAAGCAAGCAAATTTATAATGAACTTATAATTCCTTTGGAGAGTTTGATAGCCTTTTCAAATAGCTTGCTTCAACATAGTGTATTATTCAAAATCCTCCCTGCAATGATACTTAAGACCAATGACTCCAAACTGATATTAGGTAGTTGGGACGAAAACCCTCTGTGCATGGTATAATTCTATTAAATGACAAACTAATTAAATAACACACACAACAGTCTCCAAAAGCAGATGTTTATGATTACAGAACACGTGATAATGTTGGATGGTGTGTGAAGAGGAGAAAAGAGCAGCCTCTGATCTAAGATGCCCACACTTATTGGTTTTATTGGAATGTCCTCTATCAAGGCGTGGAATTGAATCTATATGTGGCAGAAGCATGACTCCTAGGGAAGTGGCGCTAACACTATGACTGTTCTTTGCTTCTGTTCAGTTTAAATGAATATTCCTTTTTGCCTTTTTCTAGGCTTTGATCCATTGATTAGGAGGCATTATAGCTTTTTTATTGAAGAAGAACCATTACCATAGGATTGCTTTTGGTTTTCAGATCATGAGGAAGTTTGTTTAATGAGAGCATGACTTCTGAGAGTGGGACATACTAGATTTAAGTACCACATCAATGATGCATGAAGTCAAGATATTTTAAAAACTTACCCTATAGCATGCGAAATTTTGCTTGATAACCTTTAAGGCTAATGCAGATAAAAGTAGAGATATAGTGACTTGAATGTGTATCTGAGTTACTAGTTTTTGCAGGGGTGTTTTCAGCATAGATTGCATTTTCTTATGTGGCTCTAAGTCGCAAACATTTAGTGGTAAGAACTAGTGATGAAAATGGCTAACTGATCTTACACTAACATATATCTGGTTAAAAGTATATATATTTGAACATATGCATAGTTATGTGCTTGAAAAGATATATTTTATATTTCTTTTTTATATAATCTTGGTGTGTCAGAGTAATTTTTGAATACAATAAATCCTCCCATAGGAAAATTTGAATCAGTGCAAATTCATTATTTCTAAAGTTTTCTTTTGAAAAAAATCCATTCTTTCCTATCAAGTGAACAGTTTGAGTGGAAAGACTGATAGATTAATCTGGTTCACCCCCTTTGCTCTGCTCCTTTGACTTTTAATTGTACAGACTCACAGGCTTTTACTCATTCGAGGAAACTAGTTTTGAAAACATTCCTGCGTGTTAGAAGAGAAAACTCAGCTCAAGCCATTCATTTTTTCTCCATCAAGACTACCTATAATTATCCCAATTTGTTCTTTGTCTTTGAAATTGCTTTCTTCCATAGAAATCAGGCCCGTTTTTAACACTAATGAATTTTCTGCTGACTCCTATTTGATTGCACAGATAAGAGTTCTAATCTTTTAATAATGAAAAAAAGGGGATAAGAATGCTTAAAAATGACTGTTTATCTGGTGAGAAGTTACCAATACTCTTCTCTCACAAGTGTGAAAGTCAGAAATGGGTTTTTCTCTCTACTAGAGTAATTTCTGGAGATCCGATATACTCTTCCCGTTTGGCTTAGATCAGATCCTGCTTGTTGTTTTATGTCAAGTAGTAGATGGAAGTTTATGGTGTGAAAAAAGAAATAGAGAAAACCTCGACAGATATCTTTGTTAAATATTTTATAAAGATGTCAGTGTTATGCATCTGCCTGTTTTCTTTCGACTCCAAATTAATAAAATTAAATGTAGCTTTCTTAAAGAGATACCTTCAGAAGTAGGAAAAATCTGTAAAGTCCTTATCAAAATGATTTTCATATGTCTAAGAGACTTTTAATGATGAAATTCCCAAAGAGTTTAGCCTTCAGGACACTCTGTCTTTTGAACAATTTAGTCATGTTTCACTGGCCATAAATTGAACCCTTGATTTCAAATTTGGGTTATCAAAATATTCCTAAAGTGATCAATATTGCAAGTACAACATTATGCCTCACGGTCTGTTTGGTTTTAATTGATAGGGGATAGACATATTAAACTTTGATTTAATATTTATAAATATTACAATTTTTCCATTTTTGCTTCCAAAGGATGTCCTTCCTAGAGGGTACGGCCTCACTGAACTTCTACTGCAGCCACGTGTGGTCTGACTCCTCTCACTGTAACTACCACTAATTTGTTAGGGGAACCTGGATAATCAGCTTGTGCTCCTCAGAGTGTTTTGTAGGGTTGTTTGCCCATGGAAACTCTGGCTGATTCTCAGTGGGATGGTGCATTTGGAGCAAAGCACCAGCAAGCCACAAAGGCAGGACAATACAAATCAGTGTCATCCCTTGGCCAAACCTGTGTCTCAATGAGGCAGCAATGCACCAGCACGGTGTCCTCGTGCTTAGCTCTGGAGTTAACTCACTTGCAGCTGGACAGGGATCATTTTATTGCAGTTCATAGCCACAGCTAATCAAAAATGAGTGCGTATGGACCAAGAGATATCATCTTCACTCTGATGTTTTTGAAAGGCTAGGTATTGAGATTAATTAATAACAAGGAAAGTCCTCTATAAGAGTGTGGACTATCAGCAAGGGTACATAAAACAGGTCCCTGAACATTATATGAACTCACTGTTCCTAATAGCTTGACCTAATAAAGCTCACAGCCTAGATATTGTACACAGGTGTAGTTCCAGAAAGGGAGAGCTCAGCAGATAAGGATCAGTAGAAACACAGCTACTCTTTTTTTCTCTGAAGAAAAATCAATATTATGGAGTTTTTTCCTTCTTCTGCTTTAGCACCTAGGTTCAGAGTTAGAAGCACTAATTCCCGTACTTCAAAATGTTCTGAAGTTTCCTTCACGTACTTTTCCAAAGATGAACTTTTACCTAGTGCTGTGTGAAATCATTCCTTATTCCACTGAAATGTGAAAGTGCACCCAGAAAAGTCACAGAGAAAAGTAAAAACCAAGACTTGTTTAAAGAAGAGAGGCTTGAGTTTTGCACGCACCTGACTTGACTTTCTTACAACTTCTGACTGTTGATTTTGCTATTTATTTGTGAACAATGATATCTATTTTCCATTACCATTTTGCCCATTACATATTTATTGAAGGATTTTACTTCTTTGTTATCTCAATGTTTAATCATTTAAATTTTATTGCTCTCATTTTAACTGAATTTTCTTTTGTCAGAATGAGACAAATATGTATTTTAACAAGTTTATCAATTTAATTGTTTAGATGATAGTCTTTCTTTTTAGGAAATTATAGACATTAATAAAATTTTATTAAATAAAATAAAACTAGAAAATTTCTTTCTTTTCATTCTTTATGCTGCCAGCATTTAGCATCTTGTGAATATTCCATTTGCTTATAGATTTGTAAATTATTTTTCACATACATAATTGACTTTGTAACTGTAGCTGTGGAGCTTGCAAAATACTCCACCATCTAAATACTAATGCAGTTAAAAGGAAAGTGTAGTTCCTTAGAAAATTACACACCTAATTATTTTTTGGTGCTCCATGCCTAATGATTTTTTTTGGCTATAAGCAGATGTCCTCAAAGATGCAACAGGAAGAGTGGATTAAAAATGGCTCATTTTGCAATATTGGGGCAGTATTGAAGTTTTAAGAAAGCACACCAGAATTGTGTAAAGCTGAAGCTTATATTCATTATTTGTATGCATTGGACAGAGGAGAAGTAAAAGACCCACATAAAAACTTTGATAGCCTGTGCAATTGTCTGCACTTGTGTCTTTTTGCAAGACTGTGGTGATTGGTGGGCTAAGTACTCCAAAAATCATGTATGCTGTTTTCAGAAATTTTGCAGAACAGGAGGAATATATAAAAGCTGCATTTTTTAAAGAGTCTTTCACTTTTCTCTGTCCTCTTTACAGGCAAGGAGTTTCTCTTTCTGTGTCAGATAAGGGCTATTCTTTCTTGTATATTTCTAAGTTTCTTTTCATTCATCCTTTCCCCATTTTTCATCCTGAAAGGACAAGTCACTGTTACAAAGAGTCCCCTACTGTGCTTGCTTAGACAAGAATATTTCAGTGTTCAGTGGCTTGGTTAACCTGTTCAGTTACTTAGAGGCAGGAGACTATCATGTGTGCCAAATGGCCTGGAAATTTTTAAAGAGAAAAATGAGTGGTAAGGTTGAAAGATGAAAGAAGAAAATAATATTTGAACTACTTTTTCTAACGCTTCTAGTGAAGATGTTTCATCTCCTAAAACTGTAGTTGAGGGAATATTTGAATCTCAAGCCACAATATCTTCAGAAAGGATATACCATAATACTCGCTGGTACATATTGTTTCCTCTTATGCTTGTAAGTTCCACCTCAATGGAGTTTCTACATTTGTGACATGCAAATGCAGCAATCTACAAGCCTTCTTTGCTTGTGCCCCAGTAGGCTTTTGCTCTTCTGGTTCTTTCACCAGATCATCTTTAACATTTCCATCAAATTGATGGGAATTGAAGCTTTTTCATTTCACCTTGGTGGCTCTGAATTCCTTAGATCTGACTGCCTGTCTCATGATGCTGCTTTCTAATATAGTACCTACTGCTCACTTTGATGCACCTTCCTTCCAGCTTTCCATGTGTTTGGAAAGCTTTTCTTGTGTACATACTTTCTTTCCTACTGGAGCCTTTTACTTGTAACCCTTGCTGTCTTTCCTAGTAACCTTCCTTCTTTTAGAGCCCTTCTCAAAACATTTTTCTTCTCAGTATGACAGCTGAAAATGTATGGAAAATACCACAGATTTGGAACTGTACAAGGATATCTATCTGAGCTAAATCATCACCTTCCTGACACTGTCACTTGGGATAGGAACATCTCAACAGAAGGAGACATCTGAAACAATTCAGATGAATTGCAGGCTAGAAATGCCCTTTTCTTTGTAGGGGTGTAAAAGGGAGCCCAGGGTCACTACATATCCATATACTGTAGTCAGAAAATTTACAGAAGAACATTCTCAGCATATGTATCCACATATTAACTAAGTCCTGCACTTAATTGTTTAAATAACTGTGAACATACGCATAAGGCTATTCACTAAAGTGCAGATCTAAGGGAATATTGACCTTTTTTTTGCTAAACATGCAAATATAAGTGAATAAAAATTAAAATACAAAAAGGGGAAAGTGTGACTTTTCTTTCTCATCTATCTATCCTATGTTAGAGAGACCTTATATTTCTTTTACTCTCTGAGTTGAAAGCCAGGGGTGAAGAAATGAAGACCTGAGGAAGTCTGGTGTAAATAAGAGGCAAATTGTGTCCACATCCTTAATTTGATCCTGAAACTATTTTTCTGAGTGCTATAATCTGCAAAATAATTGAGCACTTTCAACAATGCAATTGTCTTCTGTATTATTCTTATTACTATTTCCACTGGTTTAATGACTGGAGATGTTTTGTATGTTCTGCATGTTACTGAAGAATGAGGAAAAAAAGTTTGACTCTGTAGAAAAATGTAACAATTTTATATAATGCAAATGGCAACTGGAAAGGATATCCAGCTAGTCGCAAAGAGCAATTGAAACACAATATTTCTTAGGGAAGGTGTAATTTTACAAATCGGTAAAGGCATTTTTTCTCAGTCAAAAGATTTCTCTGTTTGAAATTCTGAAGTGCTTGATTAATGAAGCAATGATAGAATTCAGAAAATCAGTTTCATTGTGTTTTTAAGGAAAATATTGCCTTATGGGTATTATTAAATTGATCAATAAAGCTGTATCTAATTCAGTTCTTGAAACTTCAGGTTTAGCAATTTGTGCCATTAAAGTTATAGACCCACCACAAAGTAAAATTATAGAGTAAAATTAATTATTAATTTAGGGCCTAGAGATTATAGAAATCTAAACTGAAGATATTCTTAATATTAATGTTTAGATAACAGGATACACTGCAATTCCTTGTGTATTTAGCTGAAAAATTTAGAAACAGCTTAACAATACAATTTTCAAGAAATGAGTCGAATTTACATTAGGATATCTGTCTCAGGAGCTAACATTTGATCAATCCATTTAATCAATCAACTTAAACCCCAGCTCAGCTCCTAGCTGCTGCTCGGATATCTATCTTATTTGACAGAGCCTTTGAATCTTAAAACTATATACAAAATTTGGGATGAGACCCTTCAAATTTGAGTGCTGCATTGTCTAATGTTTGGTTGTCTAGCCCTTAGATACTATTGAAACACCTAAATTAGGCACAATTTCTCTAAATAATGTCTAGGAACAACACATTGCAAAGGCCATTGACAGACTGTGAGAACTTGCCTTGACTCTAACCCTGTGTTTAACAGAAGAGCTAAGTTTGAACATGCAAGTGACTTATATAACAATATTGGGACTGAAGAACTGACCTAATCACACATCTCTTCTAGACAGCCATTGATATAAAGGGCGTTGAAGGAATATTTTTCCATGCATATTATGGGATTAGGGTGCCTAATCAACAAACACAGGTTAGCCCAGAAGGAGACAGAGATTTGCCCTTTTTTGGATCAGAGGTATTTTGCAGTCAGGGAGGCATTTGCAGGGACCAAAGCTGTACCTCCCTACACTACGTACATTCAGCCAGTGAATCCGAGACGACTGTCACTGCCTTTTCTTTGGTACTTTTAGCTTTGGATACAAAGAGCCTCTTGCACATATAATCATTTCATATATATGTTTGCATGTATGTATACAATTATATATCATCATATATACAATTATATATGTACAGTTCCTACTGAATTGCAGTGTGCCTTGGCTACTCCTTGTTTTAATACATCTCATTCCTCTGTTTAGTTATTGTCCTTTAGTAATTCTTGTTTTACTAATTGTTTAAAAACTCCAAAGGATTACTATAAAAAAACCTCTCTTTTATTTTACTATTTATCCCTCAATGTGATTCTAACAATTTTTACTGTTTTTCAATAGATGACCTTAGTGGTGTTAGTTGGAAATACTTAAATGTGAGCAAAGAATCTATATTTTCTGTACAACATTATTGAAAAAAATTTCATTAATGTGCAGGATTGCAAGTTGTGAGTAGCTTGCCTGCAGAAACCATAACTAACTACCATCTCTATATCCTGGACAACTACAGTTAAGGACCTCAGAAAAGTCATGCTAACGCCCTACATATGGCATTAGAGACCATTATTTGGTAAAAAGTGCTAAGGAATAGGGTCTTTCTGGCAACCTGCCCATTTTCTGAGTTTGCAAATTGTAGCAGGACAGCAAAGGAAGTACTTCTTGACTAGCTGCAAAATCTTCTCTTAAATGCGGTTTCTGTTTATCCAGGATTAAGGAGATTCCTTTCACAGGGTAGAGGTGGTGTGCTTAATTTCTGTGGCTAATTCTTCAGGCTGTAAACAAGAATTTTGCTTTACATCCAGAATTCCTGCTTCCAAAAGCTCTTACCTTCTACTGAAGTTGGCCTACAGTATACAGGGTTCACAAAACCAGAAGGAATAAAAACAAGGAACCCATCTCGCTAACCTAGTGAGACTAGATTTCACAGGTGAGACAGTGTTTCCCTGAAATTTGCTGTTCTTGACGGGCTATAAATAGTTCCTCTTTCTCTCATGATTAAAAGAAAAACAACAGTGGCTACCTCTCTGCTAGGAGGTTCAGTCCTATCAGGCTGTTTCCTTTGTGGTGGATCTTGTTTTAAGGACCCTGAATAAAGTGCATCACGAGCCTTACAATAAAGCCTCCTGAAGTCACAGAATCACATAATCAATTAGGCTGTCAAAGACCTCTGAGATCACTGACTTCCAAGCTATGACCGAACACCCCCATGTGAACTACACCATGCACTAAGCACCGTGTTCCATCTTTCCTTAAACACCTCCTGTTTAGTGACAGTGACAATGACTCCACCACCTCCCTGGGCAGTCTGTTCCAATGCCCAATCACCCTCTCTGTGAAGAAATTCTTCGTAATATTCAACCTAAACCTCCCTAGGCACAGCCTATGACTATTCTCTTGTCCTGTCACTGGTTACCTGGGAGAAGAGACTGACCCCCACCTGGCTACACCCTCCTTTCAGGTAGCTGTAGAGAGTGATAAGGTCACCCCTTGAACCTCATTTTCTCCAGGCTAAGCAACCCCAGGTTCCTCAGCTGTTCCTCGTAAGACTAAAAAGCTTCAGACTGTTCATCAGCTTCATCACACTTCTCTGGACTCACTCTAGTACCTTGAAGTCCTTCCTGAGTTGAGGGGCCCTGAGCTGGACACAGCACTGGAGCTGTGGCCTCACCAGTGCCGAGCACAGGGGGACAATCCCTGCCCTGGTCCTGCTGGCCACACCATTGCTGATGCAGGCCAGGATGTCACTGGCCTTGCTGAGCATATGCTGGCTCATGTTTAGCCACTCTCAACCAGCACCCCCAGATCCCCTGGGTTTTTTTCCTGTAGATTAGTATTCACCTAATTAATTAATCTAATAATTGTTGTCCTTGAAAATAAGAGAAAATTATGATGAGAAGTGTGTGATATCTGAAGGCATGAATCTTGAGAACCTGGAGTGTTACAATTGCAGTTACAAAACTAGTTTATTAAATTCTCTACTTTCTTAGCACTTATGTTATTCTCTCATGAGTGAGGTTTAGCTGTGCTACCTCACCTGTATGCCAGCAATGAAGACAACAATGGGAACTAACTTACCTTTTGTCTTTACCCCTTTCTGAATTTTACCTTTAAGGAGCAGAGTTATGAACTTGTGACCTCAGCAGGATCTATTCCCCTTCAGCAGGGTGAATGGTATGGAAGGACTAGTAGGTGTTGGCTGTCTTGTGATCCTGTCATCACAGGTGTATAACGAGGTATTTGAATGCAAAGAGAGAACATATTATTTGAGTCATAATTATCTTTTGTTCTGGAAATCTTTCTGAGGGTAGGAATATAAGAAAAGAGACTTTTAAGAGACACAGTTTGAGGAGTGGTGTCTGGCTCTACTACCTGGATACCGGGAAATTCAGTAGTTCTTTTGCAGCTATTAATTGCAAATATCAGGTTCTTTGATATTTGATTGTTACAACATTGAATGGGAGTTCAAAACAAACAAGATGTGTACGGAGTCTGAAACCCACAACTATACTGGGTTTCAAATGAACCTGTGATGTTGTGGAAATGGAAGTGGGTAAACAAAAAAATGGTAGTTCAACCATTGTAAAATTAGCATTGCTTGGTCTACTATAATTTCTTTATAATCCTTTGAACATTGGATTTGTGCACTGACACTGGACTTCTTTATTTTTACTGGTGTTAATTACCATGGCCTCCTAGATAATCAGCCTATCTTTGTTAAAATGAGAAGGTTATGCACAGAAAGAGATGTTGTGTACAGGTGAGGACTAAGCAGAAAAACGTTGTAGCAATTTGCTGAACACGGAGGCTTATTGAGGATGCAGTCCTGAATAATACACACTAGCTTTGCTCTTCCCCCTTTAGTGTGTGTGTAGAGAAGCCATGAATCATTCATGGTCTCCCAGCTGAGCGGGGCTTCAAAGGGGCTGGTTGTGATTGGGTGTCCTGGGTGAATTGCTGCGCTGCAGAAACGCCTGCACCCTCAGCACTGGAGGGGTGAGGAAGCACTTTCATCTGGGCCTCCAAAGTGTTTCGGGTCACAGTTCACCAGGAGATAACGATGTAGATGTACATTCAGAATTAGCTGCAGAGATACCTGTGTAGTGCGGTGTGGAAAAGTGAGCCAGTTAGATTCCCAGTGGATGCTGTGAATCAATTACTGTGTTCTGAATACAAGGTTGGCTGCAGGGGATAAACAGATGTCAGAGAATTTTTCCTAATAAGACCATAGTAATAGAAGAGCACTGTCAGCTTCGTTTTACATTCAAAATCTCATTTCCTCTTTACATGACCAATTTTATTAGGCCTCTAAACAAAGATATTTTATGTAACTGATAGCTGTATAATGAGAATAGTATCATTAAATTTATTTTTTTCTTTTTTAACAAAGGTAGAAAGAGAAAGCAGAAATGAATCTTGGCAAAGTCAGAAAGAAGGTGTGTAATTTAGAAGGCTGGATGATCATTTCTTATCCCTTCCAATGAAAGACAGTATTGAATTGCTTGCAGCTGCCTTTTATGCTGAATCATAATCATCTACGTTCCAAAGCAAAATATTCTGACAGACAAAGTTGGTGATTAGCTTGTACTGTTCTTTGTACTTTCTGCATATTTTGTCAGTGTCTGGTATATAAAGCTGTGATCAGAAACAAGAAATAGCTTTGGGTTTAGTTAATAAATCTTACAACAGGTCATACACTTGCAGCTAGCACCATATTCTCAGTGTTTTTCATTTCTATACAAAAATCAAAATATCAAGACACAGTGTCTTTCTGCAAATTTTGAGAGTAAAAGCAATAAATTATTAGAGATACTTATTACCTATCATGTTACTCTTTCAAATAGAACACAAGTACAATATTACTTGCATACAATTTGCAAATATGGAAAACTAGACTAAGGGGATACCTTTGGATGCATCATGTTCATAAATTGTTCACATGCAGTTTATGCTGTTTTTTTTTTCTTTTTTGAAAGGAATAGATGCTGATATTTTTTAGTTCATACTATTTCCATAATGACATTGTTGTTTTATGTGGCAGAAATCAGAGCAAAATTTAGCTTTAAATATTGGTTTACAATTAATGCTTTTTAGTTTAATGCCTAAACTCATAATGTATCTCATACCAAAAACTTCACAAGAAGGGAAACAAAAGAGAACTGCAGACAACATTCAGAACATTCCTGACAAACAGATCAACCATCTGAGAACCTCTATGAAGTTATGATCCTATACAGCTCATACTTGCCAAACTCAGTTCAGCAGTATTTGGGTAAATAAGGCATAAGTATAACTCAAGGTTTTGTTCACTGAAGGTAGTTAAAGCAACACAGGCAAAGACATGACCTAAAACCCTATTGCTGAGTTACCTAAACCTGGCTTTTTCTCCCTCCTCAGGTCTGATGTATACATGGCTACTAAAATTCAGAAGTGTGTCTCTTGAGACAATCACATATTGAAAATATGTCCCTGTGCAGGTGGTAACACAATGCTTCAGTGCATAGCCTCTTCATGTCAAGACCTGAGCAGTTCTCTAATTTTGACTTTCCTGAGGTTTTTCTTCATTGGAAACTTGGAAACAATACCAGACACAATGGTATTAAAACTGCCCCTAAAACCTGGCTGTCCCTAGGGTTCCTTTCCAGGAGCAGCTCTGCCCTGAACACTAATCATTGTGCTGCCACCACTCCCCTGGGTACAGGGCTGCAGCCTTCCCAAGCCACTGCTGGCCACATTCACCATTGCTCCTCTGACACACACCGTGTTACCTACAGTACAGCCATCACAGAGAGCAAGGGGAAGGCAGCAGTCAAAAACTTATTTTAGAATTGTTCTCTCCCTCTGTAATTCCTTTAAGATCAGAATATACAGTAGTAGCCTCAATGTATCATCTGTAATGATGCATTATCTAGGATTGCTCTTAATCTGTAAATTAGAGTTTGTGTGCTGCAGCTCAGTGCTGGGAAGGAAGTCAACCCCTGGCTTACCTTCTGAAACCTTTCTAGCAATTAATCTCTATTGGAAAGCTCTGCTGTTTCTCTCCAGATGGGACAAACAGGGAAGCTCTATGTCCACATTCATGGTTTGCCTTCAAAACGAGCCACACGTCTCCAGTGTACAATAGTACTCGGAACAGTCACATGAAAAAAAAATCACAAAAAGGAGCAAATAATGGCAGTGACATGGAGACTTCAGGGGCACTCACAGTCAAGGGATATTACTGGGAAGAAAGGTCTATGTGTTTCTGAATAGTGCTTTTTGCAGCATTAGCCTGTCTTGCTTTTAGTTCTTCAACACTGATTTATAACAAGGAAATACTGATTACTTTGGGATTTTCTGGGGTCTGTTCCATAAGAAAGGTGCAGGTACTCAAAGCTAGGTAACTATTTAATAGCAGTGACAGATGCAGTAGTAACAATCTTACATCCTTTCTGACGCTGGGAGCCCAGTGATGCACCTCCAGATGAGCCCTTGACACTGATCTCTGCAGACAGCGGAAATCACCTCCCTGGTGATGCTCAACAACATCACTTTTCTCACTTTTCTAGGATTTTCTCAAGAAAGCAAACTTGATCTTCCACCTGCACAATACTGGGCTTTCTAGATGGTACCTGAAAGCTCACTGAGAGTATTAACATCTCCATAGCAGCAGTGAGCTCATACAAGCAATATGTACAGGTGGTGTTGTCAAAGGCAGCACACATGAATGTCACAGTGTGTCCTCAGGTTGTACAGCAGTCATGCATGCTAAAACATGCAGATGTCTACAGCCAAGATGTATGGCTAAACTCTGCTAAGATTTCCAGGAAGCCATTGCACCCTCATTTACAGTGTCTTCTGCAGTGGCCTATTATAAACGTATTTCTTAAAGATTCTCATGGACATTTTTTCAGATTCTCTTGAATAAGGAGATGAGGGAAAAGGCAGAAGAGAGCAACTTAAATAATCTCTCAGGTTCTATTCAGAGGATCAGAAAATGGCAAGGTAAGAGTCTGGATTCCATGGATGTGATATATGTGTTTGCACAGCATATCAGAAAGCACAACAGTGGGAAGGGAAAGAAAAATGAATTAATAAAAATATTTTCCTTTAGTGATGATATTGAGTGAAGCTGTTTAACTTTAGATGTTTTAAACCTGGAATGTTGTTCACCGACCCATTTGCTTTTATACACACTACTTTTGTAGTTTTCCTGTGAAGATCTAATGGTACAAGAGAAAGATATATAGAAAGCGGGTTTTATACAGCTGATAAAATAAGAATATATGTTTCTGGCTACATATGCATTTTCTGAAGTCCCTACGCCACCCACATGTTCAGTGGTGTACTTATTTCAAATAAATTCCGTGCTCATCCAGAAAGATCTTTCCCTGGACATTCATCTGCCATGTAGAAATATGTTCAGGTCCAAAGATTATGGTTTAAACGTCCAGTCTTTTCTGTCATGATGGGTCAATATGGCATTACCTGGATAAAACTGAAATAATAATTGGTTTTAAACATGAAAGCTTAACACCATCAGTTCCTAGGTGTTTTGGAAGCATTACTCCTTTGAACAGTTCTCGTGTATTCAACACACCTATTTAAGTGGGCAAATGGAGTTTACAATTTGGTTTTATATTGTCATCAAGAAGACCCCTGAGCCTGGAATTTGTAAAGGTTAGGACAGTGTATGAAATCATAATGGAAGGGAAATTTTTTCTCTGATATACTGTATTTGACTAGATACGCAAATTTGTTGGTCAATTCCCTCCTTCTGTCTCTCTTTTTTTCTGAAAGACTTAAACCTGTAGTTGGTTGAGTAAGATACATTGCAGGCATGTGACTAATAAGTTTATTAAAAAAAAAAAAACGCTCCAGACACAACAGGCATTACTCTTTCCATCTTTGCTAGCAAGTTTGAACCACAGGTCAAACATTCATTTGACATCGATCAGAAAAATACTTCAGATTTAAAAATAGGAGGGTCTATTTACCCTGGCTGAAAAATTTAAAACTACACCCAATACAAAATTAATCAGAAGGGAAACCAAAATTATAATTTTATAGATCAAGGGGAAGCCTCAGACTCATTTTTAGAGACAGAGTTTGCAATGCATGCTGTAGGGAATAAAATACGTGGGTTTAATTATCAACAACAGGCCTAAGGACACAATCAGATTAAATTTAAACATGTGTGTAAGAAACAAAATAAATATAGATATAAGGAGATGGGAGCAGATACAAATCAATCTCGAGGGAGGTGAGAAGGAAAGGGATTAATAATTAAAATGTGTATACTACTTGTTTATTCTTAGAGCTGTACCTGTGAGCATGACAAGTATGACTTCCCTAGACTTTATGACACTGTGTCAGAGTTTTGTGAGGGATTGAAAAAGAATTTAATAACTGAGATCAGCCTCAGCAGTAGTAAGCTATCAACTTTTTGCGTTTATCACGAAACTTAAATGCATGAAGTCCGACAGTCTCCATCTTAAATTGTCTGTACAAATGTGCAGCAAGTGGCTTGAAAAAATTACTTTGTTTTGTGCAAAATTATTGCTGTCTTTTCTAGCTTAATGCAGAGTTCTAGACGTGTATACACAGACAAATAAAAATCAGAGGAGTCAAGCACTACAATCCTGAGTACCTACATAATTAATTTTCAACTTATTTCCTAGTTCTTTTGTGGACTAATTCAGCTAATTTTCTCCAATACGTCTTCTCTAGAGAGTATGCCTTAAGCACTCTGGATGTTATCCAGTCTGTGCCACTTGGCCTTAGGGCCAAGTATCAGTCTTTTACTCTATTTTTTCCCCCCAATAATATAACTAGAAATGGAATGAAGTATTCATCATTGCAATACAGGTACAGGACCAGCATGAATTTTCTCATTTTCATTTCATGTGAATTCATAATAAGTATCAAATTTTGCAGATAGTATATAATGTTTGTAAGTATGTGTCTCTGGAAAGTCCTATAGATTGTGGGGGTTATAATGGATGTTTCTTTTCTTCAAATATTTTTTTTTTTGATGTTGTGGATTTTCCTTTTCATGCCTCCAATCTTTCTTTTTACCTTGATTTTACAGCTTGTCTCAACTATTGTTCTCCTGTTAATATAACATTGGTCTGCCTCAATGAAAAGTGGATCTGCTCTAAGAAATCCTTAATGCTTGATTTGGTTTCCCTTTTCCCCTCTCTTCTATTAGAATTATTTCCCTCTGTATATCTTTCATCACAATGTTAACTGTTTCCTGCATGGCCTGCCTTACACTGGTGACTATCATAAAATTGAATATCAATCCAGAGTATCCCGTGGACCTGATGATTTTAATCCAAAAGCTATCATGTCTTTCCATATCTCCCTTTCCCATGAATTTGCTAGCCATAAGGATGGAGTTTTCCCACAACTACAACAAAAGAAAAGAGGATGCACACTCAGCAGAACTTGCTAAAGGAAAACAAATAATGAAAAAATGACCTTAAGGTGTGTCCTCTTGAAAAGAGAGCTTTAAAAAAAAAAAAAAAAAAAAAAAGAAGCTGGGACTTCATGCATTAACTTGGAAGGTTCTGAGATACTGTGCTAATAAACGTAATATAAAATTGAGAATGTGAAGGATCACAAAAAATTAAGCATATTGAAGTCTGGTAAGGATATAAATTAACACTTCTACAAATGGAATTTAAAGGCCTTCATTTTCTAGAGGTTTTTTTTATTTAGGTAATGTGGAGTAGAAAGAACCCAATGCAGATTACCTACCTGTGGATAGGGCATAAAATCCATGTCAGCAAAAGCAGTACCTCTCAGAGAGCTTTTGCAAATGAGTTTGTGATTTCTCACTTGTTAGAGAATGCCAAAGAACTGGCTGGTTTATCAGTCATAGTAAAAATATCAGGACAAAATGAGCACAGAACCATATTCAGTTTTATTCCGGGACACCTTTATTAGATTTAAAAATCGTGATTCAGTTACTTCACAACACATGAGTTGCTCCATTGATTTAATTTGAATGTGCCCTGCCTATTCTTTTACTTTTTAAATTACTTTTATGAAACGTGGCAAAATTTCTACAAAGTTGTACTGAAATTGTTGTTGATGATTCCTTTTTCTTCTAGGATTCAGATTCTGTTCTCTGATGCATAAGCTAGTGCTTAATTAGTTTACCATACATACACATAACCCTAGCTTTTGGTTTGTGTTATTTCAAGATTATGTGGAGTTAAGAAATAGTGTATGTATGATAACTGCTAAACATATATCTGAAAAACGCAAATAGCTCACAAAACTGAAAAAACACAGATTTTGGCAACTATAGGGTTGCAATAAATTTTTCTATTTTATTTTATTATTACAAATCCTAACAACACTTGAAATATGTCCCCTGAGGTTTTGTTTTTTCCTCCTTCTGAATATATACATTTTTATATTTGTTTGGTTACCAAGACTGAGGCTTCAGTCCAAGGAATTGGAAGTTGCAGCCTTTCGACAGCCATTGCTTTATTCTTCTATCATGAAAAGGATCCTAAGTAAAGAACACCAGCAGTGACTTGCATCGCTCCTGGGCATTTTTTTGTTCTTGTGATCTAAAGTCCACTTATTGTGTTTTCTGTTATTTGGAGGTCACCAAACTTTGATCACTAGGGGGTAGTGTGGGGCTTTTCCTTGATCTTAGGTTCCACATTCTCCAGCCTGATGTTTTTTGAATGTTTATATGAAAAGCTTACACTAAATATCCCATACCTATGCGTATAGCTATGTATAACGTTCAGAAATTCCTGGATTTATAAAACCATATCACACTACCAGTGGAAATTAAAAGTGTAGTGTTCTGTTCACTTATGGCACACTTTCCCGTATTCCCCGGAAGGAGCCAGATACTGCAAATGTCCATTAATCCTCTTAATTTTCTGTCTTCTCCCACAACACATAAATATACACATACACAAAAAAACCATTCACAGACATACTTACATTTTGAATCACTGACAATAAAATAACAGATTTGGAAAACTGCAAAAAGTGTGACCCCATACCCCATATTAATATTTAATCAAGTGCTCACCATATATTTCAAGTAAGTCTGAGAAAATTAATTAGCCCGAAAGATGCTTGTCCTTTAAAGGCACTGTAATCCCTTTTGAAAATGTAAATGAGATAATCCTTTGGTGAGTGCAAGCAACTGTTCATTTAATTCAGTGTGAGGTTTCCAGGATGTCAGTAGAAACCCATCCTACGTAATTTGAGTTTATTGGTTATAAATTTACCACCTAAAGAATTTTGTGGAGAAAAAAATGAGATAATTTGCTTCTCTTTCTTGCAGATCACTTCTTCCCTTGCATAAATCTGACTGTGACCTAAGAAAGGAATGAAAAAACCCATTGGGGACCCCTCCTTTTCTATTCTTCTTAATTGATTCCCTTGTTATCAGGAGACTAAGAGGCATTCTTGAGATCAAGGAAGGTCTAACACTTTTTGAACATACTGTAAAGAAGACTATGAAATAATGGATTTCAAAAGTATGAATAACTGTTACCTCCCCTTACCCGCTACTCTCTTGTTATCTCACAAATCGAAACTGCCTCAATTACAGGTTGTTATGGACTAGGTATCCCAGTTTGTCTCTGATAGAAATTTAAAGATAGACTTTTCCCCCTCTCTTGGTTACTATAAAGGTGGTTTTTTGACCACTATAAATATTTTCTTGCTTAGAACTTGCCATTTTCTGGTTTCAAATTTCTGAGGTTTTCTGGCTAATCTAGCTTCTTCTACTTCAACATTACCTTCAAGTATAAGTATCAGCTGTACATTTTTGTGCCTAAGCTAAATTATGATATAGATAGAATGGTTTGTTTAGGGCATTTTTAAACTTCTGATGGTTATTTTATCTCTTAATAAATGACATATCTTCTTCCTATAAATCTTTCCTCCATATTTCCTACTGTACTGTCTGTGAAGGACATATATTATAACTAGTCCCATGAATAAGTAGTCTCCCAATGGATGACTCTACCTCTTCCTCTTGAGCCTCACCCTTTTTTATTTCTTTTCAAATAAATGGACAGATCCAAGGTCCGAAACACTTTAAGGACTCATTTCCACAAAATTCTCTGAAGGCCAAATATTCTTAGTCACACAAGAATTTTCAACAAAGTAAGGCATGATAATAAGATTATATACTTAAATGTAAGAACTCTTATCTGAAAAAGCTGCCAATGTGTGCAGTTTTGAACATCCCATTATGAAAAAGATGTAAAGCTATCAGAGAATGTGAAAAGGAAATCTACAGAGATGGTGAAGGGCCTTGAGGGTAAGCCATGTGAAGGTGGCTGAGGTCACTTGTTCTGTTCAGCCTGGACAATGAGGGGAGACCTCATTGCAGTCTGCAACATTCTCACAAGGAGAGGAGGAAGGGCAGGCATTGATCCTTCTTTCTGGTGACCAGTGATGGAACCTGAGGGAATGGCGTGACGTTGTGTGAGGGGAGAGGTTAGTTTAGAGATTAGAGAAAGGTTCTTTACCAGAGGGTGGTTGGGCACAGGAACAGGCTCCCCAGGGAAGTGGTCACAGCACCAGCCTGACAGAGTTCAAGGAGTGCTTGGACAACACTCTCAGGGCCATGGTGTGACTCTTGGGGTGTCCTGTGCCGGACCAGAAGTTGAATTATGTTGTTCCTGTGTGTCCCTATCGACACAGCATATTCTACTATTCTACATGAAAAATCAGAATAAAACTATTTGAATTTTTAATGTAATGGAAAACTACTGCGGCACATCTTAAATCCTTAGGTCTTAATGAATTTATATTTGTTCTGCTTCTTAATACGGACAGACAATTGGCAGTAGCTCAACATTTACTTGTAAGAGATATACTTAGAAGCATAGATTCTTTACTCTATGGTGTTGTTTGGGGCTTCTTCAATATCTGAATGTGGTCCAGTTTTCAGAAGCAAAACAATACCACAATACAGGTGAGTCTGTATCTGTAAGTGGATGTTTAGAAATGGATGTCTGTATAGCAGTTCTGCCACAGATTCCTTGTGTTTTCACTTATAAAGAGGAATGAATCTGTTCATGTTTTATTTTTAATAACAAAGGATCTCTTTCACACTGTAAACAAAAAGAATGTAGTTTTGTGTAAATGAAAATTGTATTTTTGTGTAAACAAAATATTTGAAATTTTCCATAACAAAAGTCTTCTTCCAATGCAACTAGTGCATGAAAAATTTATAATTGATGATATTACATTCTCTAAATATTTCCTGCTGTTTTTAATGAATTTACTTCCCTTAAAAACCATAAAATGGTGGTTGTTCCTCTCTTAATTTTCTCTGGTGATAAAAAGATAGAAAAGAAGGTTAATTGAGGGCAAAATAATACCTGGTGACCAATTAAGAATTTTCGTGTTTCTGTCCCTCTCTCTCCTCGGACCCATCACCTTCTCAGACCCTTCCCTACTGTTCTGGGTCATTTATTCTGTGTCAGTATCAGTTTTAGTCCTCTCTAATTCACTGACTGCAAAGTTTATAAGATTATGTACAGTGAATTTTGTGTGGTGGGCCCCTGTCCACCAGGGACTCAGTGAGCTAAAAATGTCAACTTGGACTTAAACCAATGGCCATAAAGTTACAAGGTAAGTGCAATTTCTTCTGATCCAACATAGCTCTTCCAAGTGTTGTTTTCAAAAGACAAGGAATGTTAGCTGTGTTTTACAGCACTGAAATGCATGTTTGGCATCAGGGAGCCCCCTACCCCCAATACATGCAGACACAGTGAAAAATTCAGATTGTTCTACTTTTAGAGGTTTATCTTGGCTATGCTCCCCTACCCACTTTCTGAAATTGGAGAGGAGTTTGATAAAAGGCAAAGTAAATCTGACAATGTCATATCAGTTCTCCCCAGGGAGTTTATGCACTGGTATAAAATCACTGAGAAGCAATCACAGAGCAACCAGGTTACAGCTTTGGACAATCATAGAGCAATCTAAATCCACAGAGCAATTCGAGTTACTTACACCCTTTTGCCCCGTCCCCCTTTTTGACCTGCTTCCCCTTATGCTGTGAAGTATATATTTTTGCTATTAGACTTTGTGAGCTGCACTGCAGGGGAAGCAATGTGAGGCCACAGAATGGGAGGTTCACCTCCAAATAACACTGTGCAATCTGATGTGACATATACATTCAAAAATCACTTTCAGGGATATTCCACTTCAACTTTCAGCAAGAGGAATATGCTCTGGGTAGCACAAACCCAAGCCAGTTAATGTCAAATATCTAAATTATCTTTTAGTATATCAGAACACAGTGAAAACATCTTATTTTTTTCCTCTTTGCCAGGTTTAGACTGCCTTAAAGTTGTTGCTCCTTCCTCAGGATCACATGGAATTCTTTTTCCGTACTCTCTTCTGCTAAAATTTCTATGATATCACCCAGACTGGTAATTAGCTCCATAATTCACCAGTGGATCTGAAAAGAAGAAGGAACAGAATGAGAGAAAGACAAAATGGAGCAGCAAGAACAAGCTGAGGTAATTATGAATTCTTGGGAAAATATTTCAGGTAAATTATCAGAGTTTTAATGACTCCAGTGGGGCACTTTCTTAGGCCTCTCCTAGGAACAGACTTGTTGTAACTTACATGAAGAATGGGGTCACTTTTCACAGAGTTGTCACTTTATCTCAGAGCTGAAGATCTGGCTTGGGCCAGATCTTGAAAGGCAGTTTCGGCATATTCTGCCTTTGTGTATAATGAAGTCAACCTACCCTGTGACCCTGGCTGCACTTTCCAGATTTCCTGTCAGGTGACATCAACTTACCTCTTTTGTGCAAGCACTATCGACCTTAAGGCTGCTCTAGAAACCCCCTAGCAAATAACCCAAATTAATTTAGTCTTCCAGAAAGGTTCTGGAAGCAATGGGGGCTGTGCAATAGTCTGTCATCAATGCTTTCCAAACATTCAATCTTTTAGCTCCATATCGGTACCTGTTTGTTGTTTGGTGCTGTTTCGTGAATCAAAGTTTCACGCATTACATTGTACAACATGCCATGCAAAAACCAGCTATGCAACTTGTTTATTTTGATTTCAAATTCCCTAGTTTTCAAAATAATGCCTTCTAGCAAATCAGTTTTTATCAGCGTATGAAGATTTCTAACAATGGATGTCTCCAGCTGCTATTTCTCTCATAGAAGAATAGGTATTTTTTTGTAACTTTGACAAGCAAATGTTACCTGCTCTCAACTGAGACATCAGATATTGAAACTAATAGCTGCAGAGTGAACAAATATATTATATGCATGTTAACAGGTATTTTATATTCCCCAGCCTTACCATGTGTTCCTTTGAAAATGATCTTCCCACGGGCAGTGTAACCTCCACTATTTTCCTATCCATCTTGTGCTCAAACTCACCACCTCCAATTTCAAGTGTCTCAACACAGGCCCTGTAAAACTCAAAGTACTTCTAAGAAACATCTGATCATTTTCCACACTCAAGGCAGCAGCATTATCTGTTAAAAGCTGATCACTTTGTTCTCATTACTGCAATAGCAAGGAGCTGTTTGTGGTATCAGTTTAGATGGCAATGATGATGTGTATGCACTCATTATCTCTTGAACAACATTTATGTGGGACAGACAGGAAGAGATATTGTTGTTCATTTCTGTTTGCATGGGGAAAAGCAGTAATTGGAATAGAATGAGCTATCCAGCCAACTCCTACTGCTGGGGTTCTCTGGCAGTGCCTGGTGGAAGTCTGTGTGGCTTGCTGGGTACTTGCAGTGAGGAGGGACCTTCTGCAGTGTATCCATGGTGGAAAACAGACACTGAGTTATGACGTGAGGTTTTGTTTGGCCTTGCCAGCTTCAAACATATGCATCTGGAGGGGTGAGGGTTTGTGCACTAGCCTGCCCTTCCAATCATGTACATGTAAGTGACTATTCAGAGTGAATTTTACAATTTTTCATATATAATTTAGACCTGTTATGGGCATAGACTTCAGGAAGAATACATGAAGAAGCCTGCATAATTTATGCCTCATCTGTTTATGTACTTTCCACTATGGATAACATAAAATGTGATACTAGAAAATAAGACTACTCTCTTCAGTAGATACTGCCCCAAAATCCCTAAGCTTAGCTTCTGATGAAATCCTCATTTAAAAAATAATATTCAGTGTATTGTAATATTCAGAAAGATCATGAGTTTGATGATAACACTCAGCTAAGAACCTAAGCTCTTTGGTTGACAAAACAATTGACAATAACGTTATTGCCATTGAACTGCAGATGCTCATATGCTGGCAGTGGGGGCTGCAGGGGACATGGCTGATCCCTGCAGCCAAGGGAGTGGCACCTCAGGGGGGAAAGAGTTTAAGAAAGGGCAAAAAAATGACCAAGAGAAGACTGAGGAGGAAAATAAAAAAGAGAAACTGCCCTACACCTGAGAGGAGAAGGAGGAGGTGTTCCAGGTAGCAAAGCAGAGAATCCCCAGAGGAGTCTCGCAGCCCTTGGAAGTGATCATGGTGGGGCAAGTATCCACACTGCAGTATGTGAAGGAGCCCACCCTGGAGAAGTTGGATATTCCTGAAGGAAGTTGCAGATATGGAAAGTCCATGCAGTAGCAGCAGCTAAGTGTGGGAAGAAAGGGGTAACAGAGAAGAGATGTTATGGACTGACCACAGTCCCCCTTCCCTATTATCCCTGTTGCCCTTAGGGACTTGTGGAAGGTGGTTTAGATTCTGTCTTTGTTTCTCATCATTCAGCTCTATTATAATTTGGAAATAATTTAAATTTTTTCCCCCCAAGAATGTTGTGCCTGTGACAGCAATTAGAGAGTGTCTTTATAGTGATTATAATTATCAAACTGTTATCACAATAATTCTATTGAGATATTCTGTGAACACAGTTTGGTTGTCACTTCCACAGCTTACTGTGATGGGCTGATCTCAATCTCTTCTACTGGTGGGAAAACAAGTTTTATTCTTGTAGGTCATTCTGTGTTGCTGTTTCTTAAGAGTTTTCCTTGAAAACACTATAGTAAGTGAGGGAAAACTGCTGTCTGAAATTATTTCTCCTTTGGGAACCAATTCTGATGCTTCATGTCTGGACACTGGATGTAGTTCTTGAAAACATACTACTCATGAGATCCAGTTTCTCTGGTTCTACAGGCATTTTAGTCACAGCAAGCTATTTTTTATGATGTTGACAGAAAGGAAAGAGGACCTGAAGGACACAGACATCTTTTTGAGTGACCACTGGAAGGCAGGCATCATATCATAAGGCTTTTCTGGTGGCACATGGCTGTTTCACTGCAAATTCCATCCTGCCCCAGTTCTTCAATTCCGATTTTTGTATCAATGCTGAGTGATTGATGCATAAATGTATACTTGAAGGCTCACCAAGAACTCAAGGAAACGACATGGCTCACCCTTCCAAAGTGAACCAGAACCAGTACAAGATAATAAAATAAGCAAGTATTCTGTGCCTTTTAAAGACAGTGAACAACATCCAGTACCTAAAGTTAAGCTCTTGAGTAAATAATGAAGGTGTTAACAAAAATATACAGAAAAGAAATTACCTCAGTGTCGTATTAAAATCCTCTCTCCTACTGTTTATGGCACATCAAACTGTTATTTGTTTCTCTGACAAGTATCCAACTTGTATTTTACGCTTGGTTTTCTTCTTGTTGTCAGTTGCTTGGTACTATAGGTCACTGATAAAAATTTATTTACATGGAGAATACCTATAGTTAGAACCTTATTGAATATAAGGAAACGTATCATAAGCAGCCACAGAGAAGTCCAACAAAACTTCAATTGCTTAAGGGGAAAAGATTATAAAAATACTGGAGAATAACGGTACTGCCAATGTGTTCCCAGGTACTTAGGGACAGTTGTAGAGATCAGAAGTCCAGTTGTACAGAGTCACTATATACATTTTAACACCTTTCCTGGGGCCTTGCTGTAATCCAGTATGTTTTAGTAATACTTGAGGTGACCCTGGAATGACTTACACTTTCAGTTCTTTTATATTTACACATGTCTGACAACAACATCAGGATCAAATAGAGGACACCTAAGTAACTATGATATTACCCAAGAAGAAAACTTATCCTCCAAAAAGAGAAATCATCAGGTACTGGTGCAAACCTCAGCAAAACTACCTTTTTTGTGACTCCATTTCTCATTGTCTGCCTTGTCGCACCTATGGTCCATGAGCTAAAATAATGGGTGTATGCTAGCAAAATAAACCAGAGTGCGGTCCCCAAATCACATTTATTGTTTTATATATTTTTTATGTACATTAAAGATTTGCCTCTGTTATGCAAATAAATTTGAAAACACATACTATGTCCACATTGCCCTTTTACTTTGGATCAAGAGGTTGCTTTGAACTAGACTTTCAGGTCACTCAATTTACCGCTTTAAAATTCTCATCAACAAATGGTCTCAGCACTCAAACTGGATTAATCTTTCACAAAAAGTAAACTAAAGACGTGGTTTGAACAATGCAGAGAAGTCTCTTCTGGGCAATAATTGATCCATGGGTACTGGGCATGGCTCCCTGGAGTTGGGAGCTGCAGGAGATCCCTATGGAAGAGGCAGGGCAGGGTAGGGTCTCACAACAATGTCCCATCCCACCACCGCAGCCTGGGAGCAGGACATGCCAGAGGGCAGTAACTTGTACAGTGCAGGGGGTGGGACTGGAACTAATGTGGTGCAAACCCCACAAAATCTGTATTGTATTGCAAGGGTTTTGCTTTAAAGATCTTCACAACTTGCACCACAGTATTTGTTTTTGTGTAATTTTGCCCCATCACTTCCTTTAGACTCTATCCTCTCTCTGCAGAACAAAGGCAAATAGATGTCTAGAACAACTGCATCTAAACTTGTCAATGTGCTTCCACTGTGGGCAATGAAAAGAAAAAGGTCTTTCCTGGTATAGATTAGATTAGTTGTATGAAACTGCCTTAAAAAATACTTTTTCTCTGACTGAAAGTGCATGGTAGAATTAGGTCAGCTGTGGTAGACACATACATCTGAAGTTAGGTGAGACAGCTCTCATATATGCTGAAAAACTACTTACAATTTAGTTGTATGTAGCACAAAACAGTATGACAGATAAAAGAGACTCTTCACAGATTACCAGGGATGTGAATTCCCCCAAAATAGCCTCAAGGTGGCTTCAACCATTTATTTCCTCAAACAAAACAACTGATTTAATGACTTAGAAGGCTGGTTTCAAATGCTGTTGGCATAAAAATAATGTAATCATGTAACTCCTAAAGATTTATTGCAAGTAAACAGAGCCAAACTCAATCATTCTCAGACCATTAGCTGTCCTTAGGGGAACCATAAAACTCGCTACCTTTATACCTGGAGCTGAAAAGTGAAATAGAAACTGAAGTGTAGTTAGAAACTAGAGCTGAGACTACTTAATTCCTCTTTCACACACCTTTCCTCACTACCCATGGTAGTATTTCCCTTGTGTCAGTTCTGGTGTTTTACTGAACACCTCATTGAACTGATCCATCTCTTGAAGTCTGAAGATAGTCCGTTTGCCCCGTCTTTCCTGCCTTTACATTCCCTCAGAAAAATATAATTAAAAAAAATTTAAAAATTATTTCTTTTAGATGACCTCAGTGAACACTGGAGCTAGCACAGGTCTCAGAGCAAGATTTTCCATCTGTAAGCAAAGGAGGAAACAAGAGGCAGCTGAGAAACAAGGGAAGGGTTACTTGTTCAGTAGATTCAGCCGCACTTTTGACTTGTACCCAAGGATAAAAAAAGCCTTTGCTGGCTGTGGCAATCTCCTAAGCTAGCAATGCCACCAGAGAAATTACCCTGTGGAACTACTTTATTGGAGTTTTCATGGGCTGCATGGGAATGTCTGCTCCTGCTCTTGGCATGTGTCTTCCCCTTCCTCCTTCTCCGACCTTGGAGTTTTGATGATTATTTTTCGCATTTTTTCCCCTTCCCTCCTGTCTCTCCAAATTGCAGTGCACCATTTTGCCCATTCTTAAATGCATTTTCCAAGAGGCACACCAGTATGGCTGACAGGGTCAGCTGCATCCTGCAGTGGATCTTTTTTGGAACCATCTGGAATGGAGGAAACTGTTTCCAGAACCAAGTCTTTGCATTCCTTAGAAGACACAAAGCTGAAGACATCCAAAACAGAACAGAAAATCAGAATGGAATACAGAGGGTCATGTATGAAGCCAAGAGCATTTTATTGTGCTTCTCACATATATTAATGTTTTCTCTGTGCATTTATTAGTTAAATTGTTACTGGAAAAACTTGAGTATGTTTGACACCTAACTGGTTGATTTAAGTCTCCATCTCTCTTGTTAGTATTGTAAAAAGAGATAACATGACTAGAACAGATTTACTTATTGAATTTTGGTGCAATTCTATGGGTTAAAAAAATGTATGACTTTGAGATCTGATACTTCAAACTCTTCTGCTTGACTTTAGCTGCTTTCAACTCCACTGTCAGACCTAGATTACCTGTAAGAAGTCCACCCATTAATTTGCCTGGTTCCACAGTAAATTTTGTATAATTATCACTGCTGTTTTTACTGTAGTACAACTTTAACTTTCAGCTTATGACAAATGTGCTCTTTCATTGAATCTTTTATCTGCTAGTCTCCATGGAAATTTTTATAAGCAAATAGTCTCGTTTTGAGACTGCTATGACCCTCCTATAACCAAAGTTGTAATTTATTCTACTTTGGATTACCCAGAATTTCAACCACAAATGCCAATGTCTGATACTCTGTTATTTATATTCTTGTCTTGATAACAACTTGGGGTGATAATGAACTTTCCTGCTCTAGCAGTGACAATGTTGGCATCCATCTTTGTTGTGGCCTTTCACACTTTTGGATCTTCACAGTAAGTATTAGACATAAACAGAATTTTCAAAGTCTGATTACTTAATAGGAACTCTTTCATTTTGCCCAAGAGTTGCACTTGGGATCATATTAAAAAAAAAAAAAAAAAAAAAAGGTTTTTGAAGCCAGCTAATTGCTTTGGAGAAAAACAGTTGGTTGCCCAGTCACCTGGCTGCAAAACATTCTATGTTTTATGAAAGCCCATGACTTAATGTTGCAACTGAATCAAATTTTGTTATATTAAATACACCTACAATATTAAGCAATAAGTATTGGGAATGTAGGAGATTTATGAAAAAAATCCAATTATTGTCTCCACAATTCTTTTGGAATTATGCTTCAAAGTACATTAATGAAATGAGCTTGATACTTTCATGTACAGACTATGAAATGGAATTAATCTCTGTGAAATTTAGCCAACTAGCCATATTTCTGGTATAAAGCAGAAAGACAGGCAGTTCCAGAAGCTAACTAATAAAGAGAAAAAGTGTTTAGCAGGTTACTCACTTTCTGGGGTTATCTATCTTCAAAGACTGCCGAAAAAACACAGGACACCTGATGTTTGTATGTTTGAAATCAAATGAGGTGAATCCCACCCCTAGTGCCAAGACTGGACTGGGGTATCTCAGGACTTAGATATTGCAACATGTCTCAGTGAAGCTGAAGATAGTCATCAAAACTGAGATCATTACTATGGTATCATTATAGAATCAAACAAAACAGTGTGGGCAGGGTTCTCGTGGGGTTTTCTTTGTTTGTTTGCTTTCCTATACCTCTTATCTTACGGCAATCTGGTTATAACAGTAGATATCCCACAGTTAGCTCATCCATTGGGAGAATATCAAAGATTTGAAAATATACTCCAACACTATTAGATTATTTATTCAAAGATGAATTTCTCTATCACTGAATTCTAAATTTAAATGTATTGTTTTTTCTTCTCACATGAAAACATTAGGCCTTACTCTCAACAGCTTTGCCAAGGAGAACAGTGTTTTATAGTTTCAGACAAAGTGTAGCAATTACAGCAAGGTGCAGTCCTTTGAGATAAGCATTTGTAGCTGGTAGATTACCATGAAAGTAAGGGTATTTCAACGAAGCCCCTTCTCCTCCACACTCCGTCACTTTCCATTACTGACAATCCATTGGCATGGCATGCATGGACAAAATTCCCTGCACACTGAGAGCTTGGGGATCTCATATCTGTTTGTTAAAGTAACAGTTGCATTTAATCAAAAGAAAAATCCATCCTCCGTTAATAAATAATGTATACATCTAACATTATAGTCAAGCAAGAAAATACAAATAGTTCTGGTTTTTGAGTTCCAGTATTTGAGTGTGATGTTTGCCTTTTGTAAAAGTTATACTGCTGACTTATAAGGACATCGCATTCGTGATGTTACATTCAGGGCTGTATGGAGTCTTGGGCTTCTAGCATGGATTCATATACGATTTGGAGATAAAAAATGTCTCTTGAGCTTTAGGCTGGGATAGAGGGCTTCAGCCAGACAGGGCTGTGTTTAACAATTACACAATGTTAAACACTAAACACATCTTCATAAGAATGTATAGATTGGGGGAAAGTAGGACAAGCATTTTCTGTAGGGTCCCTATTTCTTAAGGATTCTGATCATCTAATAATTTGTTTACTCTAAACACTCTAAACATTGTCCCCTATAACCTGTATTTAAAAAATATGAAAAACTACAACATATACAAAAATTTAAATCAGATTTCAGCCTTAGGTATTGATGTTTTTATATATAACACAATATGTTTTCTTCATGTTTTAACTGAGAAGGAACTTAATCTACTGATTTTTTTCTACACAAGTATTTTTTTAATAGATTTTAGGAATTTTTATTTATTTCTAAGGATGCAGATAAGGGCTATTAAAATTTTCAAACTTATTAATAACTTCCATTGATATTAGTAAAAGAGGGGTATGCAACTGAAAATCTTTTCTACATTTTTCAGCACTTAATACACACTTTTAGAAGATGGGTCTTCTTTTATGAAATTAATTAATATTTTTAAGCACCTTTGAAATTTATGGAAATGGTGCAGACAGTGTAAGTGTATCCAGGTTTTTATTATGAGTGGAAAAATAAGAAAAATATGTTATTCTTTGTTTCCTTGCTAAAAGAGAACTATTGCTATTCCCTAGGCTACCCAAACATTTTCAGACATGACAATGGAAACCCATTGACACTTTGGAGTCTAATCATGTTATTCTAGTGCATCTTGAAGGTGATGGGGCAAACAAAGATGAGATTGCCTAATCTTAGAACTCACTTAAATTTAGGTGACTACAATGTAGGTACTGATCTATGATAAAAGGTATCTAAGCTTCCTCTCAGCCAGAGGACATCTCTACAGGCTTCAGCTTTATCAACATAGATATGTAGTGTTATTATATGCAGCTAGACACCAGTTACTTCTCCCTAATTTTGTTTTGTACAACCTTTTTAAAATGTCATGAATCTCCTGTAGAGATGTCTTGGATACTACAAACCACTCAATATTGCTATAGATGACTAATCCCACATCTGTTCAGTCTAGTCAAAAGGGTTTAAGGATCTATTAATCCTAAACTGAGGCACCAAAATCTGGTTATCTAAATACTAAAGTACCTTGCATATATGACAGTCAGACATGTTACATAGCTACCTATACTGAAGAAATCAAACCAAAGAGTTGGAAAAGTCCTTGACTCTGGTGAGGTTTTGATAAACATGGATGTGTCATATCAATTGACATGCTTCATGCTGCACTGACAACTTCTGAAAATACAAGGTTCTGGTGCCTGACAGCACAGTGTGGGCATCTTCAGGAAAGTTCTCTCCTATCCTATCCTATCCTATCCTTTAGAAATTAGGCAAGATACAATGCTCATAGAGATAATTTTCTCATCTCTACTTTCTTAAGGCCCAAGTATTGCTTTTACTATGCACAGTCATTTCCTTTGCTCATGCTGATGGCACAATACATCCTTGCTGAGACTGGAGCTACAGAATTTGTATCTTTTGGGTTGTTTCTGGAAACGGTCAAAAAGTTGCTTCAATCCACAATTTGAAACAATTAGTGGTGATAGAATTAACATTAAAAGACTAGTGAATACCATGTGATTAAAACTATGATAGGTTAAAATTATCTGTGATTGCGCACATGACTAAACTGCTGCTATATTCCTGAAACATGTTGGACTTTTTAAGTGAAAGTATAGTCCCAGTAGAAATATTGGTACTAATAAGATTTAAATTGGTCAAATTCTAGGTTTAGGTACGTTGCTTTTAAGTCTCACATGTGGGAGTAGTGGCAGACCTTTTGAAATTAATATATACAGGCTCACCTCCCAAATATTCAAATTACTATTGTAATCCTTAATAGGAAGACAAAGTTAAGTAAATTTTCTATAAATCTAACAACTTTGTCTAGACAAACACAAGAACAGTATCTTACGAGTTTACTTACCAATTTGCTTCTGGGTTCTATGATTCAAACATTAAATAGGTATATCAAAAAGAAAATCCTTTTCATTCTCACCACATTCAGCCCAACAACTGACTGACCAAAATTTTTAAAAAGTGGTCTGATGGGTGAATTTTCATCTTTCCCTGTTTACATTTTCCAAGAACACTATGACATTCGAAGACCATTCTTTCTGCATATGTTGTACTTATCTGGACTGAATTCTCACAGAGCTCTTCTTGCCTGCTTGCTCTGATTGTGTATTGACTGCTCAGCTTTACCAGTCTGTATGCAAGCATCCTTGGAAATACCTGTAAGCAGTAATGTTACATTTTAATGCAATGTAATGCTAAGAGTATCTCATTGCATATATTGAATTGAATTACTCTTTAGGCATTACTATTATTACTATTTTATTGCTATAGCTATCTATCTATCCTCCAATATTTTCCAGTAGCAAAGCAAAAAAAAAAAACTTCTGGGGTGGATGTAAAATTTATGGTTATACACTTAATATTTTCCTTTTCTATCAGTAGGAAATAAGATGATGCTTAGAAATACTTTGCTAAGAATGCAGTGCTAAATGGAGTTTACCTCTCCATCTAAATCCCCATCCATTTTGACACCCAACTATATTTGTAATACTTCTCTGTTTCTATTCTAATTTGTAATCTAATTTGTTTAGGGATAGAAGATGTAGCTGTGAAATCAGATATTTTTGTTTTTACTCTTGTTAATTTTACTTATTCTGTTAAGTAATAAAAAAGAACCAAAATAAATAAAAATTTTCCTCTTGTACCCTTAATAATGAAAATATTATATGGGAAGATGTTGATATATCTCTTTTGCCATTTTCAGTATGAAAATAGAAAATATCTTCTGCTCTATTTTTATCAGAATTATGCATCTCATAGTATACTAGATCTTATGTTTCTCTTTTGTGACTGTGATAATTAAATGAATAGTTTTCTTGGTATAATAGGCATCCAAAGTATTCCTGTTTCTGCAAACAGGGGATCTGTTAATTCTGCTTGATACACAGAGCATATCCATAATGTATTCAGTAACAAAGCACGACATCAAATCTATCTGTATGAAAAATCTAAATTTTAAATATCAAATACTTAGTCCTTATAGATTTCCTAGATAGGAGTTTCTGAGACCTCCAGAGGGAAGAGCTGCCCAGAAAAAAATGGGACCATAGATCAGGCAAATATGAAGTAAATGTGTAGGTAAACATGATGCAGTGTGCATCCCATCCAGTATTTGCAATGTTAGAAATGTACGTTCCCGTATTTCACAAAGTCACAGAATATTCTGAGTTGGAAGGGATGCACAAGGACCATCAGGTCCAAATCTGGGCTTCTTACCAAAATCTCCCCATCACAGAAGTGGCTTAACTTGCTGTTTCCAGAAAGGGGGTTGTTTCTAGGGAGAAAGAACAGTGAGACACATATTCTTTGAACATAACATCTACAGATTCATAATCAAAAGTCTTAGAAATTACTTTGAAAATTGTAATATGAGGATGTAATTTGCCCTATATGGGACAACAGCTATGCATCTATAATGTTCAGTGAAATCTCTGTTTCCCTCAGCCTTTTTGAACATCCCCATGATCATTCATTATGTGCAAAATTATTTCAATACTTTCCCCCATAGTAACAGCAAGTGACAGCACTCTGTGTACTGCAGTGTTGCAGCACTCTTATGCCATTCAGTTCTAAGAAATGTAAGCAGCCTTTATGTACATAAAAAAAAAAAAAATTCAATTAAGCATTGTGTCCCATTTTTCAGCACAAGTATTACCTTCAAGCAATAAGGAATAAATTGCTTTACAGCTAGGAAAATACCCAAGGTAATTCAAGTCATTCATACTGTTATGATCCTTGTCCCTATGAAACAAAATTTACTCACTCTGCAGTTATTCTGTAATGCTGATAAAAGATAAAGAATTTCCCTTTAAAATATTTCTAATATTTATGAAGACATATCTTGGGTTTATTCAAGACTTTTTTTCTAATCTAACAAAAATTCCATTGTGAATTTGGATGAGAGACGTGTCAATTTAATACGTGTGAATTAATGTATGGGTCATCTTCGTGCCAGAAATTTTTGGTTTTCTACATATTTAAGGAGTTTAAGCAGGTTGAAAATTATTTTGGTTTAAGTCTATTTTAATAGAATGTAATTCATATCCAAACCCCTTTTCTGTAGGAGAGCAAAAATTAGTGTGATTGGCCTTAATCATTTTAATAAGAAGAGCTCACAAAATCCTGTGCAACAACTAAAATTTTAAGCATTTACATGGTTTTATTTATTTTTTCTTTTTTATCATAAAAAACAAATTCTTTGTGCTTAATAAACATTGTTAGATATTTCTATAAATGTATCTAAACTACTATCAAGTTTCATAGTCACCCCTTGAAGCTAATAATCATTTTTGTCTTGTCAATCCAAGCTCTCATTATTTCCTTCTGATTTATTTTCACAGGATTCTGAATCCTTTCTTTGATATTGTGAAGCTTGGATTGCATTTGAAAGGTCCCTCTTCTCCTGTGGTGAAGAACAACATGAAAGTTATTATCAAAAATATGTCTATCTCTCACTCATAGTTTCACACTGGAGATAAAATCAAACTGCTCTTCAGGAAGAGGACAGTCACTCAGTCTCTATCTGAAGCCACGGCAGGAGAAGACACCATGATTGTAAAAACTGCTATGAATCCTAAATTGTGTGGATGTGAAAAAGAAAAAATGAGAAAATGCTGCATGCAACACACAAAAGCCCATAAAAAGCAATATTGAAGCTGGGATATATGCAAGGAAGTTAGGCATGTCAGAAAAAGAAAACAGAATAAGAAAAAAGCTCCAAGTTAAAAGAAAACAAAATATGAGGATGAAGAAAGGCTGGATCTTCAAAGAGAGATATTAAGAGATGGTATTAAAAGGATTGTCTGATGATTCACCCAAGGATTAAATGAAAATATGTCCCACATATTTCAAATGGAGAGCAATAGTACCATTTGTGTCCACTCAGCTTGTAGGATGGCTGCACTACACACATGCTTGTAAAAGTATATATGCACTCAATTATACTATAGTTGAATATACATCTGAAGCTACAGTAACCATGAAAAGTTCTAGTTTCAGGAACCTTTGACTTTCAATGCACAGCTTTGCCATACTAAAGGGAAGATAAGGAAGTCAAGAAAATATAAAAATTTTAAAACATATTTTTCCGTGTCATCATTTAATGGCAATGTCTTGACAGGTATTCGAAGGCCTGACTCCTTAACACCTGAAGATATCAAAGAACAACAGTGTAAGCATGAAGACCAGATGCTGAATAGCTATATCATAGATCTAGCATTGAACACAACAGCCTTTCCCAATTTCAAGCCTTGCTAACTGATAAATCCTGCATTACTTTCATCTGGAAATCCAGTTTCAAAAAAGCCCCTGAGGATGGAAAAGAAAGAGCATCTTGGCATTGGCTTATGAGTTAGGGTTCTTTATGCTGCAAGCCCAATATGAGTGCTGCTTATTACTGTGTGAAGATTATTTCTGATAGCTACACATCCAATCCATACACAGAAAGGCCACAGAACCTCTGTCCAGTTCGGGTTGAAAGCAGCTCCTGATGAATTCAGTGGAATTTGGCCCATCTACTTAACTCTATTTCATGCAGCTTCATCCGAGCATAAAACATAATATTATTCAAATATCCCATCATGACAAAAAATATTACTGACCTAACTGAAAATGGACTATACATATGGATGGATTACAAATGACATTTGATGGTCCTGATTAATGCAAAAAGTATTAAGAGTATCCCCTTATGATACGAAAAGACTTATGATTGAAATGGTGGGGTTTGAAGAAGAATTGTTTTACAACCTGAAGAAATTTAAACAATTTTTGTAATAGTTACAGCTCTTCAGTGATATTTTCCTGATTTGGAAAAATGATTGTGACTCACTGGAAAGGTTTATTATGGAGCTGAATAATTTATACTTCACCGTTATATTTGATGAAAAGCAGAGTCAGAAGACTGTTAACTATCTTGATGTAAGTCAGACAGATTTGATCCCAGTGACAGCAGAGCATATTTTGCCTTTCTGTGGATGAGATAGATGTAGTCACTGGAAGAAATTGAATTTTTTTTTTAAAAAAAAAGCCTTCAAAATATGAGAAAATTTTATATAATACTTACATTAACACCAGATATAGCCATGCTGACCAGAGTTTCCATACTATCCTTGTCAAGTCACCTCTGTCCCAGCATTATGACAATATTAAATGAAAAATACTATAATTTATAGAAACAACCTTTTTGTCACCACAAGGATTTTCTAGAATCTCATTTCACAGAACCTGTAGCAGTTTTGATGGAACAAGGACAAATCAAAACTGAAGAGACATACTTTGAAAGTGGTTTGAGAAATTAGTCCCTACCCATTGTATGGGAGTAGGAATAGAGGATTTCTATCTTTATGTATAATTCCCAAAGAATGTGGCCCACTTGGGGTACTGTTCACACTTGGAATCCCAATTCAAAGACCAGCAGACAAGATCATATACCATATAAAGATATTTGTTGACAGAATGCAGCAACTGCTTTGTTAGACTTTTTCACCTTTTTTTATTGCCATCTGCAATAGGTCGGAGTATAAATTGACATATTTCATGCCTAAATACTGTAGCGAAAACATGTTTGCTGAAATGCCTGTAGTTGCTTTTAAATGAAATAAAAGATATTAAAGATCTCTTGATACATGGTAATGATGCTAAATATATCAATAAAAGTAATTTCCTAAGTAGTCCTGAGCTAAATTGCTTTCTTCTCCTAACCACAAGCAGTTTACAAAATGACATTAAGACAAAACTCACTTATCCACTCCCTGGTTGGAGTCTTTGGATAAAACAGAGACATCCCACCTTAGTGACTTGTGTTTATTGAAGTGCCTCTGTTTTACAGTTTATGCCATAGAGAAACCTGAAAAAATCTGAAGTTTTGAGCATGAAAATTCACCTGGGACGAATTAGACGTCTCCACCTGGAACAAAGGATTGCCTGGAAGATAAATCTGAAGTAAAATCTGCCTTAACATAGATAGACACAGAGTGTCTGGTAGCAGACACACGGTTAAGAGCTTTGGTGCTGAATAAAAAAGCTCCTGTAAAACTCCTCAGGGTACAAGGGCCCTCCCTTTGACATTGACTCTCTGCAGGAGGACCTTCAGGGTTGATTATAAGCAACATGGCAGATATTCACAGGAGGAAAATACAAGTACATCCATTGCTTGGGGTGTAGCATAGGGTGCACTTACTTGGACAGGATTTGGACCTCTGTCAATCAATCCATTTGCTCGGATAGAGTATGATTCCCATGGAGGTATCTGAGTGCCAGCTAAAGCTGAAGATGAGCTCAGGCCTCCTACACCCCATGCCATATTTTGGAACTCCATGCAGATATTTTGGATACTTCAAGGTATGTGAAAAAGCAGTCTATTTTTTCCAGAGAAGTCACCACTGAATGAAGTCTGTGTTGGTGACACTCAGCAGAGAGGATGACTTCAGGTGCTTCTTTTCAGAAATGCAGATATCTTTCCTCCAAGGGATCTGGTGTCACCTGCTGCAGAACCTCCAAGGATTTTTAGGCATTCTGTTCTTCTGTGGATGTTTGATGTTGTTTCCAGAATGATGGGATTCAGAGTGCCCTTGGGAGACATTTTTTGCACCCAATATTGAAACAGCCTTTATATGTGCACTGGTTTCAGCTGGAACAGAGTTAAATTTCCTCATAGCAGGTGATATGGTGCCACATTTTGCATTTCTGGCCAAATATTCTAATTTTTAAGTACCGCTGATCAGTGTCTGCAATCTGCAAAGTCTTCTGTTTCTCACTCTGCCACCACCCAGTGAATAAACTGAGCCAACATGAGGCTTGGAGGAGACAGAACTGGGCAGCTGACCCGAGCTAATCAGAGGTGCTTCATGCCTCACAATGTCATACTAAGCAATAAAAAGGGAGGTGGGGGGGATTTATGTAGGTTAGCCATCTTTTGCTTGGGACCTGGCAGGGTGTCAGTCTACTGCTTGGAAGGTGGTGAACAATTGCCATTGTATCAGCTTTTTTGTTTTGTTTTCTGTTCTCCTTCCCTCTTCCACCACTCCTTTGTTCATGAAACTATTTTTTTCTTGACTCATGAGTTTTACGCTTTCTTTTCTCTTTTCTTATTCCACTGGTGGTAGAGGGCAGGCAAAAAGAGGCAGCAGCTGTGTGCTTAACTGTCTATGAGGGTTAACCCAAAACAGCATGGCATAAACAAAAATATTATTTTTGTATCCATTTTTTTTTTCTTCAGGTTGCCAGTGGTCTCCTGGTTTGCATTCCCTATGCCTAAGACAAAGATCAGAAAAAAACAAACTATATTGATTGGTAACAATTGGCAAACTCACCAGTTTTGTGCTTGAGGCCAGACTGGAAAGTAGTCACACCATCTCTTGTCCAAATTAATCTTTGTTTACCGACATTTATCTTTAACTACAGTGCTACACTTATTCTAAATCACTCCACAACAGAAAGGCACATGTTAGAGGACAGAATGTGTTGTGGCCAGGTTATCTTGGGTTGCACTCAATTAAGGCTCCAAGAAAAATACTGGACTCTGTTGAAGGGTATGCTGTCTGCAGTTTGGTTTTGTTCCATTCCTGGAAGCCTTTTTCCTCCCCCTCTCTCTCTGCATTTCCAGACTGACTGCCAGTTACATCTGCTTTTCAGCAATTGAAAATTTGGATGGGTAAACAGCACAGATGTGATTGCAGAAGCTGCAGTGTAAGTCACCAGACCCCTTTGATCTTATGGGATGTTAGCAATGGTGACATATCTGCAGAGGCTGTTTGACAATTTGGCAAAGGCCAGCAGAAGTTACTGACTCTGTAATCAAAATTTCCTGTTTGGTATGTTCCATCCCAACAGTCCTGTAGTTAAAGGCTATCCCCTTTTATTGGAAATTATATTTCCCTGTTATTTAATGAAAGGCTTCTGAAATTACTACTCATCTGTAATTCATTAAAAATGGAAGGAATTAACTTCCATGGATATAACCAAGGGCCAGATTCTGCAATGAACTGTATAACCTGTGAAAGTTTATTGAGGACTCTGGAGTTGTTTGGGCTGTAAATTACTGAATCATGTGGCACAGAAACTGTATAAGGGAACAGAGAAGGAGACATAGCTGAGCTCCACACATTTCTACCAAATACCATGGAATCTCAAACATAAAACTTGACCATCCTGGACTTTGTATCTATGAATCATATCTAGGTTACTCTGGATCCAGGCCTAATACCACGCATGGCTTTTGTTGTGAATCCTAAGGACAGATCATTCCCAAATACCTTAGTCCCCAGAGACACCCTTTTTTGCAGTGCTTCTTCTTTTAGCTGAGTTGAAGCCACCCCTTCCCATCATGGGAACTCACACAGCACCAGTTTAGAACAGCTATAATTCTGGATCTTGAGGTGTAATTCTGGATCAGAAGAGGGTAAAACCACACAGTATATCTAATTATCCCTGTGTCCAGCATAAGGCACCTGAGTCCCCACACAGTAATCTGGGCTGCACTTTGAGGCCAGGCTTGGAGAAGTAATGTGTTGCAACATTTAGGCATGTAACACCAATCCCTCAAGCAGAAAGCAAAGGTGGTTAATATTAGTTCAAGTACAATCAGAAAGCCCATTCAGCTACTGTTGTTTCTTAAAATGTGGGGGGTTCTTTTAATATAATAAAGCTTCTCATTCAGCAGAGTAAGCAGTGAATGATTCAGTGCATAAACTCTTGTGAAACCCAAACTGTTATTGGCAGACATGGAAGGCCAATAGAAAATATCCTTGGGCATCTCTAATAAAGGAAACAATGTGTTTGTTTGTTGAGAGGATTCAGGGATTATTAATGTGCTGACACCCTGAATAGAGGAGAGGAGCATACAAGTGGTTTGACAGGGGCAGCTAGCCTGCAAAGAAGAGATATCTGTTCCTTAAACAGATTGCAACTTATTAGCCATTAATTTTACTATTTTTCCTTACAATGCCATTGGAGTAGTTCTCTCCAGTAGGTATTTTTCATATAATCCATTTGGTATGTAGTGGAGTTTCTGAGTGTGGCTAATATGCAGCCGATTAATTAAAGAGTTGCCACTGGAAAGAACCTTCTGTTGTGTATGACCTGGTGACTGAGTGCTTGGAGGAAAGAAATCTGTAGCTTAGATATAAAAATTATCAACTGAAAAGGTTTATGCAGTTGACTAACAGAATTATATAAAGCTAAACCCACAAGAAAGTGTTGCTTTTCTTGCTGTTCCCCAATCCTTTCTCTTTCTAAAAACTGGTTTTCCTATTTTTAAATTATTTTTTTTACTGTTGCACCCAGAGGCTGCACCAAGTCTGAAGGTTGTTGCACTGAGAAGGGGAAAAACAAAGCCTAGAAAGTCCAAATCAGATGGGCTACTTTGATGAGCAGTTGTATTGAAACTTCAGGGTAATATTTCTCATTCAAGAGAGATGGGAGATTGAGATGGGAGATTAAGATGGGAGCTGTCTTTGACTAACCTTTCAGATAATGGGTAATGGAGCTGGTGAAGAGTCTAGAGAACAAGAAATATGAGGAGCAGCTGAAGGAGATGGGGTTGTTTGGACTGGAGAAAATGAGGCTCAGGTGAGACCTTATCACTCTCTATAACTACCTAAAAGGAGGGTGTAGCCGCATGCAATTCAGCCTTTTCTCCCAAGTAACCATTGATAGGACAAGAAGAGATAGTCATAAACTGCACCAGGAGAGGTTCAGGTTGGACATGAGGAAGAATTTTTTTACTGGAAGGGTGATTAAATACCAAAACTGGCTGCCCAGGGAGGTAATGGAGTCACCATCCCTGGAGGTGTTAAAGAAATTATGGGGAATGACACTTAGTGCCATGATTTAGTTGACAGTGTGATGTTCAATGATCTTGAAGGTCTTTTCCAACATCTATGATTCTATAAATCCAGCTCCAGAAAAGTATTTCAATTTATATTTTACACCCAGAATATTTCAATGGAAAGGACAAAATTGAAAGGACAAAAAACTTAAGTCTTGTCCCATAGCAATTACAATAATAGCTGTTATCATGAGACACTTATTTTTCCTTATTTGTCCTTATGAGTGCTGGAAAGGAATGTAACATTTCAGAACTGACCTTAGGTCCACCTTTTTAGACATATTATATATGAGACTATTATTACAATGTCTTAGAGTCTCATAACATTTAATAAATTCAAGCTCATGACTTCCCACTGGTTTAGAATGGTAATTATTCACAGGGTTACATTGTTTCATATATTGAGCCATTCCAAATTCTTTTAAGACCTTCCAATTAAAATTTGCTTGAGAGAATTGATAAACAAAAAGCTCCTTCTTTCTGAATATTAATGATAAAAAGGAATATTTTTTGAGGAGATGCAAATATGAGTGAAAGCTCTGTATGCTGAGAGGTAAAAAATCTCCAGCTGCCACATTGAAATCCATTGTCTTATGTGTATGGTTACTCCTTTTCATTCACTAGATAGTTTCATTATGATAGGAAAAAACTTCTTACAAATAGTAAGTGTGGAAACACCAACTTTCAGGCAGATTTTTGAACTGGAAGGGTTAAATATATTTGAGGGCAAAGAAGGAAAATAAATTGATGAAGCCTGTGAGTTTTAAGAATGAACATAGAGACATGTGGCTAGATAGAGGTGGGACAAAACCACAGTAATATCATAGGAAGAGATGTGTGAACCAGAGAAATTCTGAATAAATGTGAAAATATAACTGAATAAATGTGAGTAGTTCAACAGGAACTTCATCTGTTGATGTGGGTGGAGGCTGAAAATATTTTCTTTAATGCCATAAGAGCAATCAAAAAGCAAGTGTGATAGGCTGAGAGACAGATTATGGAGAATTAGAAATCCTAAGGGGTACACACAGTTTTTTCTTACTATTCATATGCTATAAAAAGTTTCAACTTTTCTTTTGAAAAGGGAATATAGTGGAAGAATGTATTTCTGTCTCTATATGTTTTGCTTCCAAACTTGTTTTCTTTAATTGAGCACTGCCAGCTCTTAAAAAAAAAAAAAAAAAAAAAAAAAAAAAAAAAAAAAACAACAAAAAAACCCCAAACAAACAAAAAAAACCAACCAAACAAAAAAACCAAACCAAACCCCCACCCCAAAAAAAATCAAAAAAAAACCAAACAACCAAAAAAAAAAACCCCAAAAAACCAAACCAAAAACACCTACATTTTAGCAACGTTGAGCTATTTGAACCACTTCATAGGAAATAAGAATTTCACAAACATTGATTCAACCTGTGATCTGAGCTTAGTTAAAGGTCTTCTTGATCTTAGTAAATTCATTCTGGTCAAACTGAATAACATCTCAATTAAACACCCACCTCCCTGGTATTCTTCCTCCAGCCCTGACCTCTCTTTATATGATGACTCTATTCACATCTTTTAAATGCTGCCATTTCTGACACCTTTGGATAGACTATGTTTTTCACAGCAGACTGGCTGGCAGGTATGGACCCTCCTGTTATTTTGACTCTTGAGTCAGAGCACAAAGCACTTCAGAAGAAAATCCTCACAATAGTATAGCTTGAATATACGTGAAATCGACCTCTTCCAGCTAGGCAAGGCAAGGATATATG